>NW_026652276.1:130454045-130844999 GCF_009828535.3 Hylobates moloch
TTTTTTTTTTTTTTTTTTTTTTTTTAGAGTACTGTAAGCTCTGCCTCCCTGGTTCATGCCATTCTCCCACCTCAGCCTCCCAGTAGCAGGGACTACAGGTGCCTGCCACCACCCCCAGCTAATTTTTTGTATTTTTAGTAGAGACAGGGTTTCACCATATTGGCCAGGCTGGTCTCGAACTCCTGACCTCGTGATCCGCCCGCCTGATTTTTATTACCGTATTTATCCAAATCCCGGAATCTTAAACCAATCACGAACCCAGCCACGCGATTTCTTTCTGGGGACTCGACTGCCACCTGCTGGCCATGCCTATGTTTGCAGGCGTGCGGTGCTGGGAGAATTAGGCTTGGAGTCCTCATTTGTAGGGTGTGTAGTTTCTTGGGGCGGACTGAACAAACCGAGGGCCCTAAAACAACTGAAATTTATTCTCTCTGAGTCCTGCAGACCAGGAGTCTTGAGATCCAGGTGTCTCAGGACTGCGCTGCCTCTGGAGGCTCTAGGGGAGGATCCTTCCTGCCTCTTCCAGCTCCTGGGGGCTCCAGGTATCCCTGGGCTTGTGGCCCCATCACTCCAGTCTCTGCCTCTGTCTCCATGTGGCCTTCTCCTCTGTGTCTGTGTCTCGTCTTCTGTCTCTAATGGGGTCACCCCTCATTGGATTTAGAGTCCAACCCCAATGCAAGATGATTTCATTTTGAGATTCTTCCCTTAATCACATCTGCAAAGACCCTATTACCAAATGAGGTCCTATTCACGGATTCTAAGGTTTAGGACCTGGACATGTCTTTGGGGGATCCCCATTCAACCCACTGCAATTTGGTTTGGTTCCTTTTGGAAGGTCTAGTGGAGGATCCTTCCTGCCTCTCCCAGCTCCTGGGGGCTCCAGGCGGCCCTGGGCTTGTGGCCGCATCACTATAGTCTCTGCCTCTGTCTTCACGTGGCCTTCTCCTCTGTGTCTATGTCTCCTCTTCTCTCTGATAAAAACATCAGTTAGGCCAGGCGCAGTGGCTCACACCTGTAATCCTAGCACTTCGGGAGGCTGAGGCGGGTGGATCACATGAGGTCAGGAGTTCGAGACCAGCCTGACCAACACAGGGAAACCCCATCTCTACTAAAAATACAAAAAATTAGCCTGATGGGCCAGGTGCAGTGGCTCATGCCTGTAATCCCAGAACTTTGAGAGGCCGAGGCAGGCACATGACCTGAGGTCAGGAGTTCGAGACCAGCCTGACCAACATGGAGAAACCCCATCTGTACTAAAAATACAAAATTAGCCGGGCATGGTGGCCCATGCCTACAATCCCAGGTACCCAGGAGGCTGAGGCAGGAGAATCTCTTGAACCCAGGAGGCGGAGTTTGCAGGGAGCCAAGATTGTGCCATTGCACTCCAGCCTGGGCGACAGAGCGAGACTCTGTCTCAAAAATAAAATAAATAAAAACATCAGTTATTGTATTTTGCACCTATTCTAATCCAGGTTGATTTGATCTTGAGATCCAGGTGTCCCTGGGCTTGTGGCCGCATCACTCCAGTCTCTGCCTCTGTCTCCACGTGGCCTTCTCCTCTGTGTCTGTGTCTCCTCTTCTCTGTGATAAGAACATCTGTCATTGCATTTTGTGCCTATCCTAATCCAGGTTGATTTGATCTTGAGATGCTTAACAAATTACATCTGCATAGACCTGTTTCAAAATAAGGTCCCACTTCAGGTTCTGGCCTGTAGGATGTAGACAGATCTTTCTGAGGGCCACTGTTCACTCCACTAGAATTATATTCAGTTCCTGCTGGAGGCTCTAGGGGAGGATCCTTCCTGCCTCTTCCAGCTCCTGGGGGCTCCAGGCATCCCTGGGCTTGTGGCCGCATCACTCCAGTATCTGCCTCTGTCTCCACATGGCCTCCTCCCCTGTCTGTGTCTCCTCTTCTGTCTCTTTCTTTTCTTTCTTTCTTTCTTTCTTTTTTTTGAGATGTAGTCTCACTCTGTCTCCAGGCTGGAGTGCAGTGGCTTGATCTCGACTCACTGCAACCTCCACCTGCTGGGTTCGATTCTCCTGCCTCAGCCTCTCAAGTAGCTGGAATTACAGGCGCCTGCCACCACGCCCAGCTAATTTTTGTATTTTTAGTAGAGACCGGGTTTCACCATGTTGGCCAGGATGGTCTCGATCTCCTGACCTCGTGATCCGCCTGCCTCGGGCTCCCAAAGTGCTGGGATTACAAGCGTGAGCCACCGCGCCCGGCCCCTTCTGTCTCTTAGACCCACACTCATGGGATTTATGGCTCGCCTTAATCAAAAATGATGTCATCTCAATTTACATTTTAATTACATTTCCAAATAAGGTCCCAATATTCACAGAGACTGGAAGTTGGGAACTCAACATACATTTCACCCCTTAACAAATGATCCTGGTGCATCTCCCGTCTTCTGCCTCTGCTTGTCGTCGGCCGCAGAAAGGCTGCCCTGGAGCTTTCAAGTTTGCCTGGTTGGAGAGCTCATTAATAACCCGTTTATAGGCCAGGCGCGGTGGCTCATGCCTGTAATCCTAGCACTCTGGGAGGCCGAAGCAGGTGGATCACCTGAGGCCAGGAGTTCGAGACCAGCCTGGCCAACATAGTGAAACCCCCATCTCTACTTAAAAGAAAAAAGTTAACCACGCGTAGTGGCAGGTGCCTGTAATCCCAGCTACTCGGGAGGCTGAGGCAGGAGAATCACTTGAATCCAGGAGGCGGAGGTTGCAGTGAGCGGAGATCACACCACTGCAGCCTCGGTGATACAGCGATATTCGGTCTCAAAAAAATAAAAAATAAAAAGAATTACAGGCGTGAGCCATGTTGCCCGGCCATAGATGGGTTTAAAGTGTCTCTGCAGAGTTCATTAAACTGCAGGCTCCGGGCCCCCTGAGCCCGCCGAGCCCTTGCTCAGGGACACGCCTTTAATTTGGAAGTTTTGGACACTAGGGGTCAGAAGCATCCTCTGCGAATTCAGCTTTGGCTGGCTCAGCCCCCCAGCAGCTGTTGGTGATGAAAGGGCAGCAGGAGGGGCTGGAAAAGCCTCTCTGTATCCCGCAGCACTTGGAGACCCGGTGTCCTCCGGGGCTGGAGCCAGGCTGTCTCGCCAGCCTCAAAGGTAACCAGACGCTTGTGTTAATCCTACACCTGGGACGCAGTGAGCTGTGGAAGGAATTGGGGATAAGGATACCTGGGATGTCTGGGGCTCTTTCTTTTCTTTTCGCTCCCCTCCCTCTCCCCTCCCCTCCCCTCCCCTCCCCTCCTGTCCCCTCCCCTCTCCTCCCCTCCCCTCCCCTTCCCTTCCCTTCTCTTCTCTTCCTTTCCCTTCCCTTCCCATCCCTTCCTTCTCTTGGCAGCTATTGTAAATGGGATTGCATTCCTGATTTGGCTCTCAGCTTAAAGGTTATTGATATGTAGAAATGCTATTGATTTTTGTACACTGATTTTGTATCCTGAAACTTTACTAAGTCATTTATCAGTTCCAGATAGAGTCTTTAGGGTTTTCCAAGTATATAATCATATCATCAGAAAAGAGAGGTAGTTTGACTTTTTTCCTATTTGGATGCCTTTTATTTTTTTCTCTTGCCTCATTGCTCTGGCAAGGACTTCTAGTACTATGCTGAATAAGAGTTGTGAGAGTGGGCATCCTTGTCTGGTTCCAGTTCTCAGGGGAAATGGTCTGAGTTTTTGCTCATTCAGTATGAGGTTGGCTGTGGGTTTGCATAGACAGCTCTTATTATTTTGACATATGTTGCTTCTAAGCATAGTTTCTTGAGGGTTTTAATCATGGAGAGATGTTGAATTTTATTAAAAAACATTTTCCGCATTGTGATGATCATATGGTTTTTGTTTTTAGTTCTGTTTATGTGATGAATCACATTTATTGATTTGAATATGTTGCACCAACTTTGCGTCTCAGGAACGAAGCCTGCTTGATCATAGAGAATTAATTTTTTGATATGCTGCTAGATTTGCTTTGCTAGTAATTTTTTGAGGATTTTTCCATCTATGTTCATCAGGGATATTGACCTGTAGTTTTCTTTTCTTGTTGTGTCTTTGCCAGGTTTTAGTATCAGAGTGATGCTGGCTTCACAGAAGGAGTTAGGGAGAAATCTCTCCTCCTTGATTTTTTGAAATACTTTCAGTAAGATAGATTGGTACCAACTCCTCTTTGAATGTCTGATAGGATTTGGCTGTGAATCCACCTGGTCCAGGGCTTTTTTGGCAGGTAGGTTTTTTTTTTATTATTGCCGATTCAATTTTGGAACTCAATATTGGTCCATTCAGGGTTTCAATTTCTTCCTGATTCAGTATAGGCAGATTGTGTGTTTCCAGGAATTTATCCATTTTCTCTAGGTTCACAGTAGTCTCTGAGGATCTTTTATATTTCTGTGGGATTGGTTGTGTGCCACCTTTGTCTTTCTGATTGTGCTTATTTGGATCTTCTCTCTTTATTTCTACACTAATCTAGCTAGCAGCAATTGATCTCATCTATCCTTTCAATGAACAAACATTTGGTTATGTTGATTATGTGCATGGATTTCGGGGTCTCAATGTTGTTCAGGTCTGTTCTGGTTTTAGTTATGTCTTTTCTTCTGCTTGCATCGGGATTAGTTTGTTCTTGTTTTTCCAGTTCCTTTGGGTGTAATGTTAGAGTGTTAATTTGAGATCTTTCTAACTTTTTAGGTAGGTCTTTAGCACTATAAACTTTTGTCTTAATGCTGCTTTTGTAGTGTCCCAGAGATTTTGGTATGTTGTGTCTCTGTTTTCATTTATTTCAAAGAATTTTTTTATTTCTGTTTTATTTGTTTATCCCAAAGTCATTTAGGAGCAAATTGTTTAATTTCCATGTAATCGTGTGGTTTTGAAAGACTTCTTGGTATTAATTTCTGGTTTTATTCCACTGTGATCAGAGAGGACGTTTGGAATTATTTTGATTTATTTGAATTTGTTAGGACTTGCTTTATGACCTACCATGTGGTTGATTTTGGAGTATGTTCCATGTGCAAATAAAAAGAATGTATGTTCCGAGGTTGTTGGGTGGAGTTTTCTGTAGATGTCTATTAGATCCAATCAGTCAAGTGTTGAATTTAAGTCCAGAGTTTCTTTGTTGGTTTTCTGCCTTGATAATCTGTCAATGCTGTCAGTGGGGTGTTGATAGTCCCCCACTATTGTTGTGTGACTGTCTAAGTCTTTTTATAGGTCTAGAAGTACTTGTTTTGTGAATCTGGGTGCTCCAATATTGGGTGCATATATATTAAGAATAGTTAAGTCCTCTTTAAATTGAATCTTTTATCATTATGCAAGTCCTTCTTTGTCATTTTTTACTGTTGTTGGTTTAAAGTCTGTTTTATCTGATATAAGAATAGTGACCCCTGCTCTTTTCTGTGTTCCATTTGCATGATAGATTTTTTCTCCAACTCTTTACTTTGAGCCTATGAGTGTCATTTCATGTGAGATAGGCCTCTTGAAAACAGAAGATGAATGGGTCTTATTTTTTTAAATCCAATTTGCCACTGTGTCTTTTAAGTGGGGCATTGAGACATTTACATTCAAGATTAATATCGATATGTGAAGTTTTGATCTTGTTATGAAGTTGTTAGCTGGTTGCCTTGTAGTTTCTATAGTGTGGTTGCTTTATAGGGTCTGTGCGTGATGTGTGTTTTTGTGGTAGTAGGTATTGTTGTTTTGTTCCCATGTTTAGAACTCCCTGAAGGATCTATTGTAAGGAAGGTCTAGTGGTAATGAATTCCCTTAGCACTTGCTTGTCTGGAAAAGATTTGATTTCTCCTTTGCTTATAGAGCTTAGTTTGGAAGGATATGAAATTCTTGGTTGGAATTTCTTTTCTTTAAGAATACTGAAAATAGGCCTCCAATCTCTCCTGGCTTGTAAGGTTTCTTCTGAGAAGTCTACTGTTAGCCTGACGGGGTTCTTTTTGTATGTGATCTGACCTTTTTCTCTTGCTGCCTTTAAGATTATTTTCTTTAGCATTGACTTTGGGCAGTCTGGTGACTATATGCATTGATGTTTTTTATTTTGTATACTATCTCACATGTGTTCTCTAGATTTCTTGTATCTGGATATCTATCTATCTAGCAAGATTGGGAACTTTTCTTGAATTATTGCCTCAAATGTTTTTGTGGTTGTTTTCTTCTCTTCTGTATCTATTGTTAATGTCCAGTAATTCATAATTTTGGTCACTTTACATAATCCAATATTTCTTGAAAACTTTGTTCATTTAAAAAAAATTATTTTCTCTTTATTTTTATCTAACTGGGTAGTTCAAAAATCAGTCTTCAAGCTTTGAAATTCTTTCTTCTGCTTGGTGCAGTCTATTCATAAAGATTTCAATTGTATTTTGATATTCCTTAGGTGAGTTTTTCAATTCCAGAAGTTCTGGTTGATTTCTTTTAAAGATGTTTATCTCTTCCTTCCTTTCCTGGATTGCTTTAGAAGTGTCTTTTTGTTGATTTTCAACCTTGTCTTGGATCTCATTGTGCTTACTTGCAATCCATGCCTTGAATTATGTCTCTATCTATCATTTCTGAGTTTCCATTTTAGTTAGGGACTATTGCTGGGGAGCTAGTGTGATCCTTTGGTACTGTCACTACATCCAGATTTTGCCAGGTTTCTTGCACTAGTTCCTTTTCATCCAGAGATGCTTGCCCTTCTAATTTTAGTAACTATTTTCATGCAGGTAGAATTTTTTCTTTTTCTTTCTTTTTTCCCAATAATATTATTGTTTTTTTCTTCTTTCCCTTTCCTTCCTCCCCACCCCAGGGTGTATGACTGTAGAGAATGCTGGGTAGGGTCTTTTGGCTTTGTGTCATAGCACTATGCACTGCTGTCACCAGGTTTTATACTGGGCTGTGCAATTTGACCTGCAAGCCAATAGATGGCGCTTATGGGTAAGAGCTGGCTGTGTGGCCCGGCATGGTGGCTCGTGCCTGTAATTCTCAGCACTTTGGGAGCCAGAGGAAGAAGGATCGCTTCAGTCCAGGAGTTCAAGAACAGCCTGGGCAACATAGCGAGACTCTATCTCTACAAAAAATGAAAAAAATTGCTGGTCATGGTGGCATGTGCCTGTGGTCCCAGCTACTTGGGACAGTGAGGTGGGATGATTGCTTGAGCCCAGGAGGTCAAGGCTGCAGTAAGCCATGATCACACACTGCACTCAGGGTGACAGAGTGAAAACCTGTCTCAAAAGAAAATGCTATATGGCTGGGAATATATGTGATCCTTATTTACTGGAAGAAGCTCTCTGTTGCCTCAGGTAATGGGTTGATTCATGGAGTGCGCAGTGGTCTGAGCTCCCTCCTCAGCCCCAGTGGAGGGGAGGAAGCAAGACGGGCAGGGCCAGACCAGGCAGGTCCACCTGCAGGTCCCCTGATGGCAGGCACAAGCATCAGCACTGAGGGAGAATCCAGTGGATGGCCACCTAGCGCCCAGAGGTGTGCCTTGGCATGGAGCTGCAAGACCTCCTCAGCGCTGAGTTCTCTGCCTGGAGATTGGGGGCAGGCTAAACTTCTAACCCAGGAGGGTAGGTGCTGCAGATGCATGGAGATTCTGCCTGGGTGTAGAGTGGAGAGGGCCTCCTGCACCAGGATCTCCTCACAGGAAGATTGGGGTAACTCAGACTGCTGTTCCAGTGAGCAGGTGTCTGAATGCCTGGAGATCTGTCTGGCATGGAGTGGAGAGGGCCCCTCTGCACCCAGATCTCTGCACAGGAAGGGTGGGGTGGCTCAGCTTGCCAATCTGGGCAAACAGCTACTCAAATCACTTTTCATCCCATCACTGCATGTCTCTTTTCTCCTTCACAACCAGATTTCTTGAAAGCGATGCCTAAAATTTTTGTCTCCACTTTCTTAACTCTCAATCTTTCCTCAACCTATTTAAGGCTGAATGTCCTGGCCCATCACTCTCCCATTCCCACAGTCACTCACCTGAACCAGCTCTGATAAAGTCAACAGTGATCTCCCTGTCCTCAAATACATCCAATGATGTTCAGACCTTATTTTACTACATGATACAGCAATGTTCTTAAATACTATTAACCATTTCCACCTTCTTGCAGCTCTTCCTCCCCTTGCCTTGGGTGCTACCACATTCTCCTGGTGTCCTTTCTACCTCTCTGAAGCTCCTTCTTAACCTACTTGGTGGGCTTATCTGCTACTCAACCATTAAAAATGAAGCCTGTCAAGGCGATCTTTTTTCATTATGCATTTTCTTTCCAGGCAACTGTATCCAAGATCATTAATTTTAACTGCTATCTGTAAGCTACTTATATTTAGTTATGTCTTTGGCTCAGACATTTCCTTTGAGTTCCAGATGTATATATCCAACCACCTATTTCATATTTTCCCTCGATATATCTCAAAGGTATTTCAGACACCTCATGTCCCAGACTGAACTGAGGCTCTTCCCCCACAAATCCTGTCTTCTGCCAGTGGTTTCTGTCTCATGAATGACTCACGCATCTTTTACTGGCCATCTTCTTTCCCACCATAGGACCTTTGTACTTCCTGATCTAGCTTCATGATATGTTCTTTCTTCTCTCACCTTGGGTAACTTCACAATTCTTTATTTGTCATATGTCTCTTCCTCAGAGAAATTTTCCATGACCCACAAGCCCAGGTCAGCTTTTTGTATTGCATTCCTTTTTACCTGGAACACTGAACTCTGTTGGAAGGTTTGCATGTATTAATCAGCATGATTATTAAGTAAACCTCTGGGGCTCCCACTGTTTGGTCTGTCTTAGCTGCCTCCGCAACAGAACCACCCCTGTTATTGTTCCAGTATGTTGCCAGTGCCCAGTCTAGTGCCCGACATATGTGGAGCAGATGCTCAATAATAGCTGTTTAAATTACATATGTGTAAGCATAAATGGTTATAAACATGGTTAGCATAGAGTGTGATACAACTTACTCCCTATGTAAAATGTAAATAATTTGGGTGCTTTTTCTATTTTGGGATGTGGACGATTTTATTATGTGCTGCTTTTATTTGGTGTATGGTTAATATCAGGGGAGATGTAGATTTCAGTGGCATATTGGATATTCTAATGCACCTGGAATTATTATAACACTTAAAGGCAGATAAGATCCCAGGGGCCCAACAGGAAGAAGATAAGGAAAACTATTCCTGAAAAGTAACATCGAAAGCCCCCCATTGCCTTCCTCTTTTGCAAAACAGCCTATCTGGCTAAAAGCTAAAAGTTTATAATGGGATGTGGATTAGTATGGTAACGTGAAGTCAAGGAGGTGATTTGAGAAGAAGACATTATAATGTAGACAGAGGCTTAGTCTATATAGACTTTGAGCAAAAGTCTCTCCTTCGAGATAGGCTTTAAATGTTGCAATACCTGCTCTCCTGAATATGAAGGACCTTATGAGGACCATGAAAATGTTTTAAGGTTCTACAGGCAGATTTATCTTTTGTTTTTGTACATTCCCATATAATTTAGAAAGATGTTCTAATAGGTCTGGTGCAGTGGCTCACACCTGAAATCCCAACACTTTGGGAGGCTGATATGTGATGATCTCTTGAAGCCAGGAGTTCAAGACCAGCCTGGGCAACATAGCAAGATTCCATCTCTACAAAAAAAATTAATACATTAGCCCCATGTAGTGGCATGCACCTGTAGTCTCAGCTACTCAGTGGTGCTGAGGTGGGAGAATCACTAGAGCCCAGGAGTTACAGGCGACAGTGAGCTATGATTGTGCTACCACCCTCCAGCCTGGATGACAGAGTGAGATCCTGACTCTAAAAAAAAAAAAAAAAAAAAAAAAAAAAGAAGATGGTCTAATAGGATTTAGAAAATAAGAGTCCTGGGGGCCGGGTGCGGTCGGTGTCTCACCCCTGTAATCCCAGTACTTTGGGAGCGCAAGGTGGGCGGATCATGAGGTCAGGAGATTGAGACCATCCTGGCCAGCATGGTAAAACCCCGTCTCTACTAAAATACAAAAAATTAGCTGGGTGTGGTGGCACATGCCTGTAGTCCCAGCTACTCGGGAAGCTGAGGCAGGGGAATTGCTTGAACACAGGAGGCGGAGATTTCAGTGAGCCAAGATCGCGCCACTGCACTCCAGCCTGGCAACAGAGCAAGACTCCATCTCAAAAAAAAAAAGAAAAAAAGAGAGAGTCCTGGCAAAGGTAACCGAGGGGCATTGAAACCATCCAAGAAGGATGATGGCAAACATTTATATAGCAGTGATTATAGTCCGGGAACTGTTCCAAGGGCTTAACATATATTAGCTATTTTGATCCTCAACACAACCTTATAAAAGAAGTACTATTTTTATTCTTATTTTGGAGATGAGGAAACAAGAGCAGAAAGGAGCTAAGTAACTTATGCAAGATGATTACTGTTGTGCCATGGTTATGAACTTACTCAATAGGAAATGAATTTAGACATGAAAAAAAAAGGCAGACTACTGCGTTCCATAAAATGAACAAATGAGAGCAGGCGAAAGGAAACCCGCTGACGGCCCCAGATTTAAGGTAGACTCTTAATGGGGTGGTTGTTGACTTGGAAATGGGGAGGGGCACAGTTCTTGCTTTGCAAATTTGCTTCCTCTGAAGGTTTTCTTACTCCTTGTGTGAGTATTTTCATCTGTCTATATATGTCCTAACATTCTGAAGATTCTTCTCAAAACATTGAAAATATGAAGAAAATCCTCAATGGCCTACAGAATGAGACTGATGGGACCTTGTGGGACTGATCTTTTTTTTTTTTTTTTTTTTGAAAGCGCTAGCTGAGGTTTTATTTTGGAAAAAAAAAAAAAAAAAAAAGCATTTGAATTGTTTTGTAGCTGGAGGCATGGGCAAGGGGTGTCCCCAGGCAGTAAACTCCCCCGTGGGTGGGCTAAGAGCTAGGGGTGAGCCTCAGGTGGGTCTCCTGTTCCCTTTGCTCTCCTGCACAGCGGCGTCCCTCCCCTGCTCTGGGGCAGCCACAGGAGGGGCAGGCTGGGAGGGGCTGCCGCAGCTGTTCACTTGGGCAGAATGTCAGAGGACACGGACACCAGCTTCCCATCGCGGGTCTTGATCTTCACAGCCACGGCCCTGGTGCAGCTGGTGTGGCTGAAGGAGCTGGAGCCCGCGCCAGAGCCAAAGCTGGAGCCCAGGCCGTAGCTGAGGCCGGGGCTTATGAGGCGCCCGTAAGAGAGCTCAGACCACCTGCATAGCCACAGGTGGTCTTCGTATAGATACTCATGTTCTGCATCCCAGACTCCAGCCAGCTCTCCTCGCCCTCCAGCAGCTTCCTGTAGGCGTCCAGGGCCAGCTCGACGTTCATCAGCTCCTGGTACTCACGCAGCTGCTGCGCCATGTCCTGCTTGGCTAGCTGCAGGGTGGCCTCCAGCTCAGACAGCTTGGCTTTGGCATCCTTCACGGCCAGCTCCCCGCACTGCTCTGCATCTGTGACGGCGGCCTCCAGGGAAGCCCTCTGGCCTTTGAGGCCCTCAATCTCAGCCTGGAGCCAGCTAATGTTCCAGTTCATCTCGGAGATCTCAGTCTTTGTACGCCACAGGTCATCCTAGCGCTTCCCAGCCAGCATCTGCAGCTCCTCATACTTGATCTGGTCCGTGCTCTCAGCCTCAGTCAGGCTGCGGTTGACGATCACCTTGTACTGAGCCTGGACCTCAGCAATGATGCTGTCCATGTCCAGAGAGCAGCTGTTGTCCATGGACAGCACCACAGATGTGTCCGAGATCTAGGACTGCAGCTCCTGGATCTCCTCTTCATACAGCTGCCTGAGGAAGTTGATCTCGTCAATCAGCCCTTCCAGGCGAGACTCCAGCTCTACCTTGTTCATGTAAGCTTCATCCACATCTGAGGACAAATTCATTCTCCATCTCTGTACGCTTATTAATTTCATCCTCATACTTTTTCTTGAAGTCCTCCACCAGCCTCTGCATGTTGCCGAGCTCTGCCTCCAGCTTCAGCTTCTCCTGGCCCAGAGTCTCCAGCTGCTGCATAAAGTTGTTGATGTAGCTCTCGAACATGTTGTCCGTGTTGCTCCAAGCCATCTTCTGCCGCTGCAGGAGGCTCCCCTTGGTCTCCAGCATCTTGTTCTGCTGCTCCAGGAACCGTACCTTGTCAATGAAGGAGGGAAACTTGTTGTTGAGGGTTTTGATCTGCTCCTTCTCCTGGGTTCGCATGGCCTGGATGTTGGGGTCCACCTCCAGGTTCAGAGGGCTCAGCAGGCTCTGGTTAACCATGACGGCAGTGATGCCTCCCATGCTGCTGGCTCCACCATAGCCTCTACCCAGGCCAGCCCGGAAGATGCTGCTGCCCACGTGGGAGAAGTTCAAGGAGCTGATGTGGGCACCGGCCCCACTCATGTGAGAGCAGCTGCTGAAGGCCCGGTGGCCAGAGGTGGACACCTTGTAGGACTTCAGGGTAACCCTGATGGACATGGTGGAGGCAGGAGTGGAGACAGATGGGCTGAACAAGGCAGAGATTCCAGAAGGAGTGGAGAAGCTGCTTCTTGGTCTGAAATTTTTTCTTTTCAAACATTGAGGTAAGGTGGAATCTGAGAGCATGGAAAGATTGCGATCACAGGGGGGATCCAGCTAGATGTGGATCTTTGCCATTTTACTTGGAATCAAGGACCATTTGGATCATCCACTAGGTGTGTCTCAGAAAGCACAATACTGGGGAAGATCATTCTCCTCTTTGCAGAGAGAGAACACAGAGGAAAAAATAAGGGCATTCTTCATTTAGCTTGATTCACTTCTCCAGTGACACAGATATCCAAAATTGAAGCAATTTGACAAGAGCCAAAGTTCTGAATGTTAGTGACAACAGGAATATACTCAGAAGATGCACTTAGTGTCACAAAAGTTGGGAGACAAATGTTCAAGATCCTGAAAGCAGTAAATGGCAGCTGTAAGGCTCTATGGCAGCCCAGGAAACAGCGGCCCAGAGACTCACATTAGAACCCCACATGAGAACACTGGAGGACAGTGGCAGGAACAACGTGTCGGTGAGGGGTCCTTCTGGAGGGCTGCAGTGTCAGAGCCACCCCACTCCCCAAGCCTCTTGTGATTCTAGGTCAGGGACCACTGGAAGCTGTTCACTAGGACAATGCTTGGGCTGCTGACTTACTCCCCAGGGAGAGCTGGATGTGTGAGCAACTGCAGCACACAGGTCTTGCAGCACACACTGGAGAGAGCTGGGGAGGAGTGGAAGGTGGTGACCTTATGAAAAGAAGAGATTTGAGTGAATTCTGAAGATTAAGAGCTGGTGCAAGAAAGGCAGACATGATCAAAGAAACAATGAAAGATGAGAATAGATAAAAGTGTCTCCTAAGAGGTAAGAGAGTGTGGGATAAGATCAAGTTACCATTAGGGACAACACGTGGAGATGCAAAAGGTGCTCTGAGATGTCTTCCTATTGCGGGGTTGACTTAGGTGAAAAAGTTCTGGTAACCCTACCCTTCATGGCTCCAGATAAGGGTGTATGGAGGCCAGTTCTATATGAGGACATAAAATAAACCATGCATAAACAGAAAGATATACTACATTCCTGAATGAGAAAATTTAATATTATGAAAATATGCATTTTCCCATTAATATAAAAATTGAATGCAATCTAAATGAGGACATTGATGTGTGTGCTTAAATTGGATTAAATAACCTTAAAGTTCACACAGAAGAATAAATGTTCAAGAATAGTCAAGAAAATGTGAAAAAAAGGGACCTTAGAAAACATTAAAATGAAGTCTCTGTAATAAAAGCAGCATAATATTATCATAGAAGTAGGCAAAAAGATAAGTGGAACTGTATAGAATACAGTACCCAAAAATAGATTCTGCAGCCTGTGAGAATTTAATAGATAAAAATATATTTTAATTTATCACAGAACAGTGGTTTATTTAATAAATAATATAGGCAACATCAGCTATGCATTGGGAAAGAATAATTTTGGTTCCTGCCTCTCATCCTACACACAAATAAATTTCAGGTGGATCAAAATCTTAAAGGTAAAGAATAAAAGATGGACTTTAGAAGAAAATGTAGGAGACCATAAGTATAAGTTGGAGATTGATGAAGCAGGAAAACTACAAGCTATTATAAAAATTAGTCAGATTTGATTTTTATAAATATTAAGACATTTTAAAAGGGGAACTATAAGACATACAAAAGTAAAGTACAAATAATGGATTGGGGAAAGTGTGTAATGGATCTAACAGCTGAAGGGTATATTAAGTACAAAGAACTATATTAATTACAACTGAAAAAAGATGATCAATAGAAAAATGGGCAGAGATATAAGCAGGTAAGCACAGAACAGCAAATCCAAATGTCCTGGCAGAACAACAACAACAAGAAGTCTTTCAGCTTCCCAGTAGTCAGGGAGAAAATACGTTAAACTAACAATGAATTGTCACTGTGCACCACCAATGATATCAGCAAAAATTACAAAGGACTTTCACCTACTGCTGGTAAGACTGTCAGGAAAATGAGATCCTCATTCACTGTTGATGAATATGTGAATTGTTCAACTTTTTGTGAAGGCAATCTGGCAAAATCTGTTTTTTTTTTTTTTTAAAAAAGCAAACTAACACCTGGAAATCTAATCTCTAGATATAAAATTACCAATACAAAGAGAAATATGCACTCAGATGTTTATTTCAGCATAATTGTGGTACCCCCAAATCCTGGAAACAAGGTAAATACACATTAGCAGGGAAATGGTTAAAGAAATTGAGGTATATTGGACCAAGGAATATCATGCAGGTACTAGACCATCAGCTAGAGCTACACTAATTGACTTCGAGGAATTTTATGAAACGGTTAAACTAGAAATGTAAGATGCAAGAGGAGTACGTATATATAAGATAATCTCATTTTTGTGGAAATTCATGACCAAAAAAGCCCCTTGATTTTACATATATGTGTATATGTATGTTGTATAGCTGTATGTTTTAACTTTATAAAAATATGTGTTTGTTCATAAATATACACACAAAAATATTATGAAAGAATGGTCACCATAAAGTCAATGGTGGTTACTGTAGGACATGAGTTTTCTGTGTCTCTAGTGTCTTTTGAGTCTGGAGACAGGCCATGGAGCAAAGTGAGCTCTGGAGCCAGATAGGCTGGAATTGAAGTCCAACTCAGCTGCCTTTTAACTATGAAATTTACTTAATCTCTTCATGTCTCAGTTTCCCCACTAGTAAAACAAATTTATAAGACCTAACTCATAGGCTTGTTATGAGTATTTAATTAAATGAGTCAATATTTAAAGCACCTAGATGAGGGCCTGGCACACAGTAAGTACTGTATAAGTCTTTGTTAATTAAATGTTCACGCATTGCTTAATTTTTCTGTAATTGGAAGGTATTATTTATATAATCAGAAAAAACAAAAAATTCCAGGCATGGTGGCTCACGCCTGTAATCCCAGCACTTTGGGAGGCCCAGGCGGGTGGATCACCTGAGTTCAGGAGTTTGAGACCAGCCTGGCCAACATAGTGAAACCCCGTCTCTACTAAAAATACAAAAATTAGCCGGCTGTCGTGGTGAGCATCTATAATCCCAGCTACTCGGGAGGCTGAGGCAAGAATCACTTGAACCCCTGGCAGGTGGAGGTTGCAGTGAGCTGAGATCACGCCACTTCACTCCAGCCTGGGGAAAAGAGTGAAACTCTGTCTCAAAAACAAAAACAAAAACAAAAAACAAACAAACAGAAAACACAAACACAAACAAAAAAAAAGAAAAGAAAAAGAAACAATGTAAATGACTTTAAAGGAACAGACTTGGGTATTGTTTTAGCAGAATTTTCTGATTTAAAAAAGCATACAATTAAAAACAAAACTTTTCCCCTTCACTGTCTACAAAGTAAAAGTAAAAAACCCAGAACTTTTCTTTCTGGGAGGAAAATAAGAAAGGATAGAAGAGAGGGAGGGAGGCCAGCTGGGAAGGTGGGAAGGAAAAAAGAGAAAGCTGCATGTGGGCCTCTATGGAAAGGTCTCTAAAGAATAATAACTGGCACGTGTCAGGTACAAAGCCGTGTGGATAGTATGAGCGTTTGTGTAAATGAAGATGAAGGTGATGTGCACTGGGTATATGCTGGCATACATATAAAATGCCTTCTGAAAGAAAATTAAAACAGATCTTAGTAGTAGTTACTTCTAAAGACTTTGAGGGGAGAGGAAAGTAATATAAAGTTCTCACTATATTGTGCCTTTCTCTATTTGTGGACTGTTCTAATTACATAAATACATTATTTCATTTTTAATTTCTTTTTAAATTTTTATTTATTATTATACTTTAAGTTCTGGGATACATGTGCAGAATGTGCAGGTTTGTTACATACATATACACGTGCCATGGTGGTTTACTGCACCCATCAACCCATCATCTACATTAGGTATTTCTCCTAATGTTATCTCTCCCCTAGCCCCTCACCCCCTGACAGGCCCGGATGTGTGATGTTCCCCTCCCTGTGTCCATGTGTTCTCATTGTTCAACTCCCACTTATGAGTGAGAATATGTGGTGCTTGGTTTTCTGTTCTTGTGTTAGTTGGCTGAGAATAATGGTTTCCAGCTTCATCCATGTCCCTACAAAGAACATGAACCTATCCTTTTTTATGGCTGCATAGTATTCCACGGTATATGTGTGCCACATTTTCTTTATCTAGTCTATCATTGATGGGCATTTGGGTTGATTCCAAGTCTTTGCTATTGTGAACTGTGCTGCAATAAACATACGTGTGCATGTGTCTTTATAGTAGAAGGATTTATAATCCTTTGGGTATATACCCAGTAGTGAGATTGCTGGGTCAAATGATATTTCTGGTTCTAGATCCTTGAGGAATCATCACACTGTCTTCCACAATGGTTGAACTAATTTACATTCCCACCAACAGTGTAAAAGCGTTCCCATTTCTCCACATCTTCTCCAGCATCTGTTGTTTCCTGACTTTTTAATGATCACCATTCTAACTGGCATGAGATGGTATCTCACTGTGGTTTTGATTTGCATTTCTTAATGACCAGTGATGATGAGCTTTTTTTCATATTTTTTTGGCCACATAGATGTCTTCTTTTGACAAATGTCTGTTCATATCCTTTGCCTACTTTTTGATGGGGTTGTTTGTTTTTTTCTGTAAATTTGTTTAAGTACCTTGTAGATTCTGTATATTAGCCCTTTGTCAGATGGATAGATTGCAAAAAAATTTCTCCCATTCTGTAGGTTGCTTGTTAACTGTGATGGTAGTTTCTTTTGCTGTGCTGAAGCTCTTTAGTTTAATTAGATCCCATTTGTCAGTTTTGGTTTTTGTTGCCATTGCTTTTGGTGTTTTAATTATGAAGTCTTTGCCCATGTCTATGTCCTGAAAGGTATTGCCTAGGTTTTCTTCTAGGGTTTTTATGGTTTTAAGTTTTACATTTAAGTCTTTGATCCATCTTGAGTTACTTTTTGTGTAAGGTGTAAGGAAGGGATCCAGTTTCAGCTTTCTGCATATGGCTAGCCAGTTTTCCCAACACCATTTATTAAATAGGGAATCCTTTCCCCATTTCTTGTTTTTGTCAGGTTTGTCCAAGATCTGATGGTTTTAGATGTGTCGCGTTATTTCTGAGGCCTCTGTTCTGTTCCTGTTTTGGTACCAGTACCACACTCTTTTGGTTATTGTAGTCTTGTAGTATAGTTTAAACTTAGGTAGCATGATGCCTCCAGCTTTGACCTTTTTACTTAAGATTGTCTTGGCTATACTGGCTCTTTTTTGGTTCCATATGAAATTTAAAGTAGTTTTTTCTAGTTCTGTGAAGAAAGTCAATAGTAGCTTGATGGGGATAGCATTGAGTCTATAAATTACTTTGGGAAGTAAGGCCATTTTCACAATATTGATTCCTCTTATCCATGAGCATGGAATGTTCTTCCATTTGTTTGTGTCCTCTCTTATTTCTTTGAGCAGTGGTTTGTAGTTCTCCTTGAGGAGGTCCTTCACATCCCTTGTAAGTTGTATTCCTAGGTATTTTATTCTCTTTGTAGTAATTGTGAATGGGAGTTCATTCATGGTTTGGCTCTCTGTTTGCCTTCCTCCCTGGGATGCAAAGCTGGTTCAACATATGCAAATCAATAAACATAATCCATCACACAAACAGAACCAAGGACAAAAACCATATGATTATCTCAGTAGATGCAGAAAAGGCCTTTGATAAAATTCAACCCCCCTTCATGCTAAAAACTCTCAATAAACTAGGTATTGATGGGACATATCTCAAAATAATAAGAGCTATTTATGACAAACCCACAGCCAATATCATACTGAATTGGCAAAAGCTGGAAGCATTCCCTTAGATGTCCAGCATAAGACAAGGATGCCCTTTCTCACCACTCCTATTCAACAAGTATTGGAAGTTCTGGCCAGGACAATAAGGCAAGAAAAAGAAATATGGGGGCATTCAAATAGGAAGAGAGGAAACCAAATTGTCTCCGTTTGCAGATGATATGATTGTATATTTATTATTTCATTTTTTAAAATGTCATAAAGAACTATGGATGATAAGATTATAGGCCATTTTATATTTTTATTTCTCTTTATTAAATATGTCACAAATATTCTTTTTTTTTTTTTGCTTTTGTTAACAGCTTTAGTGAGATATGATTTACATACCATACAGCTTACCCATTTAAAGTGTAGAAATCACTGGTATATTCACAAAGTTCTGTAACTATGACCGTCATGAATTTTAGGATACTTTCATCACCTCCGAAAGGCTCTTAGCTATCTCCCACCTTATCCCTCTGTGGCTTCCCCAGTTCTAAGCAACCACTAATCTTTGTTTCTTTAACTGTATCTATTGTGGACATTTCACATCAATGGATTCATACAATATGTGGCCTTTCATGCCTGGCTCCTTTCACTTAGCTAATGCTTTCAAGCTTCATCCATGTTGTAGCATGAATTGGTACTTAATTCCTTTTTATGGCAGAATAATATTCCATTTCATAGATATACCATGTTTTATTTATCCAATAATCAGTTGATGAATATTTGGATTATTTCCACTTTTATGCTGTTGTGAATAAGGCTATTATGGGATATTTCTGCCCAAATCTTCATGTGGTCATATGTTTTCATTTCTCTTGGGTATATACCTAGAAGTGTAATTACTGGGATGTATGGTAAATCTATGTTGAACTCTTTGAGAAACTGCCAGACTATTTTCCAAAGTGGCTGCAGCATTTTACGTTCCCACTGGCAGTATATGAGGGTTCTAATTTTTCCACATTCTTGCCAATACTTGTAATCTGACTTTTAAATTATAGCCATCTTAACAGATGTAAAAATGTTCTTAAAAAAAAAACAAAAAACAAAAAAATGAGTTCTAGCCTTAAATGGTGAATTGAAACTTGCCTAAACATTTTCTTTTCTCCCAATGTCTAACAGAGTGAGCAAAAATAGTTAAAACCAGAAAAACAATGCCAATTGTAATCAAACCAGGAAAGGACTGTAAGCTAATTCAATAAATTTCAAAAATTAATGTCCAAAGAAAGAAACAAAAAATTCTTGAGCACACCAGGCTGAGCTCTTACTTCCACCTCTGTCCCCATACACAAAATTTGTATTGATAATCAACAAAACCATGTGAATTTTAACTAATGTTCTCCACCCAGAGAAAAGCAGCCTGAGTGAATAGTCTTATCTTTGCTTTCTTTTCACTTTTCCCCAAGACCTCACTTGTAACCCCCTGGTGCTGCCACCTGGCCCAAGCCACCATCATCACTATCATGCCACCTGCATCACTATCATGACTCCTAATTGGCTTCCCTGTTTACACCCTTGCTACTTACAGTCCATGCTCAACAAAATGATCCCTTTAAAATTAAATCAGATAATGTCACTATTCTGTTCAAGAAAAGCTTTGATTCCACTCCTGGCAGATATCCAACATAAGTGGGCACACGTGTGTGCCAAAAGACACACATGAGTGTCACTGGCAGCTTTTATTCTTAATAGCCCCAACTCCAAACAAGTCTAAATGTTCAACAGATGAGATAAATTATTATATATTCATACAATATTCATTTTTAAATTTTTATTATTTTATTTTATTTTATTTTTTTGAGACAGAGTTTCGCCCTCACCCAGGCTGGAGTGCAATGGCGTGAGCTCAGCTCACTGCAACTTCCACCTCCCAGGTTCAAGCGATTCTCGTGTCTCAGCCTCTGGAGTAGCTATTCATCTAATAAAAAAAGAACTATTGCTCCACAAAACATTATGCATTTCACAGCCATGATGCTCAGTGGAAGAAGCACAAAGGAATCCATACTGAATGGTCCCATTTATATTAAGTTCAAAAACAGAAGAAAGAAATCTAATCTTTGAATACGATAGTCAGAAGAGTCATTTCCTTTGGGAGGGTATTGACCAGGAGGAAACAATGAGGAGACTCCTGGGGTGCTGCTGACACTCAATAACTTTGTGTGGTGACTGTATATTTGTTGACATCGGTAATATCCATTGAGATGTATACACTTAAGATCTGTGGACTTTACTGTATGAATGTTATACCTCAATGTAAAAAGCAAGAAACAAAGAAAGAGAAACAAAGTGAGAAAGAGAGAAAGGAGGGGAGGGAAGGGGAGAGGAGAGGAGAGGAGATGACAGAGAAGAGAGGGAAAAGGCTGGCTTCTCATCTCATTCATAGTAAAAGTCACAGTTCTCACCATGGCCTAGCAGCCTATGTGAAGTGCCCTGTTTCCTTGATTCATCCCTGTCCTATTCTCTCTCGGTTGCTCCACTCAAGCCCCAGAGGCCACCATGCTCTGCCTGGAGCACACCAGGCAGCCCCTGATTGAGGGCTTTTGTGGTGACCATTCCCAGTGCTTAGAATATTTTCCCTCTATTTATCCGTGTGGCTCCTCCTTCAAATCTTTGGTCAAATTTCACCTTTGAGTGAGACTCACACTATCTATCCAGTTAAAATGGCCACTGCCAGTGTCTCCTTCCCCCGCACTTTTCATCCTTTTTATTCTCTGTGATGCATCTATAGCACTCATTGCCTTCAATGGCACTTATCTAATGTTTTAGTACGTATTGTCTGTTTCCCTTACTAGAATATAAGGCACAAATACAAGGATTTCATGCGTTTTGTTCCTCGATGGATCTCAAGTACTTAGATAAGTGCCTGGTACATAGTACACTGAAAAAATATTTATTGAATGAATGAGTAAGTGAAAAGTGGAGGCATTTAAATGAAGACTGCACAGAGCCTCCCCTAAACTTTCTCCCACCCTCTGCCACTTTTCCAGCATTAAAAAAAGCAGGCAGAACATGAACTGCTCGGTCCTCAAATTGGACTTGGAGGAAAGAAAACAAGCTTAGTCCTAGATACAAAGGGAAGAAAGTCAAGAAATCACTTACATTATATCGGAAAAAAGAGAATGCCAGGGTGGGACCAGGGAAGCATAATTAAGACGAAAAGAAACAGAACAGTAACCTGTAAACATACCGAGAAAAAATAAGGTAATATAAGAAATCATTCATGCAAAAGACAAACAGAGCACCATATAGATAAAAATATAACTCAGAGAACAGAAGGAAATGCCTCAGAGCTTCTTTTTGCTGTAAAACAAGTTACTAAAAACATGAATTCAATAAAACAAGAGTTTGGAATCATGCTTCTGGCAATGATGGACTATTTTGTAGTAGACCAATTCTCCTGCTGAGAATGTGTAGACTAGCAGAGCAGATTAACATGCATGTATACACACACACACACACACACACACACACACACACACACACACCCATCTGAAGACATCAGAGAGCTATCAAGGCAGTGAGTACTTGAGAAGGCAGAGAGAAGAGAGGAAGCTGAGGCTGACATTTGGCACCATTATTTCCCCTCCAAGCTTTTTGGTTAAGAGGTGACAACAAGGCTAGGAAGTTGAGGATAAATCTAAAGCTTAGGGAGAAAAAGGCTAAGCAGAACTTCTGTAAGTCTCATGGGGCTGGGATATAACAATCAAACTTCAGACCTGCAGAAGAGGAACAAACCTGGTAAGAAACAGCTTGAGCATTCAGTTGGGATCACCAAAAGCATAGATACTCTAAGTGATGATAAATCATAAATTGCCCAGCCTTTATAAAAATAAAAATAAAAAAGGTTTGAATGAGCTCAATCTCTATTGGGATTAAGAAGATCTTTATTCCTCTATCTGCTCACTAAAACTAAATCTTATTCAGAGTAAGATATCATTGTTTAGAGCTTCAATTCGTCTTGACAACATATTGCATGCAATGTCTGATATTCAATCAAAAATAACCTGCCATGCAAAAAAAGAGAAAAAAGGATAAAAGGAAGAAAAGGAGGGAGGGAGGGAGGGAGGGAAAGGAAAGAAAAGGAGAAGAAAAGGAAGAGGAAAAAAAGAGGAAAAAGACAAGAAAATATTTGCATGAGAAATCCAAATATTAGAGTTATCAGACAAGAATGCTAAAATAATGATTAAAGCAATCAAGAAATTAAATGACAAAATGATGACTATCAGCACAGACTGGAAGTTCTACCCAGAGGAGAAGAAGTCATTATTCGAAAAAGATACTTGCACACGCATGTTTATAACAGCACAATTCACAGTTGCAAAATTGTGGAACCAACCCAAATGCCCATCAATCAACGAGTGGATAAAGAAACTGTGGCATATCTATATGATGATATACTACTCAGCCATAAAAAGGAATAAATTAACAGCATTTGTAATGACCCTTATGAGATTAGAGACTATTATTCTAAGTGAAGTAACTCAGGAATGGAAAACCAAACATCGTATGTTCTCACTGATATGTGGGAGCTGAGATATGAGGACGCAAAGGCATAAGAATGATACAATGGACTTCGGGGACTTGGGGGGAAGAGTGGGAGGGGGGTGAGGGATAAAAGACAAGAAATATGGTGCAGTGTATACTGCTTGGGTGATGGGTGCACCAGGATCTCACAAATCTTCACTAAAGAACTTACTCGTGTAACCAAATGCCACCCGTACCCCAGTAACTTACGGAAAAAAAACTTAAAAAAGGAAGAATTAAATGAGATTCTAGAACCAAAAGATAGAAAAACTGAAATTAAAAATTCATAGGCTGAAGGAGTTTCACTACCGATTAGGCTGTTGAAATTGTGAAACATCATTGTTTCTGCCCAAACAATGATGTTAGATAAACTAAAAATTCCTCTTCTTTAATGACATTGAAGGGCTGTGAACACATTGAGGTCTAAATGATCGATGTTGCAGAGAAGGGCAAGCTCTTTCCGAGTGAGGAATGCCCAGCAGCCATTTCCACGTGAGGGAGTAGTTGTCTTGTCTGGGGGCATGCATGCGCCCCTCAAAAACCCCTTGAAGGAAGACCTGTTGGTGCAGCGGTTGGGAATGCTGTCAGATGACAGATTTGGGCTATTAATCCCTTCAGGGGTTGCTTCGGCTTCAGAAAGCCAACTCGCCCAAAGTCATGCTTTTCTTGGGGCGGTCCATATCCAATGACTGAGGCATTTTGGCCCAACCCAGGAAAATTGTGACTGGCCATTTTATTCTAGAAGTCTTTGTGGGGTTGGCTGAGGCTATTGGGTCTGCACTGCAGGCTGACTTCAGTTTCTGCCTAAATCTGCTTTTTCCCTCTCCCTTCCACGGATGTTGGTTTCTAATAAACATTCCATCCATTAGACTCTGTCTCAGAGACTGCTGCCTGGGGAACTTCACCCATGGCAGTTAATGCCTGGAGTGTCCAAGAAAGCAAATATTCAAGTCAGGGTTTGGAGCTCAATTGCCTTCTTCCTAGCTGGCAGTGAGGACCCTATGTCCTTCGTGATAAGTACCACATAACTTGTGGCACAAGGTGACAATCCAGTTGTGAAAACTTTCACTAGTGATAAATGCTGATGGTACACACAGAAGGGAAAGTCCTAGCTGGTGAAACGCATCAGCCAGCCTTTGAAAGTCCCAGAGAAGGCCGGGCGCGGTGGCTCACGCTTGTAATCCCAGCACTTTGGGAGGCCGAGGCGGGCGGATCACGAGGTCAGGAGATCCAGACCACGGTGAAACCCCGTCTCTACTAAAAATACAAAAAAAAATTAGCCGGGCGTGGTGGCGGGCGCCTGTAGTCCCAGCTACTCGGAGAGGCTGAAGCAGGAGAATGGCGCGAACCCGGGAGGCGGAGCTTGCAGTGAGCCGAGATCACGCCACTGCACTCCAGCCTGGGCGACAGAGCGAGACTCCGTCTCAAAAAAAAAAAAAAAAAAAAAGAAAGTCTCAGAGAAATAGTAACTAAAAAGACAATGGTTGGGAGGCCGAGATGGACGGATCTCCTGTGGTCAGGAGTTCGAGACCAGCCTGGCCAACATAGTGAAAACCCATCTCTACTAAAAATACAAAAAAAAAAAAAAAAAATCAGCTGGGCACAGTGGTGGGCGCCTGATATCCCAGCTACTTGGGAGCCTGAGGCAAGAGAATCACTTGAACCCAGGGGTTAGAGGTTGTAGTGAGCTGAGATCACCCCACTGCACTCCAGCCTAGGTGACAAGAGTGAAACTCCGTCTTAAAAAAAAAAAAAAAAAAAGACAGTAGGATTAGATGGCCTGTTGCTAAACTCATTTGACACTTTAGAAAAAGATAAGGAAAGACTAAAAGCAGTTAACTGGCAATTGAAAGATCAATGTAAACATCAGGATATTTTTTCATTGTAGGAAGCAAGGAGGCTCTGCAGTGGCCTGCAGTGAAAGTGCAGAGAAACCTGAAGATGGGGCCCAGGATTTAATCATCAGAGAAGCAGAACACCTAAGGTTAAACTTCCAGCTATGCAGGCCTGCAATGCCAAGGTCAGAAGAAAGAGACACTGACACATGGGATGAGATATCTTCATTGAAAACCCTGAACCCTGAAAACCTTAAATATGTACATTTCCCTGAAAGTTCTGAGCCTTCAGAAGGAGCCCATCCTTCCCCATCAAGAGCCCCTTCCTTTGAAGACAATCCAAAGGCCTCTCCCTTGTGAGGCAGGGATGTGACTCAGGATCTGCCCCCTCCCTCCTCCCTTGTCATTAGGCCTATTGCTAGGGAGAGGTCACAGGATGTCAGCCTGAAAATGCAGACAATACACGGCCTGAAAATGGAGGAAAAGGCCTATACCACAAAGGATTGCCATTCCCAGATAGCATGTTCTGGCAGGAGCCAGGGGCACATGTGTGGGGCTGGATTCTGAGTGCTTGACGAGGGGAGCTCTGAGCATAAGACTGGATAAGGGAGAGTCTATAACGTATTTGCACTCTTCCTCTTTCGGGATACAGAATTTACTACCCTGCAAGGACTCCTAGAAGCATGGACAAAATGATGGCCTGCACCTCCTCACTTCCCTCTGCTAACTGAGGGAAAATGCCTGAACTACTATAGCCCCAAATGGGAAGCTAGCCCCTCCAGATTCAACTATTCTTTCCTACTTTTTCAGAGTTAGTGGTGGCTAGAGCTATCTCTTAGTCTCACAGTGCCTGCGTCATGGACTGGGGAAGTAAGACATCACCTCCGAAACACTTGAAACTAAAAGATAACTCAAACTAATTAAATCAGAACCCCAGATGCCACCCAGATGACATCCTGAGGAGATCAAAGAGATGAACTCCTGGAGAACCTGGAAAGGAGAAAGAAATCTTATAGTCTTTAGTAGCCTGGTGAAACATTTGCAGAGCCCAGATGGAGGAATGGGCCTGACCTCGCACTCAAGATAACCATTTCTGAGCTGAAACTAGCCAAAAATGCTACTGATCCCCTACCCAGCAACCCCTAGTGAGATAGAAGAGATCACCCCTTTACTTTAGCTATTTGACAAAAAAAGGTGTACCATTTTTGGGAAAAATGTTATTTGATTCAGTCTCTCCTCTTTTGTCCGTGATACATGTATCATAAAATTTAAAAAGTATAAAATATAAGATATAGAAGCAGGAAAATGTTATCCATAATTTAGTTTAAAAAAGCATTCATAGCAGCAGACCTACAGATGAAGATGACACACATTTTGAAATTAGAGACATGAACTTTCATAATCTCTTTTCTTAACTTAGATATTTAGGAAATAATCTCTTATTTATTTGAAGCTTGTAATTCCCTCAGTTTTTTTTTCCCTATCATACTGACAAAAAATCCAAAATCTTGACAAAATTGGCAAGATTGTAGGGAAACAGGCCCTTTCATATATTGCTGGTTGAAATATAAAATGCTATTATCCCATGGAGGAGAATTTGGCAATACCGGGCTAAACTACGAATGCATGTATTTTTTTTTTTGACCTATGGATTTCACGTCTAAGAATATACCCTGAAGACACATGTTTAACAATGTGAAAAAGCATATGCAAAAGCTATTCATTGCAGTATTGTCATTGTAAAATACTGTAAACTACCTAAAGTGTAGAATAAAGAAGATTGTTTTTACTGGCCAAGTCTGAGATAATTTAAGCATTAAGGTAGATAAGAAAAATAATAGTTGGTTGAATAAACTATGACACATGCATACTATGGGGTACTATTAACTGGTTTAAAAAATGAAAAACATCTCTATGAACTGAAAGGGAGAATTTTCCAGAATTTATTTTAAAATGAAAAATAAAAGAGAACATACGCAATATGCTACCTTTTATGAAAAAAAAAGAACAGAAAACAAGAAAATGTACACATATCTGTATAATTTTGTAAAAAGATACAGAAGTCTGATAATCCAAAAATGAATGAAACTGGTTACTAATTAGGGAAGGAGATGAGCGGGTAGGGTTGCAGGAGACGGGAGGAAATGATGTTTCTCTGAGTATATCTTTCTATACAATTTTGACTTTTAATTGCATGTTCATGCTTTACATATCCAATAAGAAATAAAATTTCAATGGTGGGGGAAAACCCCAAACTAAATGCAAACAGTAACAAGTGAACTTAATGGCTTTCAATGAGTAAAGTAACTTCCCTGAGGAAGTTAAAAATTCTTTTTATTGTGGTAAAATATGCATAACAGAAAACTTATCATTGTAACCATTTTAAATCTGTATCTATTAAAAGATTTTTCTCTTTTAAGAGACAGGGATTGACTGTGTCATCCAGGGTAGTCTGAAACTGCTGGACTCAAGTGATCCTCCTGAGAAGCTGGGGCTACTGGTGTGCACCACCATGCCTGGCTCATCTATTTTAACCATTTTTAAGTGTACAGTGCAGTGGCACTAAGTACATCCACATTGTTCTGAGGCCATCACCACTATCCATCTCCATATCTTGCAAAACTGAAACTCTACACCCATTAAACAACAACTCCTCATTGCTTCCAGCACCTGGCAACCACCATTCTACTTTCTATCTATGAATTTGACTATTCTAGGCACCTTATATGGGTGGAATCACATGGCATCTGTCCTTTTATGAGAGGCTTATTTCACTTAGCACAATATCTTCAAGGTTCATCCATATTGTAGCATGTACCTGAATGTCATTCCTTTGTAAAGTGGACACAAATATATTGCATGTATATTATGCATTTTGTTTATCCATTCATTAGTTTATGGACACTAGAGTTGCTTCCACCTTTTGGGTATTGTGAATAATGCTGCTATGAAAATGAGTGTACAAATATCACTTTGAGACCCTACTGTAAATTCTTTTGTGTATATACTCAGAAGTGAAACTACTGGATCATACGGTAATTCTATTTTTAATATTTTGAGGAACTGCCATGCTGTTTTCTATAGCAGCCACACCATGTTATATTCCTACCAACAGTGAACAAGAATTCTACTTTCTCCATATCTTCATCAACACTTGCTATATTTCTTTTGTTTTTGTTTTTTTAATAGTAGCCATCCTAATGGATGTGAGGAGATAGCTCATTGAGGTTTTGGTCTGTATTTTTCTAAAGATTAGTGATGTTGAGCATCTTTACATGTGCTTATTGGCCATTTGCATATCTTCTTTGGAGAAATGTCTATTCAAGTCCTTTTTCCATTTTTTAAATGGGTTGTTGGTTTTTTTGTTGCTGAATTGTAAGAGTTTTTTTGAAAAATATTCTGGACATTAATCCTTTATCAGATATGTGATAAGCAAATATTTTTTCTGATTACATGGTTTGCATTTTCATTCTGTTGATAGTGTCCTTTGGTGCATGAAAGTATTTAAATTTGATGTAGTACAAATTATCTATTTTTTCTTTTGTCTGTGCTTTTAGGGTCATGTCCAAGGAATAATTGCCAAATCCAATGTCATGAGGCTCTTTCCCTACATTTTCTTCTAAGACTTTTATAGTTTTTGGTCTTACGTTTAGGACACTGATCTATTTTGAGTTAATTTTTGAATATGGGATAACATAAGTGCCCAAGTTCATTTATTTGCTTGTGGATATATCATTTTGCCAGCACAGTTTGTTGAAAAGATCGTCCTTTCGCCATTGAATGATCTTGGCACTTTTGTGGAAAATCAATTGACCATATATACAAAGATTTATTTCTGGGGTCTTTATTCTATTCCATTGGTTTATATGTCTGTTTTTATGCCAATATTCCAAATAAGTTTAGAGCACAGTACTTTGGCTTTGGTCTGAAGAAATACCTGTAATCAAATCTTGAACTATTAACAGGCTTGTTTGTTGTAGTGGTATGAATATTCTGAAACTATTTTGTGGGTATTGCAGAACTGAGCAAATGAGTGAATATAGTGAGGTTGTTGGGGCCAGAGCAACATGGAAGATGGCAGATAGAAATAAAGACATAATGGGGGAAGGTAAACAACAACCTTGGACAAATTCAAAGTAGAGGCATCAGTATAAACATATTTTACACACACTTACACATACACACATTTGTATATATATATATATTGTCCACTGAAAAACCTAGAAACAATGACACACTGTAGCAATAAGCAAACTGAGAGACCAGATCTTGGTTTCTAAATACCATTCACTACTCAAAGGAACCAGGAGTCCATGAAAGAGTGGCTTATTCAAGGGCTGGGGCAGAGAAAATACAAGGTGTACCTGGAACATCTCATTGTACCAGAAGAAAATAAGAGTATTCAAAAATGATGAAGATACATAAAAAAAAAAATTAAGGGGATTTCACTGGCCAAATCTGGGACAATTGGAACATCAAGGTAAATAAATAATAGACAACAATAAAATAAGAATCTGTGAGTCCAGATAATAAATAATAAGTTAATAAATGAATGACAAGAAGGGGAATGCTCTTCATACAGTAGAATGCTGACTAATCAATACAGTAGCAATGATAGATTTAGAAAATCGCCCATTATAAGCCATCATAGTGAAAAGAGATTTAGGCAAGAATCATGATGCATGCTCAAGTGGGAGATGGAGAGTATGACAAGAGACAAGATGTTGGCATAGTCTCAAAGTATCTCCTTACAAGTTTCTTTCTTATTTTTTATAATTGGGAAGCAGGTAGCTGTAGAGTGGAGAAGCTTGACAATACAGGTGTCTATAATTAACTTCATCAGTTAGAGGCAAATTGCCCACATTCAAATGTAAAAGTCTGGGCTTTGAGAGTATAGCTGAGTCAATATTAAGATATCTTCAGAAACACCTCAGTGTAGGTACAAGGCATGAAAATATGGGAGGGTGAAGAAACAAAAGATGCTGTTTTGGGGAAGAGAACTGAGGAACACATGCCTACTATGTGCTCAGAGCTCTACACTGGAACCACAGAGAGTATGGGACTAGCCCGCTGCCCTGATGTCACTTCAACAGTCGGCAGCAGCCTCCACCTCCACCTGCCAGCGCCTTCCGGGTTGGCTCCAGCAGCTGTGCTCACGCTTCTCTTTGGGCCACATGCATTGGGGTGATTGGTGGGCAGGGTGTAAAGGCTCAGCCACATCAGCCAGATGGGAACACTCTTGGCAATGCTCAGGATGGAACCCTGGCTGGGCTGGACTTTTTCCTCTGCCAGTCCTGCTTCCCTCACTTCCTGTCACAGGCTCGTTGATCTGTAATCAATGTGTACCCAAACTCCATCTCAGCCTCTGCTTCCCAAGAATCCAACTGGAAACAGGCTTATTGGAAAGCTACTGATTTTTCCACTAAATTAAGAAGGAAAATATGGACAAATCACACGCTTAAAAAATACATTGTTTCAAAAGAGAGCAACAGATGAACACAGGCTGTTCCAACTAATGAAGGTCTTGTTTTTGGAGATCTGTGTCAGTCATTTGGATTGGGGGATGAATTTTCCGAGATGCCCTGTTTTGAGAAGAAACAGGTTGGATTCCATATTAGTTCTCTAATACAGGCCTGCTGTAACAAAATGGTTGGCTGGAAACAACAGACATTTATTCATTCACAGCTCTGGAGGCCAGAAGTCCAAGATCAAGGAGTCAGCACCGCCATGCCCTTTCTTCTCGCTCGTATGGCTGACAGCAATCCGCGGTGCTCCTCGGCGAGCAACTTTATAACGCCAATCTCTTCTTCTGTCATCACATGGCCTCCTTCCTGCTATGTCTGTCTACACATGGTGTTCTCTGCTCTGTGTGTCTGTATCCATGTTTCTTCTCTCCTAAGGACATCAATCATATTGGATTAAGGGACTACCCTACTCCAGTATGGCTTCCTTTTAACTTACTTCTTACATCTGTAAAGACCGTGTTTCCAAATAAGGTCATATTCCCAGGTACCTGGGGCTAGGACTTCAACATATCTTTTTAGGGGATGTGATTCCATCCACAACAGATTTCCTCCTAGACTAGCCCACTGAAGCCTCTTTAGGCCTGAGCTTTAATGCTGAACTGTAGCAGTTACACTGAAAGTAACAGAAATGGGAACTCCTCCCTCCGTCACTACCTAACTCCCTGATCTCCCTGGAGGCGGCTCCCAGCAGCAGCGTGTTCAGGGCCTTTAGAGAAAAGAAGTAAAGAGAGTGAGGAAAGTGTCAATGTAAGACCAGCCAGAAGGTTGTGTGGCCTCTGGAGAGGGAAGAGGCTCTGCTGCAAGCGGGTTGGGATCTTTTTACCGCAAGGGAGAGCACTGTAATTAATCCAGGCTTCCTGTATATGGAATCATACCCATAATCCCGATGAGGGTGAGCAGTGAGTTGGCTTCGCCATTACCCAGGGGCTTTTGCTGAAGTAAGGGCTCTGAGTGGTGGCACATTGTAGTGGGGGATCCCATGGTGCAAGGTAATCCCTCTACTGTGCTGGTGGCCACAGCTCCAGGAGCAGCTTTAGGAGAGTCCTTGTGTTCAAGGAGGGTGGGAGGCAGAAAACAGCCGGGTGAGGGCACAGGAGCTGCCATGCAAAGGTGAGTACATCTAGAAAGCCATATTCATACAAAAATATAAATGTGGATCAAGTTGACTAAAAATAGGGTCCCTGAACCAAAGAAGTCTTTGCCAATATATGATAAAGTTAAGCCTTTGTTAAAAGGTTTTGAAGTAGCTCACTGTTACAAAGCTGGGGTTTGTCCAAGCTGGAGCTATAAAAGCAATTACAAAGGTACTCTCAGTAGCACAAATGTGCTGATTCTCGCATTGTACATGGAATTTTTATAGCTTATTTGTGGATGGAAAATAGCATCAAATATTTGCAGGAACTCGTCTCTCTCTTCAGAAAGAGTTGTGGCTAATTAGAATTTCTGTTTTATTTTGCTCCCTGACCTCTCAATTGGCTTGTAAGCTATTAAGTAATGCACAAGCAATTTGTTTGGGGTATAGGAGTCGTTTTGCATCTACTTTGCATAAAAGCATCAAAGATGGTATTGAAATATGTTAAAGTTATTAGGCAATTTAAGACAGTGTCATTGTTTTCTTTAGTGGCCAATGACTCTGTGTAAAACAAAGCTCTTGCTTCCTATTTAGCATTTCAGGATACATTAGTGATGCATTATTAATGTATTAGGAAGTTGTTATTTTTAGACAAACAAACCTATCTGGTAAAATTGGGAAAGAAAGAGTGTATTCGTGAAGGCACAATTTAGTAAAAACATATGTGGAGCTAAAATGTATATACTTGGCCTAATTTGAAGCATGACTGAGTCTATATTTGATGGTTTTCACCTGAAATGTAGAAGATACTCAGTCAATATATATTTTTGAAAAACATCCTACTTACACTACCATTTTCAAGTAACATTTGTGAGAGAAAATAAAAGTTATTTGATTCTCTGAACAAAAAGCTAACTATAACAAGTAGTCATAATTTGATTGAGACCCCAATTTCAATTAGCTCCTGCAAATGTTTAAAAGGAATGTCTCTTCGATTATCTATACAATGACACAAAGAAACCAATAATTAGAAAAAACTCGTAGCTAATTGGAATATGTTTTAGCATATAAATCACATTATATATGGTGTTATATTATAATTCTTATGAGTGTTAGCAAAGTCCTAGAATTCTCTAAGGCTCTAAATTGGACTGCCAAGATATAAAGATAGGAGAGATAAACTTCTGTGCCATTAAAACATGTGGAAAATGAGTTCTGTGATAATACAGTAGTAATTTTGGGCCTATTCCATCCATTATCAATATCTGTCATAATTCACAGTTTGCACATTTTGACTTATCAGCCAATTTGAAGTGCAACTTAGAAAGAAGGAAGGTGAATCAGAAGTGGAAATTGCTTCAGGAATTCTGCCTTGTATGGATGAAAACCTGGAGTTGGTGTTGTGATACTTTTTGTGAACCCTACCTAAATAAAGATTGAATATAATTTGATGTCTAAGCATATCCCAGAAATTAGAAAGAATTGTGGTTACTTTTCATTAACGGTAAATCTATAGGGATTGGATGTATTGTATTTTTCCTTGACTGAAGGGGGAGAAAAATTGATAGCCAATACTAGGAAGAGGTACAAGCCATCAAGAAATTGTGGACATGTCCTGTGGTTGGAGAATGAAGGAAGTATGCATGAAAGCATGGCCCTACCACTCTGGAGTCGAATGATCCCGCTGAGATCATCTTGTCCTGTAGACCCCCCTCCTTTGGCAGCGCAGTGTTGCAGTTCTGCAGAGGGCCCTTAGAGAGTAAACAGTGGCCTAATGGGTGGGGTTCTGGGAACCCAACACTTTCTGCCACCAGAGAGGCCCATCTGATTAATATATTTGGGTTTTACATAACATTTTGTGTGAAGAAAAACTCTGCCGTATGGAATAACAATGTTTAAAATCATTGTAGTTGGGACCTTCACTCCCCCACAATCTCTGTTTCAGCAGCATTATTAAAGAATGGAAATAAAGATCTACAAAGCTACACATTGGCACATGTTTCAGGGGTCTCTTTTACCTGCATTATCAGGTTTGGCAAACTAGATTCATCCTCTCTGTGAGCATCTGTGCAAATCTAACATGCCAGGTTTAGGTTTCTAAAGATATATTGGGGAAGAATTTGTGAATCCTAGCTCAGGGTTCTTAAGGAGTGGGTACCTCTTCCCTCTAGCACGCCAGGCATCATCATATCTTGCATGATGGATGCTCATGAGCTAGTCTCATGCATACATGCATTTTCCAACAAATATTTACAGAACAGCTACTAAATACCAGCTAAAGTGCTTAGTCAATATTCCAGAATGGCTAGAATGAGCCACCTGGCAACCTGAAAGTGGACACCAATTTACCTTTCTGTTGGAGTGAAATGTTTCGATAACAGTTTGCATGTAACAACTTTTTAATATGCTCAGCATGTATTCCAAATAGAATTATTAAGAAATGACAAGCCTCCCTTTTCCACCTACGTTACAGAACTAGATTTGGGCATCTGAATAAAAAGAAAAATTAACCATCTGCAATTTTATTTTAAAATATATTTATTGAGTTCCAAAAATGTGGTTGGGTGGGGTGGGAATAATTACAGGACAGACAAAAGCTGGTACTTTGGGGACTGAGGGCTTGAGCTCTAAGGAAGCAGAGAAAAAGTAAATCTGGTACTCGGAACTCCTGTCCTTTGCCTGACAGAGGGAGGGCAGTGATGTCTGCAGAGGGAGCTGTATCTAAAACCAGTGTAGATGGCTCCGGGGCTCGCAGTGCAAGAGTGACTATGGACTGATATTCTCTAGAACACTTCTGGTGTATTCCAGCATTCTGAGACTTGTATCCTCATAGTCAAGATCCCAAGGTAGAGCTAAGATTCTGAACCCTGTATTAGTCAGGCTTCTCTAGAAGGACAGAACTGATGGAACACACACATATATATATATGTGTGTGTTTTTAAGTATTAACTCACATGATTACAAGGTCCCACAACAGGCTGTCTGCAGGCTGAGAAGCAAGGAGAGCCAGTCCGAGTTCCAAAATTCCAAAACTCAAGAACTTCAAGTCTGATGTTCAAGGGCAGGAAGCATCCAGCACGGGAGAAAGATGTAGGCTGGGAGGCCAGGCCAGTCTCTTTTCACATTTTTCTGCCTGCTTATATTCTAGCCACGCTGGCAGCTGATTAGATGGTGCCCACCCAGATTAAGGGTGGGTCTGCGTTTCTGAGCCCATTGACTCAAATGTTAATCTCCTTCAGCAACACCCTCATAGACATACCCAGGATCAATACTTTGTATCCTTCAATTCAATCAAGTTGACACTCAGTATAACCATTACAGCCCCAAAGGCCCCTGTTTGAGGGAGGTGACTCAAATTCCTGGTTTCTGAGCATAGCCTTTTCCATTGAATGTTGACCAAGTGGTGGATTTTTTTTTTATCTCTCTGAAATAAACTTCTGTTTACTTGGAGTGTTATAAGTAGGACTCATCTAAATTTGCTCAGAACTTTCCCAATGTTAGCACTAAGAGTCCTGTGTCCTGGAAATTCCTTAATTCCTAAGCAAACTGGGGCAGGTATTTATCCTAGGGAAATAAGAGCCAAGCACATAGACCAGGTGTTCCAGGTACCTACTGTTTTATAATAAAGCATTACAAAAGTGATCGACTCATAAAAACTGTTTTGTTTGCTCACATTCTGCACTCTGGCTGGGATTGGCGGAGTGGTTCTTCTGCTGGTCTTGCTGATGGTTGCTTGTGTGGCTGCAGCCAACCAGTGAACTGATTGGAGAATAGGCTCAGCTGGGACATCTTAGCTGCTCTCTCTCTCTGGGTAATCTCAGGGCCTCTCCCTTTCTGTATGGCCTCTCCTTGTTATTTTATTTTACTTTATTTTTGCAGCAGGGTAGCTGAATTAGCTGAATTTCCTATATGGTGTCACAGGAATCCCCAGAGTGCAAAACTTGCCTGGTTTCTAGGGTGGGGGGGGGACTGGAATTACCAGGGCATCACTTTCACTACATCTTATTGATTAAAGCTGGCCATAGCATCATTCTAGAATCAAGGTGAGGAGGCTACAGGACGACACAAGAGTGAATACCAGGTGGCAGCTCGCTGAGGTCTACCAATGTAACAGTTTCCCTCAGAGGTACAGTAGGATGCTCACCTGGACTCATAGGATTCACTGTGAGTGACCACTTCTGACCTCTGTTTGCAGGGCACCACCTGACTTCCTCTCCTCACACTCTCAGTGAGAATGGAATATGAATAGTTTGACCATTGGTCAGAGCCAACAAGAGCTCTGGGTGTAGGGCAGGTTTATCCCTATTATTCGTACTTCTCCCAAGCATTAGTAAAAATAATAGGGATGGTGAGTCCCTGTTAAGGTTGCCAAAAGGTTTCCAAGGAAGCAACAAGTTAGGGGGGCTTGGGTCTTCCATGGTTGATGCGAAGCTATAAGGGACTTGACTGTTGCATGCACCATTTCTTGAGGAGTAGTCCATTCCAAGGTTTCTGCCCAGCACAGGAATTTTTGGAGATGACCAAAACACATCGCCTGTCTTCCGGAAGCTGACCCTTCTCAACGCGGACCTCCCCACCCTGCTAACTCTTGTTCTAAAGTTTAAACAAGTGTCAGCGATGGTCTCTCCCCGCTTTGCTCTCCACACGCCTCTCTCCTGCAGCTCTGACTTGGTTGGTTTCCCAGCCAGGCCCCCTCACTGGGCTGTGAGCCTCCTGAGGGTAGGGCGACCTCCATACCTTCTTCTGCAACACCCAGGGTGGATGGAGGGGGCTCTGTTAGCTGGAAACTTTTGGGAGCAGCAAGGGACAAGCCCCATCACCTCCACTTCAGAGCGGTTCCAATCCAGCTGGCTTCCACATCCCCGGGGTTCTTCCTTTTTTTGTCTCCCCTGTTTCTTTTTTTGCTGGAAAGAATCAGGTCCCCTCACTCTCCCTCAACACAAACTGCGTTAAAAGAACCCCCGAGCTGCCTCTGGGCCCAGGGACTTCTGCTTGGCTTGGTTCCCTTTCTCCTCTGGACAATCTTCCATCATCGAGGACGCAATCTGGCTTCTGGCTTTTCCCTCTCTTTTTCTTGGCCTCTTTCCCTTTCTTCCCCCGCCCCTTCCCCCATGTCACAGCCAGTCCCGACGCATCCCGCCCCCGCTCTGTCGCTTTAAGCTGGTCCCGCCGCCGCGCCCCGCCCTCACCCCTCCGCGCTCCGCGGCTCCCCGCCGCTTCTCCCGCTCCTCCCCTGCTCGGCCCTCTCCTCCTCCTCCCGCTCCTCCTCCCGCTCCTCAGCGCCGCCGCCAGCCCCGCTGCGCGCTCTGCTCTTCGCAGCTCCCCGGACCCGCAGCCATGGCTGACATCAAGACAGGCATCTTCGCCAAGAACGTCCAGAAGCGACTTAACCGCGCGCAGGAAAAGGTCAGCGGCGGGCGGCCGGGGCTGGGGCCGGGGACGCCAGGCGGGGGCTTGGCCAGCTGCGGCGGTGCGGGGCCCGAGCCTCGGGGTGCGGCGCGCTGCGGAGCGGGGCCGGGGCCAGGGACGCTGGGACGCCCTGCCCTCCGCTCGGTGACTGCAGCAAGGCGCGACCTGGACGCCGCGGGGAGCGGGTCGGGAGGACGGAGCGCCAGGGACCCGCAGACCCTGGCCCGGGAGGCGCGGGGTATGTCCAGCCCCGGAGCCCGCCCCGGGTTGCCGCTCTCCTGGCCCCAAGCCAGGCAACAGAAGTAGCAGGTGCGGCAGCTCGCCCGCTGCGCCCGGAGCAGAGCGCATCTCCCTGCGCCCGCGTCTCCCCGGGCCGGCTCCCAGCGCGCCCGCAGGCAGCTCGCGGGGACGCGGCCCGCAGATCGGGGGGGCGGGAGATTGCGGCAGCCGTCCTTCTTGCGGGAGATTTTGTGGCTACTTAAGTGCAGTAGACACGAACTATTTAACAGAGAAGCCACCAAAAATCTCCCAGGACCAGTAGGGCAGGATCGTGATCACACAGTGCTGTCTAGTGAGTTCTGGAGTTCAAAACAGAGATCTAGATACACACACTTTTATTTTTGGTCTATATGTTTGTGTCCCTTTTGACGCCAGTGTCCTTCTTTAGAAGGTCAAAAATAAATATGACCTGAACCTAATAGTTCCTTTCTGCATATTTCTGCACAAAGAAGGACCTTTTATTGCATTAAAAAAAATCCAGATTGCAGAAATTGGGTTCTCTGTTGTTTTGCAAGTCCCTCAGTAAATTGTCCACAGTAATTTATTTTTTTCCCCCAGAGATGTGCATGAATGAAACCCAGGTCCCTAGCAAGCACAGCCGCAAGCAGGCGGAGGGGAGTTGTACCAGGCACCAGGCTTGCCTGTCTTCCCTGGTGACTGCTGTATATGACGGCCCTGAGGTATTCATTTGTGTCCTGAGCAAAGGACATTTCATTTGTATTGTAGCTTGAGCATTGTACTTGAAAATCAACACCGGCTAATGAGCCCCATGATTGGTGTCACTTGAACTGTGTTCTCTTTCACGTGGCAGTATTTTCCGTCCCTAGGATATGGGGTGTTTAGCATTTTCCTGTTTTATTGGAAGTCAGATTTGCCATGTTGCTCCGGATGGCAATGAATTTCCCTCTTCAGATCCAATCTCAGGCTGCCTCCTAGTTCCGGCTGACCCTGAGTTGCTGAGCAGAGTGGGCACTGATCCCTTTTGTCCCCAGGCCCAGAGGCTTGGTAGCTGCCTGTAGTCCCTCCCTCCACACATGCACACTCTCCATGCAGTAAGAGGATTGTATTTCTTTTAATATCTACCCAAGCTCATCCTGAACTAAAGTGATCCTCCTCCTGCCGCTCCCTCCGCAGCTGAATTAGCAAGGCTGCCTGCTCCCTTCCAGGCCCGGGTTACTTGTGCAGAAAGTAGCCAGGGATCTGCTGGCTTGGGATCTGGGCCAGGTTTTGTCATCCTTTTTCCACACTTCATTTTACCCACTTGTAGGTACTCCTCCTCCTGCCTTCCAAGTAATTACTTGACTCTTCGGTCTGAGGCTTTTCACTGAATCCACTTTCCATCTGTGAAGGAATTTAGTGATACAGTCTGCCTTTTCACGTATTGAATTATTTCTTAATCTAGGTCACCAGCTGTTAATATGTTCAAAATAAATGAAAAGAAAACCTAATCTCTCTTACATTCAAGTCCTGTGAATTGTCAAAACTCACTTTTTCACGATCAAGGTCAAGTGTACTTTATGCCTGCATGTACTTTATGGTGGTCAGTCTTCTATGGGAGCGGGGGTAAGAGACCCTCTTGGGGGCTTCAAGCGTCCTATTTTCTTCCCTGGGGAAAGGTGCTGATGAAAAGTGCCTGCCGCACCTAGTGTAGAGGTTCAAACACTAAGAGGCTGAGAGTATAGGCTCTGCCCCAGGATGAGTTCTGCCCCCCTTTCTGAGTCTGTGTAGCATCAGGATATGCTTGGCACAAAGAGAAAAGGGCATGTGGGTGTCCAGGTAAAGCAGCCCAGCCCAAATGGAGGGCGCTGGAGAAAGGAAAGCACAGTATGTTAACTGTGAGAGGCTCCATTAGACAGATCCCCACGTGATTCCTTCTTTCTACACCTTTGGCCTCTTCCTCTTCTCCAGAGAAGACTCTTCATCTCAATAACTGTAGACCATATATGTCCTTGAGACCCTTTGCTCCTTGTTTTTACAACCAAATTTTCTTAAAAGAGAGTCCACTTCCTTGACTTTCTTATCATCTGTGCTTCACCTAAAAGCTTGCATATGTTTAGGCTTCAACTGCATGTCTGAAATCACTTGTAGAGGTGACATGGCTTTTTAGGAATTTTAAATACGTTTTTTTCTTACTGAAAGTCAGTGAAGATTCACTGGAGAAAGGCTGAAATGTATTAGTTAGCAGAAAACAACCACAAGGCTGAAATGTACATATAAGCAGAAAAAAACTCCAGCAAATTATGAAGCATGTAATTCTACTACTCGGAAATTTTACTACCATTTGATGTGTATCTGAGTAGATCTTTTTCCATGTATGTATGTATTTATACAACCAAAACAGGCTCATTGCTGTATGGTTGATGACCTGTTTATTTCACTTCGTAATTATGAACATCCTTCTATACATGTACATATTTTCCATCAATATTTTAAATTATTGAACACTGTTGGAATGTATGGATTATACTGAATGCCTTATCTTTTGAATATTCATTTTTCCAGTGTTTCTATATAGAAATACAAGTCAAAAAGCAAATTTGTAGGGAGAATGTTTGCACATATCTTTAATTATCTCCTTAGATAAATTCCTAGAAGAAGACTTATTGTGTCCAAGGTTTGCCTATTTTTATTATAGCTAGATTGCCTTCCAGAAAGGTGTACCAATTTACATTCTCATCGGCAGTCCGTGAGACACTTGCCAACTCTGGATAATAAAATTTAAAACAATATTTAGCTATGTCATTGGATAAAATTTGTTCATGATTAATTTCATTTGTTTGATTTTTAAAAAGCAAACTTTTTTGCATTCATGTTTTTATTCTTGAATCGTGCATTTATATTTTTGCCCATTTTCTGTAGCATTTCTGTCTTGTTATTAGCAAGGGCAAAAACTTTATCAAGCCTAAGGGTTACAACCATTCTTTCTTCCTTTTTTATTTACTTTTAAATTGTTTGGTGATTTCTACTGATCAAATGTTTCTGTTGATGTTTTATGTATACCCACTTACATCTATTGGTTGGTTTTGTCTGGTTTCTCTTTTGTGTGGTTGAATTAGTCAGGATCCTGCTACTTGCAGGTATCAGGAAGCTCAGCCTAAACTGGCTTAAGGAAAAAAGGAATTTAGTTGCTAATAATAATAATATCTAACAATTTATATATGGTTCTTGTACATATAAATTTAGATTAGCTTTTAATGAATAAAAGCTATATATTCACATAAGATATATGAATATCTTACCTATATTAGCCTATATACATATTCTTATACATATGTATATATAAAAGTATATGCAGACCATATCTTTCTTTTAGCTTTTTTTTTTTTTCTGAGACAGAGTCTTGCCCTGTCGCCCAGGCTGGAGTGCAGTGACGCGATCTCAGTTCACTGCAAGCTCCACCTCCTGGGTTCATGCCATTCTCCTGCCTCAGCCTACCCAGTAGCTGGGACTACAGGTGCCCACCACCATGCTTGGCTAAGTTTTTATATTTTTAGTAGAGATGGGGTTTCACTGTGTTAGCCAGGATGGTCTCGATCTTCCGAGTAGCTGGGACTACAGGTGCCTGCCACCATGCCCGGCTACTTTTTTTTTTTTTGTATTTTTAGTAGAGACGGGGTTTCGCCATGTTAGCCAGGATGGTCTCAATCTCCTGACCTCGTGATCTGCCCGCCTCGGCCTCCCAAAGTGCTGGGATTATAGGCGTGAGCCACCACCACGCCCGGCCTCCTTAAGCATTTTTACAGAACTCTTTGGTATAACTCTCAATGGCCCAAACTGGGCCTTGTGCCTATCTCTGGAAGAAAAAACATCTCTGAGAGCAAGGGCCAAGACCATGGGTCGGACTGGTTGAATTGGGTCTGAGTCACGAGCCAGTGCGAAAGCCAGGAATGAAGATTCCCCTGAATGATATGGACTCTTAGTGGAGGAGGTAGGGAACTTAGAGTACAGAATGGGGAGTGGACACTGGGTGGCAAAATAAATGATATTCACAGAGGTGTCCCTAAAAGACCTTCTCCATCCCAGGTTTATATAAATAATCACATATTTAATATTTGTTTAACATTTTTACGTGTGCAGTTAAAAAATATATTAGTAAAAAGCTTATCATGAAAAACTGTATATCCTTTGCCTACTTTTTGATGGGGTTGTTTTTTTCTTGTAAATTTGTTTAAGTTCCTTGTAGATTCTGGATATTAGCCCTTTGTCAGATGGATAGATAGCAAAAATTTTCTCCCACTCTGATGGTAGTTTCTTCTGCTGTGCAGAAGCTCTTTAGTTTAATTAGATCCCATTTGTCAATTCTGGCTTTTGTTGCAATTGCTTTTGGTATTTTAGTCATAGAGTCTTTGCCCATGCCTATGTCCTGAGTGGTATTGCCTAGGTTTTCTTCTAGGGTTTTTATGGTTTTAGGTTTTACATTGAAGTCTTTGATCCATCTTGTGTTAATTTTTGTATAAGGTGTAAGGAAGGGGTCCAGTTTCTGTTTTCTGCATATGGCTAGCTGGTTTTCCCGGCACCATTTAGTAAATAGGGACTCCTTTCCTCATTGCTTATTTTTGCCAGATTTGTCAAAGATCAGATGGCTGTAGATGTGTGGTGTTATTTCTGAGGTCTCTGTTCTGTTCCATTGGTCTATATATCTGTTTTGGTACTAGTACCATGTTGTTTTGGTTACTGTAGCCTTGTAGTGTAGTTTGAAGTGGGGCTTAAAACCTAGATAATGGGTTCATAGGTGCAGCAAACCACCGTTGCACATGTATACCTATGTGACAAACCTGCACATTCTGCACATGTATCCCAGAACTTAAGGTAAAATAAAAAGAAAAATAACAGTCCCCTGTTCCCCTCTCCTCAACCTTCAATCTTGTTAGAGGCAATAGTGCTAACCATGAGATTTCTCAAAAATATGCTTATACAGCTATTTCTTGATCTATCTTTTAATGTATGGTGAAGATATGTAAATTTAACTTTTTTATTTCTCCTCTAGTTCTTCCCCAATTATACACTGAAACAAAAATTGTTATTGCAAAAGATTACATTTTAAAGATTGAAGTCCAATTTTTATTGAATAAAGTGCACAAATCTTAAGTGTTCAGCTTCATGAGTTTCTATGTATATGGATATCTGCATAGCTACCACCCAGATAAGTAACAGAATGTTTCTTCCATCCCAGTTACCTACCACTTCTTTTGCCTTTCTCGTTCTTTGTCTTTTTATGTTCATACCTTTTAAATTACTTTATTCTCTTTTCCCTGATGAGCGCCTTTACATATACTTATTGGTAATTTTGATGTCTTCTTTTGTGAAGTTTCATTAAAGTCTCTTGCCAGTATTTTATTTGGGTTGCTTGTCTTTTTTCTGTTGCTGTTTAGTTCTCTATGTATTCAGGATATGAGTTCTTTATCAGGTGGACATCTTATATTTTCTTCCAGACAATGCCTTGCTTTTTTACTTTCTTAGTGGTACCCTTTGATGAGTGGCAGTTTAAAGTTTTCATGAAGTCTTATATGAGGATTAAGTTTTTCATGCAGCTTTTTGTTTTTCCTGGAGTTAATAATTGGCTTGCCTTTAAAAATTTGCTTATTTTTTAAATGAACTTTAAAAAGTTGTTTCTTCTTGCTTCATCAGATATGTCAAATGTTTATCAATATTATTGTTCAAGGTTCAATATATCAAATAATGTAATTGCTCATTTTCTCATCCTGGAGTTATCCTTTTTGGATGCCGCTGCCCTTTTGTGGTAATCTGGGCTGATTTTTCTGTAGACCTGTTGCATACATGTCATCCTGGGTCTTCTTTTGCCAGTGTTGGGATTGAGGAATGAACCTAAAATCTCAAGTATCCTGTATTCCCGGGCTTTCAGACAGTCCCCTGTTGTCAGTGTTGTGCTTCATTCTCACCTTCTATGGTGTGTGGTGTGTGGTGGGACCAGGTCCTAACCCTGAGTGTGTTTGTGTGTGTAACTGTGAAGTGAGAATTGGTTGCTTTTTCATTGGTTGTTCCTGTACAGGCACACTTTTTTTTTTCTTATAGTTTCCTCTGTTCTGCTGACTTGTTTCCATTCTTTCGTCTTTTTTAGCATCTGTAAAATGTATGGAACTCTCGTTTTCACTAATGCTGGCTTTCCTGTTCTGGTCCTTGTATGTTCATAATTTTTTATTCCTTTACTGTCGCTTTAGTTGGGCTTTGGAATGAGATGGAAATAAACCCATGCAGTCAGGCTGCCATGTTTAACCAGATGCCTTTTTATTTAAATACTTGATCTCTCTGGGATTTATTTTTTTATTCTTTTTATATATTTATTTTTTTGCCCATCTTCTTCTATTTGTGAAATCCAGTGGCATTTATTTGGTCTTAACTCTCTTTGACCTCTATGCAATATTTAAATCAGTGAAACACTGCCTCTAAACATTTTTTTTTTTTTTTTACCATGACTGTAGTGAGCAGGATACTCGGGAGGCTGAGGCAGAAGAATCGCTTGAACCTGGAGGGCAGAGGATGCAGTGAGCCGAGATCGTGCCACTGCACTGCAGCCTGGGCGACAGAGCGAACTCCATCTCAAAAATAATAATAATAATAATAAGGGACTTAGACTATTTAAATTCTAAGGACCTGCCCAGTTTGATATTCTTTGTGTCATTTTCTCTGTCCCAAGTGATTATTATATAATTGCCTTAGGTGGAATTTTTTTTCATGCATTACATCTTCCAAACTAAATTGTAGGTACTTGAGGACAAGGACCAAATATCTTGCGAATTGTATGTACTCAGTGACGATGTACTGATTTGCCTTTCCATGTCCTTGCTTGTTAACTTCCCACACCTGCAAACACATTGTCTTAAAGAATCCTTCCACGATTCTTTCTGTGACTTTTGTGAAATTATCATAAGGGTTTCATTGTCATTTGCTTTGTCATTTTGTGAAAATAGTACAGCAAATGTAATTACCCTTATGGATTCTATACATGGTGGGAACGCTATAAATATTAGGCTGAATCATGTGGAATTGTCATATTTGTAAGTCAAACAGTCAAATATTGGCAGAGTCATGTGCTTCAACGCAATGTTGATTGAGTGATATGGTAAGAAAACAATGTCGTCTCCTTCCATCTGTCTGGTTGTGTGACATTTGGATTCTTTTTCAATTGTTGCTTTGCCGATGCCTGCGTTTTTCGTTCTCAAGGAGAAACATTGTGGATGGTGTGCGTGTATAAAGCGAATGGGAGAAGGAAGATCCTCCTTTGTCAAGGAGATTTGTACTGTGAGGCCCGGGGCCCATCTGTGGAAGAGTAGTTTATATGGCCACGTTTACTTCCGAGGACACTTCAGAGACCAAATCTCTGAGACATATCAGGGTTTCTCTTTTTTTCAGATAATCTGAAATCTCTTTTGTTGCCTGTGTCTATGTTTTACAAAGCTTATGCCTTCTTTTCCACTAGAGTTATTTTCTCTGGCTGTATTAGAAACTTCAAAAATTAAAAATAATAATTATGGGACATTCTTAACAGAGTAAAGTTTCCTTCTGCCTTTTTTATTAACGCAAACATATATATACTAAGGTATCCTTCTTGCTCTAGGAATGAGTACAACAGAAAATAAGAACTGTAGGAACTCAGATTTTAACATTAATAAAAGTTACCATTCTCCTTTAACACAAGCATATTTGGTTACATTTGGAAACTAGCTTTTTTAATAGACCAAACAACTTGTCATAGCTGAAATATTTGTATAAACAATATGGCCCCCTTTACTTGGTGTATGAAATTAGATCCCATTTCTTTAAATATTCAAATTAAATGATTTATCCTTCCTACCCAATTATTATGAAAATCTCTTACTCCTCCCTGGGGTCCCCGTCTCTTGTGATAATTTCAGGAACCCATGGTGAGTTTCCCTTTTTTAAATGAATCAATGGTTTTTACTACAGCCTTGTGAGAAAGAGTCCCTAATGTGAGTCCAGCATTCGGATACCGTTCTTATCCCTGGATGAGCACTGCAGGGAACAAGAGCACAGTACGGTGCCCTCACCAGTAGGTCTTAGGGTGGAGGCAGGGGCTGGAAGCCTCTCTCTCCTGGGTTAGACTCAGCTTCAGTGTGTCTGAGCTCCACATATGTGAGCTCTTTACAAATGAATATCCATAAACATTATACAAACCATTTCCAAATTACACCAGCCATTCTCAAATTTACTTGTGCATATACACATACAAATTCCTCCTCCCCCAAAATTTGCTCATAGTGCCAGGGTTCCAAAGTTAGGAAAGATTCAATATCTACACACGCTGTGCCTAGAATTATCTATTTCATTCCACTCTACTCTTCTACTTTTGAGAAAATTGTCTTTGGGACGTACTAAATTGATTCTAAGCCCACAATTTGAAAAACACTACCCTAGAGGACCTCTGGTATCCATTCCTGTAAGTTGACTATCTTTTGGGCCATTGCAGTTCATCTAAGGGTGTGTGTGTGTGTGTGTGTGTGTGTATTCATACATACAAATATATAGTTGTATATATTACATACATACATATATATGACTAAATTTCAAAAAGAAATATTGTGAAGTACCTTAGGAGAAAATGAGTAGAGAAGGGAAAGAGCCTTTTTTAAAATGATGCATTTTTCTGATATTTTAAAGTCTGGAAATTTCCACCTTACTGTCCAAACACAATTTTAAAAGACTTTCTAGCCATTTACACTAGGGGCCACCTGCATAGAACTTATGAGAAAATAAGTGGCCCAGTGGGCTCCTGTAAAAGGGACAAAACATGTAAAGATGCCTTGTGTTGCAGATATAATTTTTCCTACATTCTCAGTAAATGGCTAACGCCTACATAATGGAAATGCTATCACCACAGAGTTTAAGAAATTTACCCATGAAAGAATATAGTACGACCATCTATACAGCATCATGCAAAATTGAAGTAATCATAATCATGATTTTCTGAGACTGCATCTATGGGCCACCTTTCCACACGGAAATGCTTAAACATCATTCTTATTGATTTGAAATCTAAATTTAAGTGTACTATTTGGCTGTAGATGTACTTCCTGAACACAAATTGACCAAATCTCTTCTGAGGAATCATGTCGTATAAAGCCATGGATAAGATCTTAGTTTTGAAATATTTGCTATGTGATAATCATATATCAATTTTGATCACCCTGAAGCTACTTAGAACAGATGTACAAAAACGAGAAAACCACCATTTTGGTCATTTACATCTTACTCTCATGTAGTTATTTAGTGGAAAGCTGAGTTCATAAATGGGAAGAGCTTGAATATATAATAATTTAACAAATTAATAAATATATATATGATTTTTTCCCTGTCTTAACGTGCCTATGATGATTTAATAAAATATGCATAGACCCATGCATAACTGCACTTTTATTAAGGCACCTGAAAGTTGTTGAGTAAAGGATGTTAAATTTACATGCTTTATTAGTTACCTATTCTATTGTCAAGTCAATCTGGTAGAATTCATTTATTTAGAGCCATTTATTGAGAATCTAATATGTGGAAGGCACTTGCTAGAAACTCATAATATAGCAGTTGACAGAGCTGTCCTGGTTGAGCATACAGAACAGCAGGAGTTGATAGTGAGATAAACTTTTGCACATGCTACTAAGTACGTAGTTATTAGTTAAAAATAGTAATTTTAACTTACGTATGGGAAAAATACAGTTTAGTATGTATCTAGGGAACTAATCTAGAGTCAGAGGATTTGAACACAGTTACTTAAAGAAGGTAGATTTCAAGCTAAGATCCTAAGAATGAATTGTCGCCATCAGACAAGAGGAGAAAGGGTGTGCTGATTACAGGAGTCAGGAAGCATTCGATACCTCTGACTCTTTGTCCTTATTCCTTGAGCATAAATAAGAACTGTAGAATAGAGAATTGACTGCAGACATTGGCCTTATACATGATCTCTTCTATCATTTGGATATTTAACTAGGCAAAGTGGACCCTAATTGGGATGGTCCTACTGTGGTAGCAATCCCTCTTTTGTGTGATTAAATTTTTACCCTTACCTGTTGAAGGGTCCTTATGGGGCATAGTTGCCCCCTTGACACAGAGCCAGGACACTGGTTCAGAGATGACTTGCCCTCTGAACTATCTGTCATCCAAAATCCTTTTTTACAACAGCAATAAACTCCAACCCAGTATGCTTTCATGGATTTGTTGAGAGAAGGGTCTCTTATTTTAAACCATCAGAAATCCAAAGAAAAAAAGAAAGCCCTTATCAAATTCTTAAGTGTCACCCATCTATAAAGATGCTTTTGTCTTTAAAAGCCTTAATTGCATTTGGATGCCTAACATTTAATCAACATTTAATCAATTGCACGTGTGTGTGTGTGTATGTATGTGTATATATAGCATAGATGCATAGATGGTCCAAACCTTGGGAGGATCTCCCAACTTATGGCAGCACTGCCTAGGATGTTGAAGAACAGTGTAATACCTTTCCCTGTAATTACTCTGTAATTCCTCAATATATGAGACATCTGTGTAAGACATCCTGTTTCTTTAACATGTATATATATATATATGTTTATCCAATATTGGATAATATATATATCCAATGAATTGGTATATAATGTACACGGGGGGTAGGGGAGAGAGGGAAGGAGGGAAAGACAGAGAGTGAGCGAGCGAGAGAGAAATATAGTTAAGGCTGGCAACTTGACTTAATTATGGGCATTGACTTGATTATTTTGCAGGCAGTGGTCTTGGACTTAGGAATAATCAGCTTCAGGTAATGTGCAGCTTGGACAGAATCCTAAATTAGGGAAGAGAATCTTCTGTAGCAGACAATCTTTTCCTCTATCTGATAATGGTTACAAACCTTTAAATAGTGTAGATGGTCCAAACCTTGGGAGGATCTCCCAACTTATGGCAGCACTCCTAGGACATTGAAGAACAGTGTAATACCTTTCTCTGTAATTACTCTGTAATTCTTTAATATATGAGACATCTGTGTAAGACATCCTGCTTCTTTAACCTACAGATTTTTATAACACAATATTTTCTCTGACAGTCTCTAGGAAAATGGTATCCAGACTTCTGTTTCCATCCCTTTACAAAATGCTTGCGACCATGGGGACCACTGGCGTTCCTAAACTATAGGTTGAGACCTAAGTCCTTGTAGGGCTCTCCTGGGGACGTATATTGGCCCATAGTTGTTCCTGTTAAGCATAGACAATGAATCCATTGTAGTTGGAGAAAATATTTTATGTGACTTTAATCTCTTAAAACTTATTGAGGCTCGTTTTATAGTCTAGCATATGGCCTATCCTGGAGAATCTTCCATGTACGCTTGAGAATAACTGTTTTTTGCTGTTGTTGGGTAGAGTGTTCTATAGATGCATATTAGGATGAGTTGGTTTGTTTTCTTGTTGATCTTCTATCTAGATGTTCTATCCATTATTGAAACTAAGGTATTGGAGTCTTCAGCTATTATTGTTGAGTTGTCTATTTCTTTCTTCAGCTCTGTCAGTTTATCCTTCGTGTATTTTAGTGCTCTTTTATTAGGTGCATAGTTATATTTGTTACATCTACTTCATAGATTGACCTTTTTATCATTATTAAATGTCCTTCTTTGTCTCTAGCAGTAATTTTTGTCTTAAAGTCTATTTTATCTGATACTGGTATAGCCATTCCAGTTTTCTTTTGGTTACTATAATATTTGCATGATGTATCTTTTTTTTTTAAGAGACAGGGTCTTGCTCTGTCACTCAGGCTGGAGTACAGGCACGATCATAACTCACTGCAGCCTTGAATTCCTGGACTCAAGCAATCCTTCTGCCTCAGCCTCCTGAGTAGCTGGGACTACAGGCACTTGCCACCATGCCTGGCAGCATGAGATATCTTTTTCATCCTTATACTTTCAACTTATTTGTGTCTTTGAATCTAAATGTTGTCTCTCATAGACAGTATTTTGTTAGATTTTTTGATCAATTTTGCCAATCTTCACCTTTTAATTGGAATATTAAATCTATTAACATTTTACGTAATTAACTGAACAGACAGGATTTATGTTTGTCATGTATATCTTATTTCTCTTTGCTGCTCTATTTTTCATGCCCGCCTTTTGGTGTTAAGTAGATATTTTCTGGTATGGTCTTTTAATTCCCTTGTTGTTTCTTTTACAAATAGTTTTTGAGTTATTTTCTTAGTGGTTGCCCTGGGATTACAGTTAACAGCTACATTTGTCACAATAGAGGTCAGATTAATACTAACTCAATTTCAATAGTGTATAACATTTTTTTCTCCTGTATAGCTCCATTTACTCTCTTTTGTTGTATTGTGATTGTCAAACACCTTACATGTTTATATATTTTATGTTCATCAACAAGATTTATAATAATTGCTTTATGCAACTCTTTTTTTTTTTGAGACGGAGTCTCACTCTGTCGCCCAGGCTAGAGTGCAGTGGCGCGATCTCGGCTCACTGCAAGCTCTGCCTCCCAGTTTCATGCCATTCATCTGCCTCAGCCTCCCGAGTAGCTGGGACTACAGGCGCATGCCACCACGCCTGGCTAATTTTTTGTATTTTTTTTAGTAAAGACGGGGTTTCACCATGTTAGCCAGGATGGTCTCGATCTCCTGACCTCGTGACCCACCTGCCTTGGCCTCCCAAAGTGCTGGGATTACAGGCGTGAGCCACCGCGCCCGGCCTATGCAACTCTTTTAAATCAGATAGAATAATAATAAGTTATAAGCAATAATACATTTATACTGTCTTTTGCATTAACCTATGTTGTTACTGCATATTTCAAAAATATATTTTTCTTATGAAATGGACTCTGTTTAATAAACAATTATTAGCTCATTTGCTCATTAAAAAATAAAGCAAGATCATAGTAAGAGATGTCTGGTGTTACTAGCACATTTATTAAGCATAACTCAAGCTAAACATAAAGTAATATAAGGAACTAATTAGTTTTTAGCCATAGTATAAATAAAGGTACACTTACTATCTGCTAACTGGTTTGGATTATTGAGGAATTGTTTCATACTCCTCTTAGTAGTTTTACAATTCCAGTTTTTTTTTTTCCATTCCGTAGTTAGGAGCTACTAAGTATTACTTATGATACCTCAAGATATATGCAACATTTTATACCTTTTTTCTGGGTGCCTGTAACTTTTGTCAGATTTTCAAAAAGATCTATGACTTAAAAAGCATAAACACCACCAACGAGTCTAAAGTATTAAGGGACTCTTGGCTTAAATATTTCTGAAAAACTTGAAGAGCAGGAAGGAGAATTAAGTCATCAAGTGGATGACAGAGCTGCTGGCACCCGGGCACCCAGCATGGTTTATTCTGGGTTTGGTTATGGTCCTTGCCCTTGAAGACTCAGATTATCTAGGTCCCTCAGGATTTGGCCCAAGTATTGTGATAGTTTCAACATAAATGCGTGGTGCATGCCTTCTGCCACTCCAGGTTCCTTAATCACACATCTCTAAAATAATTATTTTGATCTGTTATTTAAGGGATAATAAAATTTCTTAAGGTAATTGAGTTTTTGAGTCACCACAGCCTATGACTTTTTCTAGTTGTCCATTTCATGGCATCTAGAGATCTTTGTGTAGAGGTGGCCTAGGTAAATGAGAGGAACCCCCTATCAGAGGTGACTGGGGGAAGTCTACATTTATTTCCAAAGTACATTAGATGACGCCCTGTAGAGTTTGGGTGTAGAGCAGCCCCCTTGGGGTAACACACATTCCTCTCACACCTTGCTTCCTTAAATTGAAGTAGAAAGACTGTCTGCATGTGTGTTTTTTTGAAGCTTTTATAATGAGGTACGAAATACATGTAGTAAGTAGCAAAAATCTTAGCCGTACAGCTTCATACGTTTTTATATATGTAAAAATTTTATGTAAAATATTTCTAAATCAAAATCTATATCTACATCTACATTATCTATATTTATATCTACATCTATCTGTATCTATATCTTATCTATATCTATCCTGTGTTACTGCTACTTAGATGAAGTCACAGGGCAATTCCAGAATCCATTAGCTCCTCCGTGCCTCTTCCCAGCTAATACCTCCTCTCCTCTGCTCACTCCCTACTATCAGGTAGCCACTATTCTGATTCTAACCCCATAGATTAATTTCAATTGTTCTTGAACCTTGTATAAATGGAATCATATAGTATGTACTCTTATGAATTTTACTTCTTTTGCTCCTCATAATGTATTGAGATTCATCTGTATTGCCATCTGTAGGAGACGTTCCTTCTTTTTTTATTGATAAATTATATTATAGTGTACAATATCCCACAATTTATTTACCCATTCTTCACTTGTTAGGCATTTCATCTGTTTCCAGTATTAGGCTATGGTGAATAAGGCAGCTGAACACATCTTATACGTGTCTATTGGTAGAAAAAACCACTTATTTATCTTGGGTTAATATCTGAGAGTGGAATGAATGATTCAACAGAGTAGGCCCTCTTTAGCTTTTAGAGATGGTACCAAACAGTTTTCCAAAGTTGCATCAAATTTATAATCCTGTCCACAGTTGTGAGAATTTAGAAAGCCTGTATTTTCATGTTCTAAGTTTGATTTCGCTAACCGAGTTGTATTTTTTTCACTCCTGTATCCCCATGGGACTAATATTTGTTTAGTGATAATTGATTTTACCGTTACATATTTCACACATAATCGTAGGGACACTTCTCTCATGAACTGTCCACATTTTGTGTTTGAATCAGGTGGGGGAGTGGTCATTTTAAACTCAGACTACAACTTGCCTGTGCAGAGGAAATGTACACATGGTGTCTGTGTAGATGATTCGGGGGAGGATTGTGATACGGATAGTCTCATGGTGTCAGAGGTTCTTTGGTGTGCTATATTCTGCCTCCTGTCCTCTGGGAGCAGTGTCCTATGCTCACATGAGTGGTGTTCCCTGCATGTATATGTGGTTCATTAACTCATGATCTCCATCTTTGGCTCTGGCAAAGGCCAGTGGCATGGCATGCACCCACTGGCTCAGGCTCACCTTCGTTGCTCTGCCATCTGGCTGCACTGACATTGGGCTCTGATCCCCAGCCCTTGCTACAGAACCACATGGCCACTGCTACAGTAGCTAACCTGCTGTGTCTTCACTACATGAGTATTAAGGGCAGCTGGAGTAATCTCAACTTCAGGTCTTCTTAGCCTGGCTACACTGTGCAGCTACAGTGATGTAACTGTGCCCTAGGCTGGTGAGAGGGGCAGCCCAAGAAGTGATCTTTCCAGAGTGTTCAGTGGGGCATAACGACTGTAGCTCCCCTCTGACCCTGACATTATCCTCACTTCTCAGGGAGGAGAGGAGAAAATGGGGTATATTTTCTTCCACTTTTGTTTCTCTTTTCTGCAGAGGGGAAGGCTTTCTTCTTCCTTCTGTTATATCCTCCTGCGGCAGAGCTTGCCAGGCACCATGGATGAAGGGGGCACCTTCATTCCACTTTAGGAAAGAGGGCTCTATGAGCTGGGGCTTCCAGGTTTTATCTCCCTTTTTAGCCTTAATGACGGGTAATGGAAAATTTGCACTCAAGGTATCTTAATTCTTGTGCCAAGTCCAGTTAGAATAAAGAATTGGGTGTTTCCCCTGTTAGGCTCTGTGATGAGCAGTCCCATAGGTTAACTCATTTCACCCTCCTAGTGAACCTATGAAGTAGGTGCTATTATTATCCCTATTTTACAGATGAACAGACTGAAGCACAGAGATGAATGGTTAGGCAATTTGCTTGAGACTACTTAGCTAGTTAAATATGGAATTGATCTTGGAAGTCTCATTTGACTTTGCAGTGCAATGTTCTTTTCATCAGTTCTGGTGAAGTTATTCTGCAATATTGAGTTGAGAAAATGTCAGGTGTCGTGTAGTGTAGGGGAGAAATTCCAAGTGGTCTGGCACCTGAAAAGGTTTTATGCCTTTACATTTCATTCATTGCTTTATGTGTCATTATATTTATATCACTGGGACCTTCCAGTTACCTTCTTTTTAACTTTGGAGAGGGTTTTCTTTAATATACTGGACTTTCCTAAAGTGGGGCAAACTGATGTGATAATCAGCTCTTTTTGGTTGCACAGTAGTTGTATCCCAGAAACTTAAACTGCTTTAATAAATATGATGCTTAAAGTCTTGTGGGATCTGGGAAAGAGGCATTTCTACCTCGGGGCCTTAGTGCCTGGAAAGATGGTTTGGAAAAATCATAAAGAATGCTTGAGTATCTGAGTTAATTTCATTTCTTACAAGATGAACATCTCACAAAACCTTTACAGCTCATCCTAAGTTGAACACCAGAAATAAAGATGTGCCGGCCGGGCGCGGTGGCTCACGCTTGTAATCTCAGCACTTTGGGAGGCCGAGGCGGGCGGATCACGAGGTCAGGAGATCAAGACCACGGTGAAACCCCGTCTCTACTAAAAATACAAAAAATTAGCCGGGCGTGGTGGCGGGCGCCTGTAGTCCCAGCTACTCGGAGAGGCTGAGGCAGGAGAATGGCGTGAACCCGAGAGGCAGAGCTTGCAGTGAGCCGAGATCGCGCCACTGCACTCCAGCCTGGGTGACAGAGCGAGACTCAGTCTCAAAAAAAAAAAAAAAAAAAAAAAAAAAAGATGTGCCTCCAAATATGACCTTACAGACTGAGAAAGATGAGAGCAAAGCCTGGATGCATGTGCTCTACCAATTGGCAAAGGGCCGATTTCTCCAAAGGGCAGATGTTTCCCAGGCCATCAGGGAACTCATGCGTGTTCTATATCTGCTTCTTAGCAACTTCCATATGCTAAGAATTCTGATTTCCACTTAATTTAAGCTTACTTCAATAGCTCAATTTTCATCTTTCCAGGTGCTTTTCCAGAGCTTTCCAGTTCAGTCAATTTTACATGATCCATCATGGAAACTGCAGGATTGTATGCCAATTGCAATTCTTTTCCTTACTATATGTCAGAGATTGCAGGTTGCCCCCAGTATCAATTCCTCCCTTTTCATTTAGTAATAAAATTCTAACTTTTGCTGGGATATAACTACCCATATATGATAAATGATAGCATTTCACAGCATCATTTGTGGCTAGATGTGTCATGTGGCTAAGCTCTCATCAATGGGAGATGTGCAGAAGGTCCATAGCGTTTATTTGATTCTTCTCTTTTCTTCTTTATTAGTCTTGTTAGCAGTCTATCAATTTTGTTGATCTTTTCAAAAAACCAGCTCCTGGATTCATTAATTTTTTGAAGGTTTTTTTGTGTCTCTATTTCCTTCAGTTCTGCTCTGATTTTAGTTATTTCTTGCCTTCTGCTAGCTTTTGAATGTGTTTGCTCTTGCTTTTCTAGTTCTTTTAATTGTGATATTAGGGTGTCAATTTTGGATCTTTCCTGCTTTCTCTTGTGGGCATTTAGTGCTATAAATTTCCCTCTACACACTGCTTTGAATGTGTCCCAGAGATTCTGGTATGTTGTGTCTTTGTTCTCATTGGTTTCAAAGAACATCTTTATTTCTGCCTTCATTTCATTATGTACTCAGTAGTCATTCAGGAGCAGGTTGTTCAGTTTCCATGTAGTTGAGCGGTTTTGAGTGAGTTTCTTAATCCTGAGTTCTAGTGTGATTGCCCTGTGGTCTGAGAGACAGTTTGTTATAATTTCTGTTCTTTTACATTTGCTGAGGAGAGCTTCACTCAAATAGATGCAATAAAAATGATAAAAGGGATATCACCACCGATCCCACAGAAATATAATCTACCATCAGAGAATACTACAAACACCTCTATGCAAATAAACTAGAAAACCGAGAAGAAATGGATAAATTTCTCTACAAATACACCCTCCCAAGACTAAATCAGGAAGAAGTTGAATCTCTGAATAGACCAATAACAGGCTCTGAAATTGTGGCAGTAATCAATAGCTTACCAACCAAAAAGAGTCCAGGACCTGATGGATTCACAGCTGAATTCTACCAGAGGTACAAGGAGGAACTGGTACCATTCCTTCTGAAACTATTCCAATCAATAGAAAAAGAGGGAATCCTCCCTAACACATTTGATGAGGCCAGCATCATCCTGATACCAAAGCCTGGCAGAGACACAACCAAAAACGAGAATTTCAGACCAATATCCTTGATGAACATTGATGCAAAAATCCTCAATAAAATACTGGCAAACCGAATCCAGCAGCACATCAAAAAGCTTATACACCATGATCAAGTGGGCTTCATCCCTGGGATGCAAGGCTTGTTCAACATATGCAAATCAATAAATGTAATCCAGCATATAAACAGAACCAAAGACAAAAACCACATGATTATCTCAATAGATGCAAAAAAGACCTTTGACAAAATTCAACAACCCTTCATGCTAAAAACTCTCAATAAATTAGGTATTGATGGGACGTATCTCAAAATACTAAGAGCTATCTATGACAAACCCACAGCCAATATCATACTGAATGGGCAAAAACTGGAAGCATTCCCTTTGAAAACTGGCACAAGACAGGGATGCCTGTCAACATAGTTTTGGAAGTTCTGGCCAGGGCAATCAGGCAGGAGAAGGAAATAAAGGGTATTCAATTAGGAAAAGAGGAAGTCAAATTGTCCCTGTTTGCAGATGACATGATTGTATATCTAGAAAACCCCATCGTCTCAGCCCAAAATCTCCTTAAGCTGATAAGCAACTTCAGCAAAGTCTCAGGATACAAAATCAATGTACGAAAATCACAAGCATTCTTGTACACCAATAACAGACAAACAGAGAGCCAAATCATGAGTGAACTCCCATTCACAATTGCTTCAAAGAGAATAAAATACCTAGGAATCCAACTTACAAGGGACGTGAAGGACCTCTTCAAGGAGAACTACAAACCACTGCTCAATGAAATAAAAGAGGATACAAACAAATGGAAGAACATTCCATGCTCATGGGTTGGAAGAATCAATATCGTGAAAATGGCCATACTGCCCAAGGTAATTTGTAGATTCAATGCCATCCCCATCAAGCTACCAATGACTTTCTTCACAGAATTGGAAAAAACTACTTTAAAGTTCATATGGAACCAAAAAAGAGCCCGCATCGCCAAGTCAATCCTAAGCCAAAAGAACAAAGCTGGAGGCATCACGCTGCCTGACTTCAAACTATACTACAAGGCTACAGTAACCAAAACAGCATGGTACTGGTACCAAAACAGAGACATAGATCAATGGAACAGAACAGAGCCCTCAGAAATAATGCCGCATATCTACAACTATCTGATCTTTGACAAACCTGCCAAAAACAAGCAATGGGATAAGGATTCCCTATTTAATAAATGGTGCTGGGAAAACTGGCTAGCCATATGTAGAAAGCTGAAACTGGATCCCTTCCTTACACCTTATACAAAAATTAATTCAAGATGGATTAAAGACTTACATGTTAGACCCCAAACCATAAAAACCCTAGAAGAAAACCTAGGCAATACCATTCAGGACATAGGCATGGGCAAGGACTTCATGTCTAAAACACCAAAAGCAATGGCAACAAAAGCCAAAATTGACAAATGGGATCTAATTAAACTAAAGAGCTTCTGCACAGCAAAAGAAACTACCATCAAAGTGAACAGGCAACCTACAAAATGGGAGAAAATTTTTGCAACCTACTCATCTGACAAAGGGCTAATATCCAGAATCTACAATGAACTCAAACAAATTTACAAGAAAAAAACAACCCCATCAAAAAAGTGGGCGAAGGAAATGAACAGACACTTCTCAAAAGAAGACATTTATGCAGCCAAAAAACACATGAAAAAATGCTTATCATCACTGGCCATCAGTGAAATGCAAATCAAAACCACAATGAGATACCATCTCACACCAGTTAGAATGGTGATCATTAAAAAGTCAGGAAACAACAGGTGCTGGAGAGGATGTGGAGAAATAGGAACACTTTTACACTGTTGATGGGACTGTAAACTAGTTCAACCATTGTGGAAGTCAGTGTGGCGATTCCTCAGGGATCTAGAACTAGAAATACCATTTGACCCAGCCATCCCATTACTAGGTATATACCCAAAGGACTATAAATCATGCTGCTATAAAGACACATGCACATGTGTGTTTATTGCAGCACTATTCACAATAGCAAAGACTTGGAACCAACCCAAATGTCCAACAATGATAGACTGGATTAAGAAAATGTGGCACATATACACCATGGAATACTATGCAGCCATAAAAAATGATGAGTTCATGTCCTTTGTAGGGACATGGATGGAACTGGAAACCATCATTCTCAGTAAACTATCGCAAGGACAAAAAACCAAACACCACATGTTCTCACTCATAGGTGGTAGTTGAACAATGAGAACACATGGACACAGGAAGGGGAACATCATGCTCCGGGGACTGTTGTGGGGTGGGAGGGAGGGGGGAGAGACAGCATTAGGAGATATACCTAATGCTAAATGACGAGTTAATGGGTGCAGCACACCAACATGGCACATGGATACATATGTAACAAACCTGCACATTGTGCACATGTACCCTAAAACTTAAAGTATAATAATCATAATAAAAAAAAAGAAGGTGCATAGAAGACTTCTACGTCTTGATCCTAAGGGGAGAGGTTTGTGTTCCACTGCTGCCTTTCCCTTTCCCAGTCTTTGATGTGGATGCCATGGTGGGAGGTGGGGCTGTGACCTTTAGGCTATGGGGTGGACTCCTGCCATGTCACATGTTGAGTACAGTAGGAATATGAACATGGAGGAGCGTGGGTCCTCTGTACTATGGAACTGCTGTGGCATCCTGGGTTCCTTACACTAGCACAGTTGCATGAGGAAGCAGGAGACTTCTATATCTACAGAAGCTGCTAATTTTTTTTTTTTGGCTTTTATTCTTGCAGCTAAACCTCTGTCCTAAGGTTTACTTTGAACCATTTGAAATTGCCATTTTTTTGTGAATCAAAATTTGTCAAATATCAGCAATCTCATACAGTTCAACTTAAGAACGTATTTTCATTTGTAAAAATTGAGTTTTGCACCTACTATCTGAGGCTGCATACCGTGAAAGTGGAGAGCATTTCATGAAAGGTTCAGAGATGATTCAGGCACGGTGGAGAAACACTCTCAGCTCAGAACAGGGGATAATGAGCAGGTGCTTGATTGCTTAGAAATTATCCCGATTATCTGTTAAAAAGATTGATCTCTTTAGGTAAGACCTCCTTGGAAGCATTGTCAGGTACTTTTAGTCTAATTAGTTGGAAGGCAGCCACCTCAACACAGAGCTTTACAATTTGGCCCCTGGGCAGTATTTCTACTTGAGTTGTTAGGTGAAAGTTCTACCTGTATTGGGTCCTATGCCATGGTAGGTGTGATGATGCTATGAGGGGACTATTTGGAGTTGGCCAAGACGTTTTAGAAAGGGTGACTTTGGTAAAATATAAGCTGTAGTGCTAGAATTACAGAAAGATTTTGGTACAATTTGTTTGGAAGCAGTTCAGAATGATGGGAAGAGCTTTGGAATGAGTCAATTATGGATTCAAATCCCGACCTTCTCACTTCTAAGCTGTGTGGTCTTGGGCAAGTCTCTCTGAACCAATGTTTTGACTTTAGCAAAATGCAGAAAATGATGCTGTTTTTTTTTAGGTTGCAGTTAGAGTCAGATCTAATATTTTAAGTATTGGCACAGTATGTAGTATTTCCATAGAATGTAAATGGTAGCTATTTTTATTTTCTTTGGATTTCAATGTCTTTCTCAAGGTGGCAAATTAGGGCTATATTTATATGCTTTTAACCTTCCTTTAGAATAGATGGCATAAAAGAGGATCTAAATGTATAATGCACATATCTATTCGAACTAAATGGGGAAGCACCTTGTTTAAACTTTGAACACCTAGTATATAACACATATTTCCTTTGGTCACACCCAACTGCTCTAAAGAGGTGTCCCAGAACTGCAGATAGAGACAGACCATTTGACATCATCTACTGGCTCTCAGGTACCCTCATCTTCAACCATGGGGAAACAGACCCATTGGACCTTTTGAAAAACCCTGATGCCCCTTCATGCAGAGAACCAGGTAAGACCAAGATAGAAAGACGTTTTCTCTCTCATTCTTCTTTCGTGTGGATAATCTCCCCATATCAATGCTTCTGAGGCCCTTTGAGAAAACTGTTCAGGCTGTAGGAAAGGACTGTATTATGTGGGTAAGATGTGAAAGACACCAGACTTGCCCTTTATTTAAGCTCCAAACCCCCCTGTGAAACTCCAGTGGCATTTTCACAGTGATATTTGTAAAAAGACAAAAACAGGCTGAGCGTGGTGGTTCATGCCTGTAATCCCAGCACTTTGGGAGGCCAAGGCGGGTGGATCACCTGAGGTCAGGAGTTCAAGACCAGCCTGACCAACATGGAAAAACCCCCTCTCTACTAAAAATACAGGATTAGCCGGGTATAGTGGCACATGCCTATAATCCCAGCTACTTGGGAGGCTGAGGCAGGAGAATCACTTGAACCCGGGAGGCGGAGGTTGCAGTGAGCCAAGATTGTGCCATTGCACTCCAGCCTGGGCAACAAGAGCAAAACTCCATCTCAAAAAAATAAATAAATAAAGAAGACGAAAACAAAAATCAGTCTTAGCAGTGTTTATTGAACTAAGAATGTTAGAGCTGGAACAGAAGTGAGCAATCAGAGGTGTGTCCTCAGACCTGGGTCATTTACTTAGCCCACTTATTAAGCTGTGTAGACAGACTGTGTTTGAGGATTAACACCCAAAGGTTCATCTCTTTTCCTGTGATTTAGCTATCTTGTCAGTAAAATCAAGGTTTTAATAGCTCCTATTACTAACATTTATGGTATAGGGAATTAATGAAACCTTCTGAGTCCCATGCACTGGAAAAATATTTGAGACACCTGCAGGCAAGATGAGCTAATGTAAGCAGGAAAAGTTAGGTGTGAGGACCTGTGGCCAGTGGGTAGAACTCAACTCTTGGTTTAATTTCTGCTGGGCTGCTGCAAATAACAGGTGTGGAATTATTGTTCCAGCCACGGTACAGAAGTCAAAATGATATTTCCTACTGTGGCTGTGCCTTCTACAATGGAGACTGAAGGTTTAGCCATTAAGGCTGTATGTAGGGGTGAATCAGATATTCACAATCTTGGAGAACAAATATTATCTCACTGTCCAGATAAGAGATGTTTACCCCCTGTAAAAAAATTTATTGTGGTAAGAACACTTAACATGAGATTTGCCTTCTTAACAAATTCTTAGGTGTACAGTACAGTATTGTTAACTATAGGGTACAGTGTTGTACAGCAGATCTCTGGAACTTATTCATCTTGCTAAACTGAAACTTTATGCTCATTGACTGGAAACTCCCCAATTCCCCCCTGCATCTCCTGGCAGCCATCATTCTACTCTTTGATTCTATGAATTTGGCTGTTTTAGATACGTCATATGAATGGAATCATGCTGTATTTGTCTTTCTGTGATGAGATTCTTTCGCTTAGCTTAATTTCAAGGTTCATCCATGTTCTTGCATATTGCTGAATTTTCTTAAAGGCGGAATCACTTTCCATTTTACATATGTATCACATTTCCTTTATCCGTTTATCTACTGATGGACATCTGGTTTGTTTGCACCTCTTGTCTATTGTGAATAATGCTGCAGTGAATATGGGAATGCTAATAGCTTTTCAAGATTCTGTTTTCAGTTCTTTTGGATAAATACCCAGAGTGGGATTGCTGGATCATTAAACTTGATATTTGATTTAATGTCTGGGTACCATTCACTTCTCTGTTTTTCTTCCTTTCTATTCTGTCATTCTGCTGCTTTGTCCTTATACTCCTTAACTCTTGTCTCTATGAGCTCATAAGTTGAAATTAAATAATTTTTTTTGTTTGCTATGTTACTAAACATTCCTTTTTATTTATTTATAGGGCAAATCAAGATGGATAGACCCATGTTTAAGATGTGTCTCTTCCAATTACTTGTTATTTGGCAATGGAGTCTCCCTAAATTTCACTTTCCTCATTTTAACATTTGTAAAACACTTAACTTAAAAGATAACTGAAAGATTAGTAGATAGTGCAAGTAAAAGTCTAGCATAGTGCCTGGGATATAGTTAAGTTCTCAAAACATGGTAGGTTCTATTTTTTAAATAATGAAAGTCTAGTGTTTTATACTTTTATTAGAATAAAATGTCAACAAAATTGGCTTTTTATTTGTATGTGCCCCTCTGTGTATTTGTGTTTTCTGTAACTCACTGAGTTTCTTTTCTTTCTTTCTTTCTTTTTTTTTTTTTTTTTTGACGGAGCTTAGCTTTTGTTGCCTGGGCTGGAGTGCAATGGTGCGATTTTGGCTCACTGCAACCTCTGCCTCCTAGATTCAAGCAATTCTCCTGCCTCAGCCTCCCGAGTAGTTGGGATTACAGGCATGTGCCATCACACCCAGCTAGTTTTGTATTTTTAGTAGAGACAGGGTTTCTCCACGTTGGTCAGGCTGGTCTCGAACTCCTGACCTCAGGTGAGGTTTACAGGTGGGATTTACAGGTGGGATCCCTCAGGTGGGATTACAGGCGTGAGCCACCGTGCCCAGCTGAGTTTCTTTTATATTATGTGCTTTCCCCCTTTTACTGGTTTTTGAACAGAGTAAGTTTTTGAAAATGCTTATGGATGAATTTTGAAAATGCTTATGGATGAATTAATGATTATTGAGTGCTGTCTGTATGATCTGTAACTAAATTTCCATTTTTAGAAATAGATACTTTACAATTGTGAATGTAATATGTATTCATTGACACAAGCACCTGCAATCTATCACCCAGGAGTAACCACTCTTTAAATGTATATATACACCTTATACAATATGGCCCCAATTTTGTTAAAAAAAAAAAAAAGAGAAATTTTACGAATTGAGATCATACAGAAGATAGCTTTAGGTCCAGATCTTTCTGCTTAGCACCTCTTGGTTCAGTCCACTTGGAGAATGTGGTTTTTAATGGGTGTAATAAGGATGGACCATTGTTTGGACCCAATTCTTCACTGACTGCCCTTGTGGAATTCCTGGGGTGTCCTCAGGCTCTCTACAGTGTGCCAGCAGTTTCTGACGAAATGCCTAAAGTGCTTCAGCCGGTGGTCAATGTGGCTGAGTTTGGGCAGGAGGATTTCTAGGTGTAATCAAGCATGGCGGGGAGGCTTAGCAGATGCCTTTCAGGGTGACTTCGAGGGCTTTATTGGCACCCAAGTTAAACAGAAATAAAAGGAAACCTCCATCGAAGGAGAGAGACTGTGTTTCTCCAAAACCAGCTCTGCTCCTGCCCTCCTGTGTGCTGCGTGCATATTCCTGCTTGTGCTGACTTTGATACTATTAGCTGGCTCTGAAAATAGTTCCTATTTATCCGAGTCGAGCCTGAACACAGAGAGCTGATTTCAGCAACTGGCCCCTCCCTCCGCCTTGTGATCTGATGATCACCCTCTTCTCACAGTCATCTCACCTTTCCAGCAAATGGGATTGGGGCCAAGAGCCCACTGGGCTTTTACCAAAGCTTTGCTTTGGCTTAAAATATCACTCTTTGCCTCATGATGATTTATCATTGACTATGTAAAGCACGTTCATATAGCAACAAAAAGACACTAGCTCCTTTAAACTAACCGTTGTGTTGCTTAGAACACTCATATCTCCTTTGCCCTAATTCTTCTGTAGGAATATTCCTAATGTGGGCTTGCCTAGGGGAAACGGACAGGTTGAAGAACATGGTCGTTGCATAATTTCGATTGCTGATGTGGACTGCACATGTGGGTTAAAACGATGAATCACGCCACAGATGACAGCGTCTGGGGACCAGGCCTTCCACCATCACTTACCTCTGCATGCAGCCCTCAGCTTTCTTTCTCCTGTTTGATGTCAGTATTGATTATTGGTGTCCGTAGTGACAATTATTGGCATCAATATATTGGAGGATTGGGGAGATACACAGCAAAGGCAAAACTGTTAGCCTTTCTCGTTTCAAGTCTGAGGGTTTTCGGGGAGCTGACCAGGATAATAGGTGTGCTACAGAACCCCAAAAGCCTAGAGAGGGGTCAAAATAGTATGTTAGGAAGACAGGGAGCTCCCCAGTGAAAAGAAGGTGGAAGAAGGTGGCAGAGAGGAAAGGTGCCTTGCCAGGCAATTGTTTATTATCTAAGTTGATCTTCACTGGGAGAGAGAGCACGTTGCCTTCAGTTTTACCCATGAGGACACCAGGAGCAGAGAGATAAAGGGCTGGATGGTCAGAGCTGCTGACAGTGATTGTGAAGCTGCACCTTGGAAAGCTGACCAGGAGCTGTGCTCAGATACTCACAATTCTGCATGCCACCCAGGCTGTCTTCTGCACAGCAACACCCACGGATGCTCTTGCAGGGGTTCTATGAAGAGCCACAGAAAATCTCTGAAGGGCCAGGCATGGTGGCTCTTGCCTGTAATCCCAGCACTTTGGGAGGCTGAGGCAGGAAGAGCACTTGAGTTAGGAGTTCGAGACCAGCCTGGACAACACAGTGAGCCCTCATCTCTATTAAAAATTAAAATTGAAAAAAAATTTTAAAAATTTTAAAAAAGAAGAGAAGTAAAATCAATGTGACAAATTAAAAAAAGAAAAAGAAAATCACTGACTTATATCAGCCTTTTCTCCAAGGGGGAAACTAAAAGAAAATTCTGTGTTTTAATTAATTTTCTTAAGGCTTTGTAAATGGAGTTCAAAATCAGGAATTCATCCCACAAAGGCCTGAGTATTGGAAGTCTCAGGTCCTATTTTCAGTGCCTTCAGTGGTCTATGCAATTCAAATAAACTGGGAACATTGTGCAGGGTTCCTTGTGTTCATCCTTATAGCATCTGGACCCCCTGCACTTTCATTTTATTGTGCAGTCATAGAAATCGATGACTTAGCAGACATTAATTAGACCATTTTCCAGTAGTAGAAACAGAGCCTCTTGGTTTCTTTTCCTCAACTCCTTTCCTCCACTTACTATACCTCTGCCTTGCTTCACCAGGGGTCCTGAGGTCCCTGAAGGGGTCTGTCACCCTCCTGCTCTTGACCACTGGAGACTCTTTGATGGTAGCTTGAAAAATCATAAAGGGTATTTACCTTTTGCATTCAAAATTTATTATACATTAATGGACATGCACCATTTATGTATAACCAAATAGACATATAACTATGTTAGCATTTTTGCATGTTCTGCTTTGGAAATTTAGCTAAAGTGGAGCTTGTAATTAAGAAAATGAGGTGATTTGAAGTGCTGGTTGGTTGCTTTCATATTGGGTGGATCTTCTATGAATATTTGGGACCTTTAGAAATTAGTACTGAAATTGAGAAATTTTCAGTTGGTAGAATTTAGGGCATTTCTCTGAATGTGTCATTTCTAAGTCACCATCTCCATTAATGAATGCTTTTCTGAGCCTCCTTGGATCCCTCAAAGCTAGGTGGTTGTCATGGGAATTAGTCACATTTTGAAGAGTTGGGCACTGTAATGATGAAAAACTTGGGGATTTCTCAAAGGAATTGAAAACAAGTGTTCAAACAAAAACTTGGACTTGAATGTTCACAGCAGCATTATTTATAACAAAGGTAGAAACAACGCGAACATCCATTCACTGAGGAAAGATAAACAAAATGTGAAAATTCATACAGTGTAATGAATATTATTTAGCTTTAAAAAGGGATGATTGGCCTGGCACGGTGGCTCATACCTGTAGTCCTAGTGCTTTGGGAGGCCAAAGCATGAGGATTGCTTGAGGCCAAGAGTTCAAGACCAGCCTGGGCAACATAGCAAGACCCTGTCTCTACAAAAAAAGTTAAAAAAATTAGTCAGGCATGGTGGCATGTGCCTGTGGCCCCAGCTACTCAGGAGGCTGAGGCAGGAGGATGGCTTGAGCCTAGGAATTTGAGGCTGCAATGAGCTGAGATTGCATTACTGCATTCTGTCCTGTGTGACAAAGAGAGACCCTGTCTCACGTAAAAAAAAAAAAAAAAAAAAAAAGAGAATGACGTTCTAAGACGTGCCACAGTATGGATGAATGTAGAAAACATGCTAAGTGAAAGGAGTGGTCACCAAAGGCCACATAATGTATTCTAGATATTCCACTTATATGAAATATCTAGAATAGGCAAATCCATAAAGACAGAAAGCAGATTAGTGTTTGCCAGGAACTGTGGAGAGGGAGGAATAGGGCCTCTGCCTAATGAATACAGGGTTCTTTTTAGGAGTGATGAAAATGTTCTGGAACTAGACAATGGTGACGGTTGCACAACAGTGTGAATGTACTAAATACCCCTGAGTTACACATTTAAAAAGGGTTACAATGGTGAATTTCATGTTATTTCAATTTCACCACAATTTTTTTTAAAAAGCAAAAAGCAAAAACCAAACCCCTAAATCAAAGATACCCCAAAACCCAAAGCATGGGGACTGGGCTTGTACTGACCTAGTACAAGACCTAGGTTTGAGTCCCAGCTCTCCCATTTACTTACTGTGCAGGTTTGCACGAGTTCCACAATCTCTCTGAGCACTCATTTCCTGATTTATAATGTAAGGACACGAGTGTTTTCTACACCACACAGTTGTGAGGAGTAAGTGAGGTCATGCATATGAGGGATGGCCGTAGACTGGCACTGAGGGGCTTTCTTTCCTACAAGTTTAGGCTTCTAGCACTCAAAATAACATTATAAAGGCCAGGCGCGGTGGCTCATGCCTGTAATGCCAGCACTTCGGGAGGCGGGTGGATCACCTGAGGTCAGAAGTTTGAGACTAGCCTGGCCAACATAGTGAAACCCCGTCTCTACTTAAAATATTAAAAAAAAAAAAATTAGCTGGGCATGGTGGCGGGCACCTGTAATCCCAGCTACTCGGGAGGCTGAGGCAGGAGAATCACTTGAACTGAGGAGGCAGAAGTTGCAGTGAGCCGAGAATGTGCCGTTGCACTCCTGCTTGGGGACAAGAGTGAAACTTCGTTTCAAAAAAAAAAAAAAAAAAAAGAAAAAGAAAAAATGAAAAGAAAACCATTATAATTCTCCAGTGAATATTGGATCAAAATTCTAAAATAAAAAGAAATATTAAATGGACTCTGCCTTACATTTTCACAGAGAACCAAATGTGACCTCCACAAAAGCCTTAGAAAGTTCCAGAAATCTCTGCTGAAGGTTCTCAAAAAGGGGCCTAAAGGCGAAGTCCATTGACTAATATACAGCAGAATGTTCTAGAGATGCTTTCCATCTCATCTCTTTTCCATCATTTCATGTGTCATGGCAGTGTAGCCCCCTAAAAACCCCTTTCTTCCTTTTGCTTTATCTCTCAATACCCAAACTTTAGCCCATGTTCCCCTCGTCCCCTCAGCTTTCCTCTCTTGTCCCCTTCTCCCACCCTTTCTGCTCTGAGTGTCTCTGCCTCCTTACTGCATAACAGTTTATCCTCTGTCTAGGCCTTTCTGGTTCTGTAGCCGTACTTATTATAGGATCAGTACCCCAAAAGGCTTCAGACTTCACTGAAGAAAAGCTAATTGCTTTATCTTTGCCACAGAAATTTGTGTTTATGTGATAAATATCCTTCATTAATCGTTACTAACTTCCAAATGAATCACCTGTTAATCCTTTGTCATTTTTATGAAGGATGGAGGAAATAAAAATGATAGTCTACTTTGACTAATCACCTTGTACCTCCAAATAAAGAAAACTATTAGGAAAAAAAAATGAAGGAAAATGCTATTCTTAGAGACAGCCTGAGAAGAAAAGGGTAAGAAAAAAGAACTTTGAATTGACCATCATTTGCTTTAGATGACAAAGTCAGTCCTCCTGAGGCAGAGGGGAGATTGAAGAGGGAACGTAGTTCATTTGGTGTAGAGCTTTTATAAGAGGGTGGATTCCTGGTAATAATAAGAGCTGGGTCTTTGGATGAAGGACTCTTCCAGTTCTCAGGAACCTTAGGAGGTAGTTATTGAGGAAGCTGAGGCTCCATGGGATGAAGTAATCTATTCTACTCATGTGAGCAACACATGGCTGAGCCAGGATCCCAACCTAGGCCCGTAGACTCATCCCAAGCCCTCAACTGCCCTGTGCAGGGCTGGGGCAGTGTGTGCTCGTCCTCATTCTTGCATATCTCCTTTCTCTACCCCACATCAGCACACAAACATTGCCCAGTTCACAGACATGCTGGGCTTGCTGAAGTTGCAGAGGCTCTGGGTTGGGGGATAGGAGGGTTTATCACCTTGTCCTTTGCTGTTGTTGCAATCTGTCCTGCCATCATTGGATAGTCAAAATTCATCTGCCTGCACAATGTATGATTATTCTTCATTTTCTAGATCTGTTGCTATGCATTGTTTCTGTGTGTGCTTGGTTGGAGATAGTGCAAAAATCTCCTGTTTACAAAGATCTTAGAGCACAGGTGAATGAGGACCACTCATCTTCCCCAGGTGTGGTTTTCATAAATGACCACATCATCCCATTCCAGACAGGCACAATCACACTTGTGTGTCTGTTTTTTGAAGCTTCCTGGAAATTCTCTCAACATCTTAATCAGTATAGGATATAATTCTCCTACTGTAATTATTTCTGACATATAACCTAAATTCTTTCTGCTCCACCCTGTGTTCACTGAAGAGAAAGGACATCACGTGTGATGAATTACACAGTCACATATTTGTCAGATTCGTCAAAATGTGCATCTCTTTTCTTATTTTTGCTTCCAGGATGAGAGCAGGGTATGAATATAGTTTAGCTGGATTGGTAGCATTGTCCACTCTGGGACCTAGTAATCCTTTGAGGCCTCAGGGAAGTGTCACATAAATGACCAGACTGCATGAGCAGGGAGGGCTGAGCTGTGATGCTTGTTCTACTGGATCTGACAAGCCCTTGGTGTGCTGGGTTTCAGAACCTCCATGGAAGACTGATATGGAGGCCTGGCTCTCCTTCTGCACACTCCATGTAACTCTATTTGCATAGTCTAGGGGCGTTAGAAACCAACCACTGTTTTAAGCCACCATGGAAGCATGTACGTTCGTAGCTGTAGCTTGTACCTAGCTAACTACCAAATATGGTTCGGGTGCTAGGAAGGATCTGGCACCCATGGAGTCCAAAGGAGGTTGAGAGAATAGAAAAGCATTTCAAAACTGGTTCATGCAGCCTCTTTCTTTGCTTTGAAATTCTGAGAAATGTGAGGATTGTGTTTCTTAATGTGATTTTTATGTGATATTTTCTGGCTTGATTTTAACTTCTTATTTTGGCATAATTTTTTTTTTTTTTTTTTTTTTTTTAGACAGAGTCTCACTCTGTCACCAGGCTGGAGTGCAGTGGCTTGATCTTGGCTCACTGCAACCTCCACCCCCCGGGTTCAAGTGATTCCCCTGTCTCAGCCTCCTGAGTAGCAGGGATTACAGGTGCATGCCACTATGCCCAGCTAATTTTTGTATTTTAGTAGAGATGGGGTTTCGCCATGTTGCCCAGGCTGGTCTTGAACTCCTGACCTCAAGTGATCCACCTGCCATAAAGTAGGTTCAATATTTGCAATGAGGAAATACATATGGTACTATTTTCTCATCTCTGGACCTGATTCAGGTGTTGTCAGTTGTGCTCTTTACAACATCATATCCTTTTAGTTTAATCTCAGGCAACTTTCAGCCTTCCATTGGGCCGGGATATTGACTTTTTGAAGACAATACACCAGTAATTTTGGAGAATGTGTCTTAATTTGGTCAGTCTGTTTCCTCACGATTCCATGATTCAGGCTACACAATTTCAGTGGGAATACCATAGAAGAGAAGCAGTGTTCTTGGTGCATCATTTCAGGGTGTCACGTCAAGGTCTTGAAAATTGTGGTAGGCAGAATAATGTACTCTCAAAGATGTCTACATCCTAATTTCTGGAATTTTTTAATATCTTGCCTTACCTGGCAAAAGAGACTTTGCAGATGTAGTTCAGTTCAGGATCTTGAGATGGGGAGATTATTCTGGATTACTGGGGTAGGCTCACTGTAACCACAGGGATTGCTATAAAAGCAAGAAGGAGGCAAGTGAGTCAGAGAAGGAGATGTGACCATGAAGCAGAGGTCAGAGTGATGAGTGATGCAGGGCCATGCGCCAAGGAATATGAGCAGCCTTTAGAAACTAGAAAACGCAACGGAAGGATGATCCTTTAGAGCTTCCAGAAGGAGCACAGCCCTGCCGACAGCTTGATGTCAGCCTGGTGAGACCCATTTCAAACTTCTGACCCCCAGAACAAATAATTTGTGTTGTTTCCAGCCACAAAGTTTGTGGTAGTTGTTATAGCAGCTATGGGAAACAGACACAGAAACCAATTTAGAAAGCTGGGCTACTGAGCTGAGGTGGAGGAGGCTCTGAGAGAGGGCCGCCAGGTGGTCAGGGTGGGCCTCTGTGGACCTTGGGACAAGGTGTCTCATCCCCCTTATTGGCGTCAGTGGTGCTGCCCACTGTTGGGCTGTACAGTGTCTGGGCTGTCCTCAGATGGCTTGTGCTTAACATCCTCCATTATCAATGGCATAGATAGGGTGAGATGACCAGGGGGTTTGAAGGAATTTTATTTGCTGCTTTCCTTAGGGTGTTTAGATCCACATAGAAAATTTGCTAATGGTTTTGCATTGATACCCACAGGTAGTTATGGTTTTGCTTTTGGGATCTGAGCAATACACAGGCCTTCTGTAGTTTTCTGGGGTTCTTTATAGGATATTATACTGAGGGAGTAGAGAAGGTGAGGAGAGTGCTTGCTCTCCTCAAATATTATATAAATTATGTTTGCTTTCTTCTTGACAGCTGCCAGCAATCTGATTAGTCCATATTGCAAAAGTGAAAACAGACACTCAGAGAGCTTGAGTCACTTAGACAAAGTTACACAGTGGAGCTGGGATTTCCAGGCAGATCTTTAGCATTTTGAGGTCCTAGTCTTTCCATTCCATTACCTTACCTCTGAAAAATACGATTATGTTAATACTTTGAATCCAGCAGGCATTTACTGAGCAGAACTGTGCTATAGATACTGGGAGGGCTTGAAAGAATAAGAAGATGAATAAGGCATAGCTTGGATTTTCAAATATCATAAGTTTAATTATTAGAATACAGCTTTGAGTGTCCTAGATCATGAAAATAGTAACTGTTTGAGCTCAAAGGCCCCTTCACAAAATGGAACTTGGATTAAGCAAAGAGAAAAAATAATTTAAGTGTGAAATAAGACAGAGGTCTTTGGCCTTATCTCCCAAGGGAGGTTGCTTTTAATGAGAAGCTATTTTAACAGATCTGGAGAAAGGAATGTAGTCAGACACCTGCTTCTTGGGAACGAGGGCTTCCAATTAGTGTCAGAGTGAATTCTCAGGACAACTGTTGCAATAGCAAAGAAGGGCCAGCCATGGTGGCTGTGGATGAGGCCTTGACATTTGGATGCCTGGACATTCTCTCTTGATTTCTATTGCAGAAGGGCAGGTTTTGGCTGAGCACAGCTGGTAAGGTGGCACTGCTCACTGACAATGGGAAAGGCCGTTTTGGAGCAGGAGAGGAGATCCACTGGATAATAAGGACCGCAAGAGAGTTCGGCGTCTCCGTGCTAATGAGCTTCAAGGAAAAGATGTGAACTGGCATAATGAGCAATCATTTGTAATGGTCTTTTGAGTACAGTTTCCTGCTTGGCAGAAGACAAGCTGTATCTGTGGCTCACTGCCTGCATGGGTAATGTTTGTGGTGGTACCTGTCACTTTATAACAATGTCTTAATGTCTTATGCAAATTACCTTATAACAAAGATTGAATAAAGAACACCCAGCCAAAGCTAACTCATGAATGCAGATACAAAATACCATATAGAAACACTGACAAACTGAATTTAAAAGGGCACTGAAAGAATTAACCTCCATAACCAGGTAGGAGTTGTCTCTTTGGTGCAAGGATGGTTTAATATTTAGCATATCATTTAATATATTAGGTTGGACAATAGAAAATTACCATACTTTCTAGGTAAAAAATGGTCAAAGATTGACATTTTCCTATGGTTCAACATAAAAATGTAGCCAATCAGTAGGTAATAATCTCAATAGATATATAGAAGTTATGATAAAGTTCACCACTCATTCCTGTTTTAGAAATATAACCTTTTTATGATAAAAATATTAATATTACTCTTACATGAACATCAGAGTATGCTGACACTGAAGTCATTGTATTTAAAAATCAGGAATATGAAGAGGATTCCACCATTAAATACTATTTTTTAATGTTAATCTGGAATTTCTGGCTAACTCAAAGAGGCATGGAATGGAAGGAATATTATAACAGGAATGTGACATGATAAACAGATACAAAGAAAAATTTAAATATTTGCTTAAAACTCATGATTGGCCTAGATTGTTCTCAAAAGAAGCAATAAAAATAATTGAGAAAGGTATGGGAAAGGTCAGATTAATTAATAATAAAATAAATGCATTTAAATTGGGATTTTATCTTTTATTTTTTTAAACTATCACAAATAAAAACGTATTTTAAAAACCTTGTTACCTCTTGGTGAGGGCTGAATCCAAAGGCCACTCTCAAATTGTTGTTTGGGAGTGGTCCTTAAAGATGCTTACAACTTTTGATTCAGTGATTCCACTCTTAGGAATATATTTTAAGAAAATAAAAAGATATAAGGATATTTTATATCACAGTGCTCTGTATGAGGAGACTCATAACAGTGGACTGTTGGAATAAATACTATTGGAAAGTAGGAGCTTTGTTAATTCATTTATACTAAAACTATTTATTATTTTACTATTAAAATAATATTTACAATACTTAAATATTTAAAATATTTCAAATTTATTTAATATGAATGATAAAATATTAATACAAGTGCATGCTACAGATCAAATACAGACCAAATACAGACCAAATTTTATGTATAAGAACATAGCAATTTATGTAGATGTAATATGTAGATATATATTTACAGTTGACCGTTTAACAATGTGGTGGTTAGGGTGCCAACCCCACAATGCAGTAAAAAATCTACGTATAATTTTTGACTCCCCAAAAACTTAATCACTAATAGCCTACTGTTAACTGGAAACCTTAACGATAGTACAAACAGTTGATTAGCATATATTTTGTATGTAATGTGTATTATATGCTGCATTCTTACAGTAAAGTAAGCTAGTGAAAAGAAAATGTTATTAAGAAAACCATAAGGAAGAGAAAATATATTTACTATTCATTAAGTGGCATTGGATCATCATAAAGGTCTTCATCCTCAACATCTTCACGTTGAGTAGGCTGAGGAGGATGAGGAAGAAGAGGGGTTGGTCTTACTGTCCTACAGGTGGCAGAGGTGGAAGAAAGTCCACGGACCCGTGCAGTTGAAACCTGTGTTGTTCAAGGGTCAACAGTATATAGAAACAATGAAGTTCATCTCACTACATTGCTAAAAGCAGAAATCACATAGACCACATTCTCTCCAGAACTCAAAGAATGAGAAAACAATTGAAAAGGTTTATCACAATGTACTTGAAAAATTAGAAAGATTTATGTTAAGTAACTTAAGTCAAAGAGAGGAAATCAAAGCTACCTTTAGGCACTATATAGAAATTAATGACATTGAGCATGTTACACACTAAAGTCATGGGAGACAAGCAAAGCTATATTCAGGGAAAAAGCAGTTGCTTTAAATGCTTTTATGTTATACAGGAAAAGATAAAATTAAAGAAAATGAATGTCTGCTTAAGAAGCCAGGAAAACCCAGTCTAAGGGCAGGAGGAGAAAGGAATATCAAGGTTACAAGCAGAAATCAAGGAATGAGACAATAAAATGATACCAAAAAATTAATCAGTTAAAGTAAGAATTAATTCTTTGAAAAGGCTAATAAAATAAGCATAACTAAGATGACAAATCAAGAACAGAAGCTGGAAGCCACATCAAGAAAATAAGGAATTAGAAACAGGCTGATAAACCTATAAAATATAAAGTATAAATTGGAAATTTTTGGTGAAAGGAAGTAGACCTTGTATTGTAAGATATTAAAACATTGCATCACACCTGTAATCCCAGCACTTTGGGAGCCCGAGGCAGGTGGATCACGAGGTCAGGAGTTCGAGACCAGCCTGGCCAGCATGGTGAAACCCCATCTCTACTAAAAATACAAAAAATTAGCCAGGCATGGTGGCAGGCACCTGTAATCCCAGATACTTGGGAGGCTGAGGCAGGAGAATTGCTTAAACCTGGGAGGCAGAGGTTACAGTGAGCTGAGATCATGCCACTGCACTCCAGCCCAGGTGACAGAGCAAGACTCAGTCTCAAAAACAAACAACAACAACAACAACAAATGAACATCAACAACAAAAAAACATTGCAAGCACAAGTAATGACTTAAACAGACTAACTTAACAACTTTCTTTCACTAAAAGGAAGTTGACCTTGTTGGATATTACAATATTACAAACATAGACAAATCGGTGGAAAATTATGGAAAGTTAAGACATAAAGTCAAAGGTATGTAAGAATCATTCAATAAATCTATTTGGGCCAGCAACTCATCATTTGAAGAAAAAATGACATCAGCTTTATTCTATATGCTCTATACAAAAATAAGTTCATAGCTAAGATGAAGACTAATGTGAGGAAGATAAAATAAATGTTCTGAGAGGATAAGAGTGGGCACATGCAGGGACTGAGGAAAGGGAACTCTTTCTGAGCCAGGTGCCAAGGCAGATACTACACCTGAAAAGATTGCGAGATTCCACCCCATAGAAATACAAAACAAGAATACAAGTTACCATAAACAAGATGGAAAGATAAAGCTGTTTTCAAATTTTAAGATATCTCAGCATATGGTATTAGTATTTTCTATTGAGTTGTGGTGGGTGGCGTTTTTTAAGACTGGCTAAGCCTATCAGACATTAATGTCACATCCTGTGAGTATCATTGGTATTTGGTAGGAGTAATTTTTGCCTCTGCTTGTGAGAGTTGATAAAAATCTATTTTCATTGTGGAAAAAAATAAAAAGATAATTCACCTCAGCATGGGGAATGTATACAGTATTTAATTCTGCTTAAGAAATCTCAGGCAGTGAATTACCCCAGAGCATATCTCTTGAATTAAAATATTCATATTTGACTATATAACACATATGTTTTACCTTGAAGTCCCAGTTGCGGAGCTGATTCAGAGGCATCTAGGTCAAATACATGATCTTCTGATGTTAAGTGATTCATGATAACCCTTTTCCTGTTCCTCTTATGGGGCAAATATTCAATAGAGGGCAATTATTTAACATAATATAACTTTCATGATGACAAATTCCTGTTAAATGGAAATACAATCATATATACAAATCTGCATGAGTTGTATGAATTCATATGTCATAATCAAATGGATGACTATGAATCTGAAACTTTTATTATTTATTGTATCAAAACCATGGGCTGTTGTTTTTTTCTGCCCTTTTAGTTTACTTTAATGGTTGACAAGAACTATGTGTGCTTTTTGATATTCAGCTCAGAGGTTTATCCTGACTCAAAATGGAGTAGCATACATGAAATGATGTAAAATCAAAACGTTCACTTATTCAATGACTATTTGTTGCATTGTCGCTATGGGCCACGTGGCAGGGGACTTTGTTCTGTAAGAGTTAGTGGGAAACTGTTGACGCCAGAGAGAAGTATGACCAGATGCATGTGTTTGAGAGGTCATTTGGACACTGGAGTAGAGAATGGGCTGCAGGGGTGAGTGAGACTGAAAATAGAGAGATAAATGCACAGGCCAGAAAGGCCATCTAACTCAGGGTGCTGGCAGTGGCCAGAAGGTGGTGGATGGAATCAAGGGTCCATTGGGAGGGGAGGTAGAATTGGTGAGATTTGGCATGTGGGAGTGGGCAAGAGGTATGGTAAAGGACAGTTTAGATTTCTGGTTTGAAAAAATAAATAAAGAGGAAGAGGCTCAGAATCCCATCCTTTCTCATCTTTCCCTTCCCGTCACATTTCATTTTCGTTTGATCATGTTTGACTGCATCAGGCAAACATGAAATTATAGAATTACAACATGAAAGCACAAGTTGGGGCATGTTTATAACGTAGGGTCCCAGTTTAAGATTTGGGTTTGAATAATCCACTCTGCCCTCTCCCTTTCATGTCCTCCCACCTCTCAGTAGTGTCTCAACATACAAAACTTTTACCCTCTACTGCCTATACTTCTTGCCTGATAGGACTAATAATTCCCCGGGCTCCTGATTTCTATCTGAAGAGCCAATCCTGTGTGTGCCTAGGCTGGAACTGAGACAAGAGGCTGGAGGAAGCCCACTGTTGGCTCCTAGAAGCTGGTTGCTTGTAAGCAAGCTCTACCCCTCCACAGACTTATTCCTTCTCTCCCACAGGGCAAGTAATACCTGCTGTTTCCTGGCCATTTTCAAACCTTTCACACCAGTAGCTGTTCTGTCACACTTGCTCACATCCAAGCTAAAGTTGGACTTTTCTCAGTTTGGAGATTTCTCAAAGAAATTAAAACAGAGCTACCATTTGACCCAGCAATCTTATTACTTGGTATATACTCCAATGAAAATAAATCACCCCACCAAAAAGACACATGCACCCATATGTTCATCACAGCACTATTCACGATAGCAAAGACATGGAATCAATCCAGGTGTCTATTAATGGTCGATTGGATAAAGCAAACGTATTACAGATACACTATGGAATACTATGCAGGTATAGAAAAGAATTAAATAATGTCTTTTGCAGCAACATGGATGCAGCTGGAGGCCAATACCCTAAAGGAATTAATGCAGGAACAGAAAACCAAATACTGCATGTTCTCACATATAAGTGGGAGCTAAGCACTGAGCACACATTGGCATGAAGATGGGAACAGTAGACGCTGGGAACTACTAGAGGTGGGGGGAGGAGCTTGGGTTGAAAAACTACCAAATGGGTACTGTGTCACTACCTGGGTGATGGGTCCAATCATATCCCAAACCTTAGTATCACTCAATGTACCCATGTAAAAAACCTGTTCATGTAACCCCTGAATCTAAAATTAAAAATGAGATAAAAAAATAAAGTTGGACTTTTCTGGACACTCTGATTGATATTTGTCCTAAACTCCTTTAGGAGGATTCTTGCACTTCTCCATAACCTCTACTCTGTATTCGGGCTTCACTGGCCATTCTGATACCCTTTATCTATGGGAGAAACATGGCAGGGACTACCCTACTGGCTGTAGAGTCCTCCAGCCCAGACTGCAGACACCATCTTTTCATATAGCCTAATTTCAGCATGGCCTTCATCTTCCCAGCACCTCCCACCTGTACAGCACCACCCCATGTACCTGGGCCCCTAATGCTGCCTCCTGCTGAGAGAAAGGGGGAGCTGTGGATGTGTGGAGGAGAGGAAGGGAAGACACACAGGAGTGAAGCCCTGGGGAGTAGTTTGCTTGTGTTCCCAAAGCAGGGGTGGGGCAGCGCCATTATGTGTCAATGGGGCAACCAGGGCCCAACTCCCCTCTGTCCCTCCGTGGTCATGGAGCTCAGAGCCCTGGCCATTAGCAGACTCCTGTCCCTGTTTTCCTCTGGCAAGTTTCTCTTATGGAGGGCAAAGGCTGTTTGTGTTCTTTCTGGTGCATTTCGCATGTAATGTATACCACAACAGTGGCCTAAGCATCCGTCTTAAAATTCTTGCCCCCCTGTTTTTTTTACTTCCATCTAATCTCTCTAATTTTCTTTAAAGGGTTTAATTGCCTTTGCATCACCTAAGATCATCATGTGAAAAAAATATTGCTTAAAAATTTAGAAATAATTTGGAATAAGCAGCACTGATGTCTTTATCTTGCTTCCTTTAGGGGAAATTTGGGATGCTGATTTGTTTGTCTGGCTCATATAATGTTAGTTTTTTTTTTAAACTACACTTTTAAATATCAGGAGGATCCACATAGTAGTCTTGATTTCATATTTCTCTACAGAAATATGAAAATGTGGCAATACTGGCTTGGCTTTCCCTCTTGACAACAAGCCACTGGAGTGGAAGAGATGCCACCCCATTCAAATGTACCCCCTCTTCCCCAGATGAAGCCTTGGCAGATCACCTACCTCTTCTGAGTCTCAGGTCTCTTAACCATAAAACAGGACAATAACCAAGGCCTCAGGTTGTTAGTAGATCACATGGAATCAAAGCACCTTGCACAATGTCTGATACCAGGTAGGGAAGCATTCAGTGTAGGTTGCTGTCCTCCAAACAGCTGGTATCCAGGGTTAGGAGGGGAGGGCGTGTTTTAGGAAAGTGTCTTCAGGACATCAGTAGAAGTTACTTGGAAGGAACTTGGAATTCACTTAGATCATTCATGTATCTTGTATATGGACCTCGCAGAAACCTTGTCACTCTAAACTCCTTTCTTCCTTGCTCCACATCCATTCCATCAATAAATCATGGCAGCTCTACTTTCAGGACATACCTGGAATTCGATCGCTTCTCACCGCTCTGATCCAGGGCACCATCATCTCTTACCTGGTTATGGAACTGGTCTCCCAGCTTGGCTTTCTGCTTCTTCCCATGACCCCCTGCAGCCTTACTCCACACAACCACCAGCATGCTAACGCCAGAGCTTGTCAGGCCTCCTGTCAAAGCCCTGGATGGCTCTCCATGTTATCCGGGTAAACCCATCGCTCTCACCATGCCCCACAGGCCCTCATCACCTGGCTGCTTGTTCCCTGTTTGACCTCATTTCCCACCACCCTCCCGCCAGCTTTGTCTGCTCCTTTTCTCTTCTGTCTAGCTTCCTTCTTATACCCTGAGCCTTACTATCATCTCACACACTATGTGTTTTACTTACTTGTCTTGTTATTTCTCTACCCAGTTGAATGCAAGCTCTGAGTGGGGATTTTTGACTGTGTGTTCACTACTGTACTACTGTATCCCCAGATCCCTGAACAGGATGCAGCATTTCAGTGGGTGCCCCATACATGTTTGTTGATGAAGGAATGAAAGTGAATCAAAGCAGGACCGAATGTGGCATTCTTCTTTGGAAAGCAAAGCTATAAAGTAATGCAGCAAATTAAGATTTGTTATTTTTATAGAGGCAGTTAGCTCCTGTGATGGAACTGAGAGCAATAAAGGGAAAATTACAGGTCCTTTAATATTTTCATTTGACTTAATGTAAGAGCCACTCAGGAACGCTGCTTGTTACCCTTGGGATGTAACCTCGGTTAATTCAGCCGGGCTTGCTCCCTTGAAACATGCATTTGGTAGGGTGCACTGGGAGTTGCTTGAACTTTTGTTTTTTTCTTTTCTTTTTCTTTATTTTATTGTTTTTGAAGACTACCAAAGAAAATTAGTAGAAATGATTCTACACTGAAAGAATAGTTTCTGCTTCACTAGAGTGAAGTAGATCCTTTTACAGATACAAAAATAAGTAAATATTTACCCTATTGTTAAGATGCTTTATGGTTTCTTGCCTATAAAAAGCCTTTCATTTGTATCATGTAGCCAACATATTTATTATGCCCCTACTGTGTGCCAAGTGCTTTGTAGGATATAAAGAGAAGTAGTAAAACAAAGTACTTGCATTATTTTACTACTTGAATAACTTTAATTGGATTTCAAATACAATTGGATCACTTGCAATTTAGTTGGAGAGAGAATGCAGATTCAGAAGAAGTTACAAGAGGAGGTGTGTCAATACAATAACAGAGTCCCAGCTTTAACAGGTTGGCCTGGCTTGCAAGAAATGTTTTTTTTCAGTGTGAACAGGTTTGTTATTCTTTTTTATTGGTGAACCTATCACGGCTGATTTTTGTATTTTTAGTAGAGACAGGGTTTCACCATATTGGTCAGGCTGGTCTTGAGCTCCTGACCTCAGGTGATCCACCCACCTCGGCCTCCCAAAGTGCTGAGATTACAGGCTTGAGCCAACGTGCCCGGTCCAGAAACTGAATTTTAACTGAGATCATTGGACCCAAGGCCATTTCTTTTTCTGATCAAACATGGCTCAGAAGGGGCCATGGTAGCTGTGAAGAGGGAATGATCATACCTTGCTTGGGATAGGCCCCCAAATCTGGCCATAAACTGGCCCCAAAACTGGCCATAAACAAAATCTCTGCAGCACTATGACATGATCATGATGGCCATGACGCCCACGCTGAGGGTTGTGGGTTTACTGGAATGAGGGCAAGGAACACCTGGCCGACCCAGGGTGGAAAACCGCTTAAAGGCGTTCCTGAACCACAAACAATAGCATGAGCGATCTGTGCCTTAAGGACATGTTCCTGCTGCAGATAACTAGCCAGAGCCTAGCCCTTTGTTTCGCCCCATCCCTTTGTTTCGCCCCATCCCTTTGTTTCCCATAAGGAATACTTTTAGTTAATCTATAATAGAAACAATGTTTATCACTGGCTTGCTGTCAATAAATATGTGGGTAAAACTCTGTTCATGGCTCTCAGCTCTGAAGGCTGTGAGTCCCCTGATTTCCCACTCCACATGCTATATTTCTGTGTGTGTGTCTTTAGTTCCTCTAGCGCTGCTGGGTTAGGGTCTCCACGACTGAGCTGGTCTTGGCAATACCTGCAGCGAAAGACATCAGAGAAATGTGAATGGCTGTACACAGACCTCAAGGGATATAGTTGGTTCCTTGGGACAAGTGTCAGGGCAGTGAACAGAATTAGGGAGGTGGTAAAGATGGCATGCTGAGGACAGCTGTAGGCTTGTCAGCAGTTTGGTTATGTGTTTATTGTTAGTGGTGGTGGGATGATAAGGTTTGGGGGAACTTTGCAGAATCGTTCCACTTTTGGGACCCTTTCTAACTTATGAGAGCTGGGTTTATAGAAAGGAGCTATTTGGGGCCAGGCGTGGTGGCTGATGCCTGTAATCCTAGCACATTGGGAGGCCAAGGTGGGTAGATCACCTGAGGTCAGGAGTTCAAAACCAGCTTGGCCAACATGGTAAAACCCCATCTCTACTAAAAATACAAAATTAGCTGGGCACGGTGGCACATGCCTGGAATTCCAGCTACTAGGGAGGCTGAGGCAGGAGAATCACTTGAACGTAGGAGGTAGAGGTTGCAGTGAGCCAAGATCGTGCCATTGCCCTCTAGCCTGGGTGACAAGAGAGGAACTCCATCTCAAAAAAAAAAAAAAAAAGAAAACAAAAGAAAGGAGGCATTGGGCTTCCAAGATTCTTAAATTATTCTCTCTTGGTTGAGAAGGACAGGTTGGCATAATTTATTTATATTTGAAAATTCCCTTAGCTTTAGGGAACTGGAGAGCTTGCCATGGGAGTCAGAGGAGACCTGGTAACCTAGCTCTATGATAATGATTATTTACCACATTCTCCTGAGTATAAGACAACTGGTGAGAAGATTCCCTCTCAAAATATCCCTCCCATTTATAAATGAACTTTTAAGGCTATACTGCAAATAGGTGAATGCCAACTTATGATATTAGTGTATTGATTTAGTAACATTTTGAAATATCTTATAATATAAAATTATATCTTACCTTCGAGGTGGGACATTTTTACTCTTACATTTTATGAAAGTTATGTTAGTCTTTCACATGCATCTATGGCCTTGTGGTCATTGTCCTCAATAGAGCCACCTTTTGAGTTGTCCCACTCAGTTTTCCAGGGAACTTCTGAGAGACAGGACTAGCTACATTTCCTAGGCCGACTAAGAATTCTTAAGCCTAGCTGGGGAAGGTGACCGTACCCACCTTTAAACACAGGGCTTCTAACTCAGCTTACATCCAACCAATCAGGTAGTAAAGAGGGCTCACTAAAATACCAATTAGGCTAAAAGCAGGAGGTAAAGAAATAGTCAAATCATCTATCATCTGACAGCACAGGAGGAGGGACAATGATTGGGATATAAACCCCAGGCATTCGAGCCGGGAGTGGGCAACCCCCTTTGGGTCCCCTCCCATTGTATGGGAGCTCTATTTTCACTCTATTAAATATTGCAACTGCACACTCTTCTGGTCTCTGTTTGTTCTGGGTCGAGCTGAGCTTTCACTCACCATCCACCACTGCTGAATGCCACCATCACAGACCTGCCGCTGACTTCTACCCCTCCATATCTGGCAGGGTGTCCACTGTGCTCCTGATCCAGTGAGGCGCCCATTGCTGCTCCTGACCAGGCTAAAGGGTCACCATTGTTCCTGCACAGCTAAGTGCCCACGTTCGTCCTAATCAAGCTGAACACTAGTCGCTGGGTTCCACGGTTCTCTTCTGTGACCCACAGCTTCTAATAGAGCTATAACACTCACCGCATGGCTCAAGGTTCCATTCCTTGGAATCCGTGAGGCCAAGAACCCCGGGTCAGAGAACAAAAGGCCCACCTCATCTTGGGAGCAGGCTGCCACCATCTTGGGAGCTGGAAGAACAAAGACCCCCCAGTAACACTTCAACACTCAGTCAATGTCATTTCAGACAAAGCACTCTTCGAAGCCCTGTGTGATAGTGTCCCTTGAAATTTTATTTCGAGCAAAAAGAACCCGTTAAGACGGTTTACTGTTTTTATCCATTCTGTGATTGTTGGTGATTTCCACCTACTGAATTGTTTTAAGTGATTTCTAAAATCTTGCCTATGACAAGGTCCAGCAATTGTGTGTTCACAGGTGCCCTTTCTGGGCATACAAAACTGGCGTTGATTGAGGATGTATCAGGTTGGTGTGTTTACCCCAAACTAAACTTTCTTATACTCAATTAATAATTGAGAGCTATGTAATATGAAATACTGTGTCAGCAATCAAATGCAAAGCCTATATTCTTACAGATATAATTTTAATAAAACCTCATCTTCAGGTTGGGCAGAAACAGTATTCTACAAAATTGTCCTGATGAAATAACTCTAATAATGGCAAGAATACATGACATTTTATGTGACCGTTATGGTTTGGATGCAGCTGTTTTGATGCTAGGGGTAGGTTGACACAGTCTGGAAGCCAAGCCATTAAACATTCTGCTATTTAAAAAAATTACCAACTAGTGTATGAGACAGGCAATCTTATCCAATATGTAAGCTTTATAGTCACATCAACCCTGAGATGAGAATTAAGGTAAAAGTAGGAATGAGAGATGGAATGAGGAATTCAGTGGGACTCAGAGATGGGTAAGTGATGGTGTGAGAATTAGATGCAATCTGGAAGTAAAATTATACCTCACCAAGAGTTGTGTGTTAACCATATTCATTTATTCTAGAAAAGGATATTGCTTGTTCTTTATGAAGTGTTCTGCTCACACTTGTGGTTTTTATGGTCTGAATCTCTGATTATCTTATTTCTACTTTAATGTTGGATAGTCAGACTTCAATATCAATTAAATTTATTAATTAAAATTGGAATTTGATCAATAGGAATATGGTATTTTCTATTCTAAAGAATGAACTCACCTACTTTTGTAGGTGAGTTTTAATTATATGATTAAAATCATAATTATTCTTATAATTTCTTGTCAAATTATTATTTCAATTAATTATATTTGTTTGACTGTGTAGTAGTCAGTGGTCGTTTGGGGGGTGGGAGAGGGTGTGGAGGAGGGTGTTTGAACGTCAGATGCCCATTAAATATTCAATTAATTTTTAACAATTGTGGCCTCAATCCTAGTAAAATATATATTCAAGTTAGTATTACAAGTCTTCTTTATAATGATAGTTTGGAAGTAATAATAACATTTAGAATCAGAGCCAGTTCTAATGGGTTTTCTGAAAATATCTGTTTTTTTCCCCGATTATTATTATTATTTTTTAAATAAATACACATAACTCTTAATCCAATATGGTGCCCCATAATTGGAGAGTTGGTTAGGTTCAGAACAGAAGCAGGGATGTGAGTAGTGCATATTGGCAAAAATTTTAAAAAAGGAGTTTTACATCTTGACAGGCTCATTTTGATGTGGTGCCATTAACATGTCTGGCACATACAGTAGACATTTAGAAAATTTTAGTGCCCTTTGCTTTCCCAGATTAGTTCACCAAGAAAGGAAAAGCAGGATGGTGATTATACATATGCCTGGAGTTCTGAAGCTTTCTTGTATCTAGGAAACCAAGATTTAATGGAGAAGATTCAAGATGAAATGGAACCCCACTATGTATGGTTTATTGAGAGAGCGATGCAGAACTAAAGTTGGGAGAAAAAGACTATTTGGGATAAGATGGAAGATATTATCCCATCTTCCATCTTAATTAATAGTAATTAATAAGGCCAGGCGTGGTAGCTCACGCCTGTAATCCTAGCACTTTGGGAGGCCGAGACAGCTGATCACTTGAGCTCAGGAGTTTGAGACCAGCCTGGACAATATGGCCAAACCCCATCTCTAGAAAAACATACAAAAAAATTAGCCAGGTGAGATGGTGCACACCTGTAGTCCAGCTACTTGGGAGGCAGAGGTGGGAGGATCGCTTGAACCCAGGAGGTCGAGGCTGCAGTGAGCCAAGATAATGCTACTGCGTTACAGCCTAGATGAAAAAGTAAGACCCTATCTCTCTCTCTCTCTCTCGCTCTCTCTCTCTCTGTCTCTCTCTCTCACACACACACACACACACACGCACACACACACACAAAAAAAATAATTAATAAGCTGCTTAAAGTTCAGCATTTTGAAGCTGTGGCGCCTAGCTGATCACCCACGATTATAGAGGGGATTGATATTAGAGTAAATACTATAGGTTAGGGTTAGAGAATGAGCACTGTTGGCAGCACAATTATTATGACAGGTTTCTTTTGGAATGGACTGAAGACATTGGCATACACATGGTATATGTTTTAGTATATCAAATCAGGGCCATTCTTGCACCACCTTTTTGTACTATTTGGAGGTTTCTTCCATTATGTAAGACATTTGCTAATTCAATATTTTCTTCAAAGAATTAAGTGCAGAGGACTTAGCTTTGCATTTCCCAGCCCCCTGTGAATATCTTAGGTTATAACATAGTGCTTTCTCTTTTGCAAGCTTTCATTATTGAACTGTCAAAATCTCCCTAAATACCCTTTCAGGTGATTTCAGTACAAAATGTGATCCAAGTATCAGAGGGCCTTTTATTACCTAGACTTAAATACCACAGATAACTCAGAGAGTTTAAGCTGACAGTTTCTCCTGGAACCACTTCTTCTGAAGCACATTTAGATCGATGTCAAGATTGGTTTTTGGTGGCACTAAACAGTCACAGCTTTGAAACCTCCTGACCCACCTGCCCCAGGAAACATTAGCACCCAGAGCTGTTTCCTAATATTAAAGGTGCTTTGAAGTACAGTAAACAGTGTCGGCTCAGTGTCCAGATCAGCATGGCCGCAGCTCCTTGATTTGTTTATTCTCTTCAGGAATGAAAAAAGTTATAAAATTGGTGAGAGGCCCACAGTCTCAGATTTTAACCAGATATTGCAGAGGTACTTGTCATTTTATTCATTAGCACACTAGAGATTCAGAATAGGTGTGGATTTTATATGTGTGTGTGTATTTACACAATTCCTAATATTTGGGTCAATAATACTTGGGACCAAAGTGTGTGATAGGAAAAATAATGCAGACTTCGAAGTTAGGACAACCTGGTTTCTAATCTAGACTCTGCTGAACAAGTCATGAAATGTCTCTAAACCTCTGTTTCTTCATCTGCAAGTTGAAGATAAAAAAGATCTATCCTGTTGGAGATCAAAGAGAAGATGTGTAAAGTGCTTAGCACAGGGTGCAGGATAGCACAGATCGTCAATAAATAGTCATGATGAGGATAATGATGAGAAGCAGAACTGGGACCTGTGTCCTCTACTTGGTGTGGCAGAATGTAGACTGTATACCTTTGTGTTTCTGGTTGGAGCCACCTGCTGTCACTTGTACTCTGCATCAGCTCTAGACCCCTCCTTCCATTTCAGACCTTGTATTTTCACATGAATGTGATATATATATATAAGAGAAAAGATCAGTCTGTGTTGCTTAGAGCTAACTCACTAGCAACTGGCACTTTCATATCTTGATTTGTTGCAAGTGTGAGTTACTGCTTAGAGTAGTTTTGAAATTGAGCAGATGCTGTTGAGTTGAGATACTCTGTGATTGGTACCACAAGGTAGAAGAGTCTATGTTGTTATAGAAATACAAAATTTGAGACATCACTGTAGTTCCGACGGAAGGCTTGTTTTGCTCAGAGAATGCCCTTTTAAAAATTCTGATGAGATTGACATGTGACACAAGAATGGCAGAATGTTGATAAGGGGTTGAAGCTGGGTGAAGGGTTTGTGGGGGTTCTTTATACTGTTCTCTTTACTTACGTGTTTGTTGGAAAGTTTTCACAATGAAAATTTTCATATTTAAACAAATGCTGGGATGGTTGCCTTCCTGTTGAAATATTTGGAAGTCCAGGCATATTTTAGTTCCATGTCTGGACTTCATGTGGCCATCTTTTAGGTGTAATTTACTGTGGCATGCCATTATTTGTAGGATAAGATTATTTTAAAGGGTGAAAAATGTGAAAGCTAAATTCAAAAGAAATGTGCGAAAGTTATCTCAGTGCAAAGAGATGAAGCTTAGAAAAAAATCTCTCAGGCTAGCTGCTACTTCACTGTCCCCTGGTTTAAGGATTATGTAAGTGAAATCTTCTGTGTATCCACAGCTATGCATACATTTATACTTAATGTTCCCATCAGAAGAAGTAATCAGTGCTGAAGCATTATTGAGATTTAGAAATTCTACCATATACCACACTCAAATGGTGAAAAATGTTTCAAAAATAGCCCTTGCTGCATTTAAATAGCCTATTAAGAGTAGACAGGAAAATTCCACTGGCACGGTGGACCGTGAGGCTATTGGACAGATCCATGTATTAAAAGCTTTGACTAGATTTGGCTCTGTGGTGTGTAAAATAACAGCAGAACCTAGTATAAAGCACTTTTTCTGCATTGTTTCCTCAAGGGTCCATATGTATAAAGGGAATGTATTTTTCTTAAGCCAGGCTTGTGTCGTCAGGACCTGGTACTACAGATGACTTGAGCGCGGCTGTCACCATCAAATGACAGCATCTTCTTACTTTGCAAAAGCCCCTGTGAGTGCCCTAATTAGCAGAGTTTATGCATCTCCACTCCCCACGAGCTGGGAGCTAGTGGCCAAGTCATATTCCCTACCGTATGTCCTGCCAACTGGAGAAAGGATACTTGTTCCCTTCTTTCTCAGAGTAATGGCTAAGGGCATCCACCTTGAGTCAGACCTGAGTCTGGCACTGCCTCCTAATAGTTTTGAAACACATGGCCTTGTAGATTCTCAGAATCATCACCGTAAAAATCGAATAATAGTGGTATCTATGCCATGGGGTTCTTGTGAGGGGAAATGAGGTACTTCTTACTTAACTGGCACCCCGTAAATAAACAGTTGTGTGAATTGTGATGATGGTTATGATGATGAATCATGGACTGAGAAGTCTGAGTGTTGGAACATGTAGCTTGCTGTTTCCCAAGGTTGGAAATTGCCACCTTTCTTGGTTGTCATGGAGAATTCAGAGATGAACTTTGTAATTCTTACTCAGAAGGGATAGGAAATTTTTGTTTAAAGCCTGAAGCACGTGGGAGAAATGTAGACCTGATGGCTATTTGGCTGAAATACACATATGCCCTTGCACACTGGATTCAAGCCCGATATTTACATAACGGCCATTTTATTTAGGTAGAAGTTGCAAGAATTCAGCTCCATCTGCTCAGGTCTCTGCTGAGGCAGTGATGGAATCAGGCCATGTGCCCAAGAGAGTGCAGAGGGAAAATTTCCAGGAAGGCTGATGCCTGGGAATGTTGATTCCCTAGTTCTCTCATCAGAAACTGGCCTTCCAAATCTCTAGGAGGTTCTTTTCCTTTTCTGCCACATGACGTGATTCATGGTCATATGCCAAGAATGACCTACCAGTGCAGGAATGGCATATCTCTGTGGGGAGCTTTGATTTTTGGCAGAATAACTGCCTTCAGGGGACACCCCCTCATGGACGGCATTGTCAGAAAAGGACGGTGCTAGGTGGTAGTAAATGACTATATCTGACTGCGGCGACATCTCATGAACATGACCACATCTTGAATGATATTCAGGCCTCAAAGCAATGACAGCCATGCAGCAGTGCCACATTTCTTACTAAAAGAAACCATATCCTACTAAAACTTCCTACTACCAGGGCTCCTTGCAGAAATAGCTGATTCTAGGTGTGGGTAGGAAATGTATAAGATGCATCTGGCATAGCTTGTTATCCCCTGAAGCAAGGAAGCTGTCAAAGACTACCTGGAGTCACTTCAAAAGGACACAGAGGCCAACATGAAGGTGCTCCCAGTAGCCTGAAATGCTACAATAAGAGCATGAAAGGACAATGACTAAAATGAATTGAAACAACTCAAATATATAAAAACAAATGGGCTCTTAATGACCTTATTTTTTTTAAAAAAAACAAACGCACATGTAAAAATAAACTGGTTATAAACAAGTCTTTTCCATGGATTTAGATTGCTGCTAATCAAATTCTAAACCCCAGAAACACATGATCATCCTATCTCTCTCTAACCCTGTCATTATAGAGCAGAACTCAGTGAGCTCAGAGATGTGTCAATGGCAATGGTAGTAGCAGGTTTCTTTAGGGATATTTTTCAAGAGTTGTTACTCACTTGAAAGAAGACTATAGGACTTAGTGGGTAGTAAGCAGTGCAGGGGGCTCCTGGACCCCTCACCCTGCTTCCAGGGCACCCAGCGCATGGCTGACACAGCTTTATCCCTCTCTATTTCAGTTTTGTTCAGAATTTGTTTCCCTAGTAGACTGTGAGCTTCTCTGGGGGCAGGGGCTCTGCTTTATTTTCTTTAGTATTCTTATTGTCCACCACAATGCCTGGCACACAATAGCATTTAGGAAATAAATACCTGATAGAATATGTCTATCCTGTACAGAGGGGTTCATCCTCAAAATGAATGCAGAAGGCCTCACTGTGAATGTCTACATGTAAGTATTGTCTCAATAAATCCTTTATTCTCTCTTTCTTTGAACAAGTGTTTTCATATTATTATTTCAAGTTTAAGTATTAAAAGGTGTGTGGCTCGTGCTTAGTTACTGAAATACTAAAAAAAAAATCACCATTTATTGAATAGCTACTTTTCGCTAGGCTTTCTATTAGGTTCTTTGTGTAGCATATTTTATTTGATTGTCACGAACTTATGAAATCTCTGCTTGAAAGATTGAAGAATAAAGTCTCAGAGATGTCAAGTATGTTGCCAAAGTCACTGAACTAGGAAGTAGACAAGCCCAGGTCTGTTGATTTCTAAAGTTATCTGTTCTTTTTACTACACTGAGATACAGAAATATAATCTTGGGCTCTTCATATGTTTTGAGTGAAAGGGAGCTCTGATGCGTATTATCCTTGAAAATGAATAAACGAGATGGTGGTGATTCTTTTAACCTTAATCTTTTATTAAAATAATTCCCTATTCCCATCAGTAATAAACCATGAGATTGTCAATACATTGTTGACTCTTATGTGTGGCGAACCATTCTAAACTAAATTTCCCCTTAGACAAAAATATAATAATGCTAAAGAGAATTTGAATCTATGGACCAAATTGTGCTTGAGTGAAGGATGGTCTTATTCATTTTGACATCTGGCCCTGAATAAATAAGGTTGTTTCAGGCTAGAGCTTTTCAGACAGTCACATATTGCACTGCATAGAATCAGCTTTTGACTAGGACCCTGTGCATCCCCTGATGTGACTTCTGAGGCTAAAGCTTTGCTACAAGTATATGCATGCATGTCTGTCTGTCTACTCAGCCATTCTCAATTTTTTTGATCTCAGGACCTCTTTACAACTCTTAAAAACACCTCCAAAGAATTTTAGTTTATTTTGGTTATATTCATTAGTATTTCCCATATTAGAAATTAAAAACATTTAAAACATAATACACAAGCACATATCTCATTAGCTGTCAGTGCGAGATGTCATCTATATGTCATGGAATCTTTGAACAACTCTGCCATAAACTTACGAAAGAATAAGAGTATTTTGACTCTCTTGATGCATGGAAAGCTCTTGGGAACCCCTCAGGGGTGCCTGGAACATGATCTAATAATTCCTGATTTATATGCTTTCTTATTTCTCCTCTTCTCTCTTGAACCCACCCTAGTCAGGCTTTCTACATGACCATGGCACTTAAACTGCTGTCAAGGTCATCAGTGACCTCCACATTGTTTAATTCAGTGGTCAGTTCTCCATCTCTTAGAATTAGTTGGCACAATATATCATTTATTCATCCTTGAACTATTTTCTTCATTTGGCTTCCAGGGTACTAGACTCACTTCCTTTTTGGCTGGTTCCTTTTTATCTCTTTGATTTCTTAATGTTGGAGTTTCCTGTGGCTCAGGCTTTGGGCTTCTTTTCTTTTTTTAATCTATGTTACTCACTCTGTGTGGACATCATTCAACCTCATGTTTTTATATACCAGGCATGTATTTCCAGCCTCAGCCTCTCTTCTGAACTTGAGATCTGTGTATCCAGCTGCCTACTTGACATCTCTTCTTTGGCATCTAATAGCATCTCAAACTTAGTACATGAAAAAATGAGCACCCCATCTCCGTCTTCTGCAAACCTCTTCCCCCTATAGTCGTTTTCACCTCAGCAAATCCCATCTTTCAGGTTGCTCAGTCCAGAAACATGGAGTCATTCTCGAGGCCTCTCTTTCATGCTTCTCATCTCGTCCATCAGCTAAGCTCATCTGCATCAAATTCTGAAATAGAGGTAGAATGCTACCATTTTTACCACCTCCACTACTACCAACACCGTAACATCCTGCCTGAGTTACTGCAGAGCCTCTTAACTGTCCTTTGTCCTTTCCTTGCTCCGCTAGAATCTCTTCTTCACACAGCCATCAGTCTGTTCCTGTTAAAAGGTGAGTAAGGCTCTATTGTGTCCCAAACATACAGCAACTTTTCATGTCACTAAGAAAGAAAGCCAAGGTCCTTTAAAAAGGCCCACAAAACCCCATCTGACCTGATCCCTACTTCCGTTACCTCTTATAACCCTTCCCTGGCCAGTTTCCCTCTATCCACACTGACATCCTTGTGGGACTTCTGGGCTTTTGCACTTACAGTGTCATTGTCCACGAGTGCCGTCCCCATTTATCTGGAGGGTTCACTCTGTTGTCGACCTTAGACCATTATTCAAATGTCACCTTCTCAAGTGAGGCCTTCCCTTAATACCCTCTTTAAGATTGCAATTCCTCCAACACCACTCTTTCCCCCCTTTCCTGCTTTTTTTTTCTCCCCGGCACGTTTTTTTGCCATTTAATGTATGACGTATTTTACTTACTATTTAAAATAATTGCCTCTCATTTTCCAACCACAGCTGAACAATCTATTATGACAGCGATTTCTTTTGTCTGTTCGTCTATTGCTCCTCAGCCTTGAGTGTTCCTGGCACCTACTAGAGTATTAGTAAATATTCGAAATGAATGAATGAGTGGAAAGTAGACGATTTTATGTCTTCATGTTGAGAAGTAATTTATAAACATATCAAAGAAATATAATAGGCTTAACCCATTCTAAACTCCAAGTTTTGCCAGAGTACGCAAAATAAGGTATAATTGAAAAAAGTCTTTTGTAATAAGATGTGACTAAGATGTGACTTTGATCAAAGGAATGTCCTAATTTTATTTTGAGGTTAAAGTATAGACTTATACCTACAAAGTTAGGTGCTTTAGGGATAAATTGATTTTGTGGTAGAGGAACTTCAGTGTGGGGCTCTGCTTTGAGAACAAGTACAACTATTCCAGACTTCTCAGACCCTTATCGTTATCGTCATCATCATCATCATCATCATCATCACCATCATCATCATCCCATATCTCTTGGACTTCTCATCCTCAGGTCATATACTGATATGGAGGGTGAATATCACAGGCTGAGGAAAGTGGGCCAGCTACAGATCTGGTCCATTCATACAGAGCATCATGTCTAATACTCCTGGGGTTTGGCAACCCCAGGTTTGATATGGGAGGACATCCAACCTAGAGAGTGAGCCACAGGGGTTTGGTGAGATCAATAGATGTGCAAAAAGAGATGACGTTCAAGAGAAACTAATCTGGGAGGTAATCAGTTAAAGTTTCTGTTTTCCCAGGGCCTTTATTTTGCGATTGTGCATTGTAAACCCCCTAATAAGGAGATAAAGAATGCAGGGTTTCACATGCTTAATGGAATTCAGAGCCTTTTGTTCTTGTAGCATCTCACTGGGGGAATTCAGGAATATAATAATGAAGCTTTACTATTTATAGTTGTTAATTTTTTTCATCTTTCCTCTGGCCTCCAATATTAGGAAGAGAAAGGCATAAAAAGTAAGTAGAAAGGTCTTATAATTAAGCATTTTTTCCTAGTTTGGGATCAAAATCTAGGAGGGCATTTTATTTACATAAAATTGACGTAGTGCTCTGATGAGAATCTGTAAATGTATGTGAGCATCAGAAGTCGACTGGACATTTTGGAGATTAACATTTTGGAGATTCATCAATGTTTTTATGTGACAGTGCTTTTTACCTAAGTGTTTATTCATGAGTCTGGGACTGGTATGCATTTTCTGGCATACATTGTGTACATTTTCTTGATCTTTTGTGCTTCTCTTTCCCTAGGCATAATTTACACAAAAGGTGTGGTGAGAGAGGAGCTAGCTCAATGTTACATTTAGGTTATGTAGGGATTGACATCAATACTTCAGATTTGGTACAGATATAAAAGATATCTTCCCATGATCAATTTTGATTATTTCATTCTCCCCTAAGGAATTATTCTGGGAGTACAACAATTGACACAAATGTCATTGCACTTGTGACACAACTGTTGCCTCTTTTGTAAGAAGAGTTTTGGACTAGGCATTTCTTAAGTCTTAGGATATTAAGTTATCCCTTAAGATTTCACTTCATACCAACCAATACCTGAACATAAGTCAAGATAACATATAGTAACAATTGTAGCTACTGCTCTGGAGAAGATAGCCTATACTTGATGTATATTACATTGTAAAGCAACTTAGGATTTGTGGGTTTGGAAATGAAGCCAACTTGATTGGTTTGTCACCCATACCTACACTGAAGCTTAAGGATACTGTTCTGGGAAGAATGGCACTGGAAGGGAAAGCAAAGCCAACAGGTGGTAGAGAGTCTGGCCATGTTTCCATTGGACCAGCATCCCAGTGGAGAGTGGCCACTGGAGACAGCCCTGGACTGGGGCCAAGAATGGGTGTTTTGGTCTCTCCCCTTGTCAAAGACACTGCACACTACAGAACAGCTAGAAACCGGTGATGGACACCAGTGCAGCAGGTATAGAAATCTCTTCTGGGTGTTTTGTGGTCTTTCCATTTGTCCTTAGTTGGCTTAGAGTTGTAGTTCTTGCAGTTTGGTCTAGGAACTCCTGGGGCAGCCCAAGACCCTTTCAGGGGCTTTGTGAGGCCAGCATTATTTTCATAATAACACTAAGATATGATTTGCTTTCATCACTCTCATTCTCTTACAAGTGTACAATGAGTTTTCCAGAAGCTGTATGACATGCAGTATCTCAACAGATTCAAAGCAGAAGTAAATAAAAGAATCAAGCTGTCTTTTATTAGGCCGGAGAGTAAGCAGTAAAGATATTTGTAAAAATGTAAGAAAAAACCATAAAAATGTCATAAGATGTTATTATATTGACATGTGATGAGTTTTTTTAATTTGTTTTTTGTATTTTTTAGAAACAGGGTCTCACTCTGTAGCTCAAGCTGGAGTGCAGTGGTGTGATCATAACTCACTGCAGCCCAAACTCCTGGCCTTAAGTGATCCTCCCGCCTTAGCCTCCCAAGTAGCTAGGGCTGCAGGCACGTGCCACAGCATGTGGTTAATTTAAAAAATAATTGTTATCATAATGATGGGGTCTTGCTATGTTACCCAGGCTGTTCTCAAACCCCTGGCTTCAAAAAATCTTCCCACCTCGGCCTCCCAAAGGGTTGAGATTACAGATGTGAGGCTCTGCAGCTCACCTATTGTGAGTTTAAATGATGCAATATTTAAAAAAAATTTTTCATTAAAATCTAATATGATAAATACTAAGATATCACTTGCATAAGCCAAAGTTCTTTGGGAATTATTTTCAACACATGTATTTCCCAAATATTGCATGCATTTTTATTTACTAAATCTGACAACATAACCTGCTCAGCCCTTGTATTTGCAGTAGGTGTTAGCACCTGCTGTTTGGGGAGACGGTGGAGACACTGCAATTCTTCTTACTGTCTGTTCAGTGGGCACTGGAACCAACTTTAATAAGTAGTTGCACACTTGATTATTCTTGATGTCTTTCTTTCTGACTTTGCAGTGGTGGGTATGATTTTCTCCTGGAAAAGTTTGGGGGCTATTGGAAGGGCATCACCTATAAGCGTGTGGCAGTGTCAACAACTGATTTCAGCCCAATCTCTGTCATTTATTACTAAGTACAGTGTAGTCGTGTGTTGTCACTTATAGCAGAGCCTGCACAGGTGGCACAGCTATTGTGTTTGTTTCCAATGTTAAGCCCTTAGTATTTGCTAAGAGGGATGTAGAGATGACTTCCAAGAGGCTTCACAGGTATTATCTCAACTAATTCATTCATTCATTCATTCATTCATTCATTCATTCATTTCTCCTTTCCTCTTTTATGTTCCTTCTTCCCTCCTCCTTTCCTTCCTTTCTTCCCTTCTTCTTTCTCTTTTTCCCTCCCTTCCTCCTTCTCTTTCTCTCCCTTCCTTCCTTTTTTCTTCCTTCCTTCCCTCACTTGTGCCCTTCCTTCTTTTCTCCTTTCCTTCTGTTCTTCCCTCCCTCTTTCTCTTTTTTTTCTTTCTTTCCTTCCTCCCTCCTTCCTCCTCTCTCACCACCTCCCTCTTATTTGTTCAACAGCTGTTTGCTGCATTCATTCTGTGGTGTATGAGACACTATGTTAAGTGCTGGTTTTCAGGAGAAAACAAAAAAGGTGATATTCTTGCCTTCAGGAAACTTGGTCAGTATCCAAAATTCTTTGCAGTCAACTTACGCTAATTAAACTCACAAGGGAATAAAGAATCTAAACCACAATGGAAATGTGCTAGTTCACAGTGGGGCGGCGTTCCAGTGGATACCCTTTCTTAGCATCTGCATATGGAGAAGCGAAGACTCATATGAGAACTTGTAACTGACAGGGCGGGGGCTGGAACTACAGCCTAGGGATGAAGAGGGAGGTCTTGGGAGTAAGGCGATTTACTCCACTGCATGCAGTTTGGAGACCTGGCCACAGTTGTACATTTGTCCACATGTTCCTCTTATGTTGATTTTCTAAATGAGTTTTTAGATGTCATTTGTTCAGCGGTTTTTAGAAAAATTATCATAAAGTAGCACATCCTCTGCCTATGCCTGCTACATTAAACGTCTATTTCTGAATTTCTGAATTACACACTGGTACAGTTGATTTGTATGTAGACTAGAAAAGAATAAGGTGGTTGACCAGAACCCCATACAAATCCTCTTTAAGAAATAATAATAATCACTGCTAGCTATCAAAAGCATATCATGAGCCCTAGATGTATTATTTCATTTGGTTTCTCAGAACAGCCCGGCCAGGTAGATATTATCATTTCCTTTGTATACATGGGAAAACTAATTTGGGAAGCTTAAGTGACTTGCCCAAGGTCACACAGCTGTTAATTAGCAGGGTCCGGATTCTGACTGTAAGTCCAGCTTTGTAACCACATGCCTAGCACATTGTCCTTGTGTTAGACACAGTAAAGACTTAAGTGAGATCTCTCAGGCATGAGTCTGAGGGTTCTGTCTCATTTCTTTAGCCTTTTTTAAAAAAACATAAAAATAGAAAAGAACAGTGAGCAACCCCCATGCCCTATTCTTTTGCCTTTGTCTCCTGTATTCTGATAAATAAGACAAAGATTGTGATTATCTGGCCATCTAATTCACACTTTCCTCCAGTTTTCTCCTGAAAACCAGCACTTAACATACGATTTCCTGGAAGGCCTCAGATGGTTAATTCCAGTTATTCTCGGGTGGCTAAGTATGAAAACAAGAAAAAATAATGAAGATAGAGCAGCAATACATTATAATGAAAATTGCCATAGTTTAGTATCTGAGGATATTAAATCAAACATGAAGGACTGTTGTGTGGAGAAGGGATTATTACTTCTGCCTTGGGGATATGAACTAAGAGGACCAATAAAAAGAATTATAAGCATGAGTCGTGGAGCTCAATATTAAAAAGTTGTTTTTTTGTTGTTGTTCATTTATTTGTTTTTTAATTAGACCTTTCCAAAGTAATATGGACTCCTTTGAAAGGTTTGAATTCTCCAGCAATGATGGTCACATCAAAGGCATGTTGTGAAGGTGTTTTGGTTGTCAATTGTGTTCTTTATGTCCTGTGATCTTACATAGCACCACATCTCAATAGGTGTTTAGGAACTCTAGTCTAGTGGCATTCTATCCCAGAGGCTTATAAAATGTTTGCCAACTTAGAATTAGAAGGCCCCTTTTAAGAGAGTAACTTACAGAAGCTAAATAAAAACTGTAACAGTGGTGGAGGAAGTTCCAGGGGGTGCCTTTGCCACCATATCCCTACCAGGTTAGGAAAGGCAGGGCAGCCACTTCTCTGTTGGGCTCTGATCTCAGGTGAATTCCCCATAGGAATAGAATGAAGGTGAGTAGCAGAGCCTGGGCAGCGATTGAGAGGTGGAGATGAACAAAGTGGAAGGAGCATCAAGATGGCTGTATTAGTCCATTTTCATGCTGCTATAAAGAACTGCCCAAGACTGGGTAATTTGTAGAGGAAAGAGGTTTAATTGACTCACAGTTCAGCATGGCTGGGGAGGCCTCAGGACACTTATAATAATGGTGGAAGGGGAAGTAAACAGGTCCTTCTTCACATGACAGCAGGAAGGAGAGGTTTAAATGAAGTGGGTTTGAGAGGTTTGAATCAAATAGTTATGAAACCATCAGATCTTGTGAGAACTCACTCACTATCATGAGAACAGCATGAGGGTAACTGCCCCCATGATGTAATCACCTCCCATGAGGTCCCTCCCCCAACACATGGGGATTACAATTTAAGATGAGATTTGGGTGGGGACACAGCCAAACCAAATAAATGTCCTTTGGAGACTTCCCTTAGAATCCTTGCTTTGACATGTAATGCTCATTCTCCATTTTCTACATTCATAAACATTTTGAAAATTAATATTTAATTATACCAATATTAATGACTGTATTATCTAGGTTAAAAAATTAAACTGTTATGGATAAGACTAAATGTTTTTTGGTACTATATCCCCAGTGCCCAATGGAGGGTCTATATAGATTAGAGTTGAAAGTACATATTTGTTCATGTTTGAAAGATACAACAGGAAACTTGAGATCTGGGTATACTTACACTTTTTCATCATTGCGAAATGTTTTAATAGTGATTTTTTTTCTTTTCTTTTTTTTTTTTTTAAACAGAGTCTCGCTCTGTCGCCAGGCTGGAGTGCAGTGGCGCAATCTTGGCTCACTACAAACTCCACCTCCTGGGTTCAAGTGATACTCCTGCCTCAGCCTCCTGAGTAGCTGGGACTATAGGTGTGTGCCACCATGCCCAGCTAATTTTTGTGTTTTTAGTAGAGACAGGGTTTCACCATGTTGACCAGGAAGGTCTTGATCTCTTCACCTCGTGATCTGCCCGCCTCGGCCTCCCAAAGTGCTTGAGTGATAAATTTGGAAGGCCTAGAAAAAAATAGAATAGAAGAATAAAAATCTCACCCATCATCCTACCACATGAATATAATGTTGATAATCACTCCTATTATTCTTTTATTTATCCCTAAATATTTATTCTTGTAATAAGTGTTCTTTGTTTGTTACATTTTTCAGGCCACCCATTTTCTCTCCTTTGTAAGTGGCAGAGGCTGTGTGAACAGCAGCTGCAATTGCAAATCTCATTTCAGCTTCCTAAATCTTGTAATTAGAAGAAATCCTAATGAGGGAGCAATAGTTTGGCTGAAATTCTAATTTTCAGTGTTGTTCTGAGTGTTCATTTGTGTCTTGAGGATCCTGCTGTTTGAGAGGGGCCACTGGAGAGCGTGACTCATGGTCTGCCGGCCAGATGCCGTGGGGAGCAGAAGTCTCCAGTGGAGAGGTTTTGATAAATCACCTCTCAGTTGTCTTAGTTATTGAATCTGTAAGTGTGCAATGGGAATAACAGACTGCTTCATCTCTGTCGTCTGGCACATATGTGATGTCAAGGAAAATAAGAATATATGTGATAAAGTTGGCATCACTCGTTGTGGGAAATCAAGACGATTCAGTAATGTTGCTAGGGTTGTTAGCTGACTATTCAGGATAGCAAAAAACAAAATTTTACATCTTTGCCTTATACTTAACATCAAAATCCATTCCAGAGGCAGCATGGCATTGTATTTGAGCACTGAAATCTATGTAGAACCTGGACTCCAGTCCCAGCTGTGTCACTTACTAGCAAGTGGTCAAGTTACTTCACCTCTATAGGCCTCTATTTCCTCATCTGTAAAATGGGGATGATAATAGTAGCTACTCCCTTAGGACAGTCATGAAAATTAAATGAGTTACTACATTAGTTACTATTTAGAACTATAATCTAAAACAATATTTGGCATAAATCAGGTTCCATACAATTGTTTGGTATTATTAAGTGCTTTAAAGCATTAACTATTTTTATTGAAAGAAACCATGAAATAATCAGAAGGAAATACAAATTAATCAGAAGGAAAAATAAATTCAGATCAGAAGAGTCTCCCTAAGCATGCAATCAGTGCAAAAAGCCACAGAGGACTGATAGATTTGACTATATGAACATTAAAAGTCTGTATTGTATATGTCAAGAAAGCAAAGTATAAATTTTAGAATATTAAAAAGTAAATAAAGACATACAATAGTTACAACATGTCTGAAAAACACGGAGTTAATAGGCTTTAAACCCAATATGCTGTGACACCAAAGCTCACACCTTGGATTCATGTTATATTATGGTTGTCATTAGCCCATGTTCAAAATTATGCATGTGTGCCACTCATAGGAGTGTATGTATGTGTGTATACGTGTATGTATTTCTTTCCTGCTTGATCCATAAACTGTGTAAGTCAGTTTACAATAATACAAAAGGTACAAAGTAGCAAAAATTAAAAACAAGAAAAAAGAAAAAGTAGAAACCATGTAAGGAGGACTGAGGCTGAACTAGTTCGGCTATGACAGAGAGTGTGACGTGGGAAGCCCGAGCAGTGTCACAGCCCAGTGTCCACAAGCCCCAGTCTTTGTAATTACATCAGGGAGGTACAAATATTTTTGATATTGACAACAGCAGAAAATTTCTTTTCAGAGCCTTCAAAAGAGAGTATGGTCTATGTAATGAATTGGAATCTTGATGCCATTTTGTCAGTAACACTAATCATGATGACATATTTCATTCTCTGGGTGTAGGTGATGGTACCACACCAAGGCAGAGTACAGTAAGGCACTTTTTGCAGTTGAGGACGGTGATATTGTGCTGGAGCTTGGAGGCCACGGTCCTGGGCCTGCTTGTCTTCAGAGGCCTTGCTCACCCTTCCTCTGCCCTCTGTGTTGGAGGTGGGATGGACACTGCAGGCTGTTCCTATCCCACACTCCCTGTTGGTTGGCTTCTTGGCTTCTGGCTGGGATTGGCCAATGAGAGGTCCTGCTGGGGAGACCAGAGGGTCAGTGGAAGTGAGAAAACAAGGTCTTCCTCCTGCTCCCACTTCACATTGGGTGGCTGCTTTACCAGCAGCTTCCCATGGACTGGATTCTTGTGCCAGCTTCTTTCAGGTGATCTTGGCCCTTGGTCTCATTAATAACATCACCTCCTCCCTGGTCCCTTCAGCTCAGGTATGGGAACAGCCTTCCACATTTGCTAATCTTTGGAATACCTGACTCTTCCTTATTGGCTTTTCAGCCACTGCATCCCTTGTACAGTCGTGTGTGGCATAATGATGAGGGTAAAATGAGGAGAAATCGTTAGGCAAATTTATTGTTGTGTGAGCATCATGGATTGTACTTAAGCAGACCTAGATGGTAGCACCTACTGTACACCAGGGCTGTATAGCATAGCCTATTGCTCCTGGGGTACACACCTGAACCGCATGTTTCTGTACTGAATACTGTAGGTAACTGTAGCACAGTGGTAAGGATTTGTGTATCTAAACATAGAAAAGGCACAATAAAAATACGGTATAAAAGATAAAAAATGGTACACCTGGCCAGGTGTGGTGGCTTACGCCTGTAATCCCAGCACTTTGGGAGGCCAAAGTGGGCAGATCACCTGAGGTCGGGAGTTCGAGACCAGCCTGACCAACATGGAGAAACCCTGTCTCTACTAAAAATACAAAATTAGCCAGGCATGGTGGCACATGCCTGTAATCCCAGCTACTTGGGAGGCTGAAGCAGGAGAATCACTTGAACCTGGGAGGCAGAGGTTGCGGTGAGCCGAGATTGTGCCATTGCACTCCAGCCTGGGCAAGAAGAGCAAAACTCCATCTCAAAAAAAAAAAAAGATAAACATGTATAGGGTACTTATCATGAATGGAGCTTGCAGGACTGGAGGTTGCTCTGGGTGAGCAGTGAGTGAGCGGTGAGTGAATGTGAAGGCCTAGGGCATCACATGACTGTAGATAATAAACACTGTACACTTAAGCTATGCTAAATTTATCAAAATCATACTTCTCTTTCTTCACTAATACAGTAACCTTAGCTCACAGTAACATTTTACTTTATAAACATTTTAATTTTTAGAGGTTTTTTGTAATAACAGCTCCAAACAAACACATTGTACAACTGTACAAAAATATTTTCTTTATATTCTTATTCTATAAGCTTTTTTCTAGTTTTAAATTTATATATAAGTATAAATATATATATTTATATAGAATATATATTCTATATAAATATATTCTATATATATAAATATATATATATATATAATTTTTTTTTGTTAAAAACTAAGACACACACACATTAGCCTAGGCCTACACAGGGTCAGGATCACCAGTATCACTGTCTTCCACCTCCATGCCTTGTCCTACTGGAAGGTTTTCAGGGCACTAACATACATGGAGCTGTCATCTCCTGGGATAACAATGCCTTCTTTTGGAAGGTACACCTCCTGAAGGACCTGCCCAAGGCTGATTTACAGTTATCTTTTTTTTAATCGATGGGAATTCACACTAATGATAAGAAGTATAGTAAATACAGAAACCAGTAACATAGCCATTTTTTTATCACTATCATTATGTTCTGTACGTAATTGCATATTGCTAGACTTTTATATGCCTGGTAGCATAGCAGGTTTGTTTCCACCAGCATCCCCACAAACACGTGGGTAATGCATTGTGCCATGATATCGCTATGGCTGCAACATCACTAGGTGGTAAGAATTTTTCAGCTTCAGTATAATCTTATGGGAGTACCATTAGATATTTGATAGGTCTTTGACACGAAACATTATTATGTGGCTCATGACTGTATTGTAAATCCTTGAAGTGGTTTCTGCTTTTCTGATTGATACAAACATCAGAACTCAACTAATCCAGGAGGTTTCTGGATGATCATATGTTGTCTCACTAATCCGCAAAATAAAACCAATGAGAAGCTTGAAGACTGGCCTCACTGTCAAGTCTGCATTACTAATATAGGATTCGTAACTTAGTTTAAAGTTGTTCTTTGTGCTACTTCTTTGAGTATTCTTTCCTCACCAAAAGGCTGCATTTGGGTTGAGATTGAGTCTTGTCAACAGACTTGGAGTCCTGGGCCTCCAATTCCAGGACTCGTTAAGGCAACTTCCAGGCAGGTTGCAGTGTTATAATCTACTTGAACATCCATTTACACTCAGTACAGTGTTGTGTAAGCTATTTGCTGTCATGGAAAATTACCATTTAGATTGAAAAAGTGTAATTCATTTGTTTCAGTAATTTGTTTCCAAGAAACTTATGACCTGACAAATGTAACATAATTACTATATTTTGGTTTTCTGTTTTTATGAAAATTGCTTCCATTTCTATGTTAATAAGAAAGAACATATACATAATATCTCAAAAGACCTATTAATGCCACTTTTCTATCGCCTCTAAGGCTGTGGTCAGCCTAATCAAAACGGTACTCATAACCAACCTCTCACACGGATTACTCTGCTTATACCTCCCCACCTGTCAAAACCCTGGATGGGATTTGCTTTTCATCCCAAGACTTTCTGAATTCTAACTTCCTTGAAAATTTCTTTTAAAAAAGTGTTTTCATATTTTTATATATAGGTTATATCAATTTATTATAAAATGGAAGCAGCCCTATTCCAGCCATTATTTTTCTATATGTTCCTTTTTTTTTTTCTGTTTCAGTTCTACTATGCTTTGCACTAATGGCAAGTACTTCTATCAGGTTGTTCTGTTTTTCATATAATGTGAGTTGGTGTTTGTTTTCTTTAGATACAAAGGTATAATCACACACATATGATATTTGTAATATAGATAGATATGAATACACATATTAAAATTCTAGCTATCACTAGAAATTATGTGTATAGTAATTTAAAAATACTTTTTATGATTGAAATTGCATACTTAGCAGTTCACTCATTTGGGGGCATTTCTTTTTTTTTTTTTTTTTACAGTAGAAAAAGATGAGAGTGTTTGTACAAAAGTCATTTCTGGGTTTTAGACTATTACTTTAGGTAGCATAAATTATTTCTCAATTTTCATATAATGCAGGTTATATTTATCAGCAAAAATAGATGAGGGTTGGATTATATTATCATTTTAAAAGTGTAATGTTAAAACATGTAGCTTCTAATGGCAATATAGTTACAGCTAACAGCATGGACTTTGCTGTTGGAGGAACCTGGATTCTGAGTCTCATTCTGACCCAGGTGTTACCTTGTGCCTCTCTAAGCATCAGTTTTTATATAACTCAATAATAATAGCATCTGTATCACCCATTATGTAGAGCTGTTACAAAATCATTGAGTTTCCTGTGGGCAATTCTTACATGTTAATAGACCCGCCAGTGTCAGGGTTCAGCTCTCATTAACTCCATTCCCTTCCATTCGTCCCTCCTGCACATGTGGCCTAATGCAAACCGGATGTCTTGCTGCTGGGCACAAGGTGTGGTAAGTCAGTCATGGTCCTGGAGTTGGTGTGGATATTAGGCACTGCCTGCGCTTCTATGCCTGCCCCTATGCCTGTGACAGACATCAATAATCAAATACAGCACTCTTCCTGTCGCATCAAGGAGCAACTTCAGGATAATTAGTATAGTCATAGTAACCGTAATAATGCCTCTCCACCAGTTCAGCAGCCATGTGTGATAACACTTATTTGTTTCAGAATTTGGGGAGATACTAGCTCAAACCCATTACAGAGTAGTCATAGCTTTAGAAGGAAGGATTCTTTTTTTTTTTTTTTTGAGACAGAGTCTTGCTCTGCCACCCATGCTGGAGTGCGGTGGCACAATCTCGGCTCACTGCAACCTCTGCCTCCCAGGTTCACACCATCCTCCTACCTCAGCCTCCTGAGTAGCTGGGACTACAGGCGCCCACCACCATGCCTGGCTAATGTTTTGTATTTTTAGTAGAGACGGGGTTTCACCATGTTAGCCAAGATGGCTCGATCTCCTGACCTCGTGATCCACCCGCCTTGGCCTCCCAAAGGATTCTTTACATATTAGGAAGTATACATTATGTAAATGGTGTACCTAAATTGGCTTAATTTAAATTTGCACATAATACCCCAACAGTAATAAGGAAAAATTGGTTTTGTTTTAAAGTTAGTATTTCTTAAAAGCTTGGGAAGCATGAAGACACTTGGAAAAGTTAAATTGGAATAACATTTATTAAATCTGTAGGATTTTAGGGGTATTCCCAATGAAATCTAGATATCAAAATAATATGTAATAGGAAAATAGAAATATGAATAATAGAATATATAAATATTTTCATTTATACTTGGTATATTGTTACAGCTGCCTCATTAATTTTAAATGCTATCAAAATTTTCAATATAGATTCAAATGGAGAGTCATAATAATCACATGGGTTGATTATTATTATTACTATTGAGGTTAGAGGAATGATGTAAACACAAAACTCAGTTTCCCGGCTTAAAAACTATTCTAATTATTTTCAATTTGAGTTTTTCTGAACAGTGCAAAGCAGCTAAAACATAAGCTTTTCCTGCAGTTGAAAGCTTAGGTTAGTAACATCCATTTGCTGACAACATATTTCTGCATGGGCAGACAGGTACTCCCACAGAATATGATTTGAAGGATTCATGGATAGCAATGCATTGTGATAATAGTTCTATCTTTGTGTATTTTATTTTATTTTTTTAATTTTTATTATACTTGAAGTTCTAGGGTGCATGTGCACAATGTGTAGGTTTGTTACATAGGTATATATGTGCCATGTTGGTTTGCTGCACCCATCAACTCGTCATTTATATTAGGTATTTCTCCTAATGCTATCCATCCCCCAGCCCCCAACCCCTGACAGGCCCTGGTATGTGATGTTCCTGCCCTGTGTCCATGTGTTCTCATTGTTCACCTCCCACCTATGGGTGAGAACATGTGGTGTTTGGTTTTCTGTCCTTGTGATAGTTTGCTGAGAATGATGGTTTCCAGCTTTATCCATGTCCCTGCAAAGGACATGAACTCATCCTTTTTATGGCTGCATACTATTCCATGGTATATATGTGACACATTTTCTTTATCCAGTCTATCATTGATGAGCATTTGGGTTGGTTCCGAGTCTTTGCTATTGTGAATAGTACTACAATAAACATACATGTGCATATGTCTTTATAGTAGAATGATTTATAATCCTTTGGGTATATGTCCAGTAATGGGATTGCTGGGTCAAATGGTATTTCTAGTTCGAGATCCTTGAGGAATCGCCACACTGTCTTCCACAATGGTTGTACTAATTTACATTCCCAACAGTGTAAAAGCATTCCTATTTCTCCACATCCTCTCCAGCATCTGTCGTTGCCTGACTTATTAATGGTCGCCGTTCTAACTGGCATGAGATGGTATCTCATTGTGGTTTTGATTTGCATTTCTCTGATGACCAGTGATGGTGAGCATTTTTTCATGTGTCTGTTGGCTGCATGAATGTCTTCTTTTGAGAAGTGTCTGTTCATATACTTTGCCCACTTTTTGATGTTTTTTTTTCTTGTAAATTTGTTTAAGTTCTTTGTAGATACTGGATATTAGCTCTTTGTCAGATGGGTAGATTGCAAAAATTTTCTCGCATTCTGTAAGTTGCCTATTCACTCTGATGATAGTTTCTTTTGCTGTGCAGAAGCTCTTTAGTTTAATTAGATCCCATTTGTCTATTTTGGCTTTTGTTGCCATTGCTTTTGGTGTTTTAGTCATGAAGTCTTTGCCTATGCCTGTGTCCTGAATGGTATTGCCTAGGTTTTCTTCTAGAGTTTTTATGGTGTTAGGTCCTTGCATATTTTAATAACTAATGACTTGGGAGGCTGAGACAGAAGGATCTCTTGAGCCAAGAGTTTGAGGCCAGCCTGGGTAACACAGAGAGACTGTCTCAAAACAAAACAAAACAAGAAACAAGACAAAAGAAGACATTAATGAGTTTCAAGAGAGTTTGAGCTCCTTGATAGCCTGACAGCATTAGGATGAGATGCTTTTGTCTCAAGGTGCTTTTCCCAGAATCATTACTGTTGTTTTTGGTCGTAGCAATTAAGAAGTTTTACCTCTTAATAGGTAGAAAATACTACAAAAGCAAACAGGTCCCTGAAATAAAACAAAAGCAAAAATAAAAAACAGAGAGTAAGGGAAAGGAGCAGGTGGTGGGGGACTTAGGAAGAAAGTTTTGAAAAAACACATTTCTTCTAAAGGTGGTCCCTGTTAATATTAATATTTTCATATGAAGATATCTTTTCTTTGATTTTTAAATGGAAAGTGATAATTTTGTAAACGTTGCATTGACTATTATTTCAGTGTTTTTAGCCTAGTAGCATTTTCTTTTTTAAACAGAACTGTTTTGCAAAAAGCTGATAAGGCTAGGGGAAAAGATAAGAATGGGTGATGACTGGTTGAAAGGGAGGGATGGGTTGAAGGAGGTGAAGGACCCGGAACTCTTGCAGCTCAGCCTCCCTTTGTTTTCATCTCCCACTGACATGGGAATTGTGACCTCCCCACCCCCCCACCACTGAATTGTGACCTCCCCACCCCCCAAATTCATATGTTGAAACCCTAACCCCTTAGTACCTCAGAATGTAACTGTATTCAGAGCTAGGTCCCTGAAAGAGGTGATTAAGTTAAAATGAGGTCATTAGGGTGGGCACTAATCCAACATAATTGGTGTCCTTATAAAAAGAGATTAGGATTTAGACTTTACTCAGAAACTATGAAAGAGCACGTGCACAGAAAAAAAGACCATGTGAAGAGGTATCTAGGGAGTAGCCACCTGCAAGCCAAGGAGAAACCATCCTGAGGAAACAGTTGGTGGCACCTTGATCTCAGACTTCCAGTCTGCAGAACTGTGAGAAAGTACATGTTTGTGTTTTAAGCCACCCAGTCTATGGTATTTTGTTATTGACAGCCCTAGCAAACCATTATATACGCTTCTTAGCTTAAGAAGCATAGCTCATGAAAACAGGGGCTTGGAATAATATGACTTGAAACTCTAAATAAAATTATAATAAATCATATTAAATTATTTAAAGGAATCATTTATGTAGACAAAGTAGGATGCATCCCAGGAAGGTTCTTTTCTTTTCTTTTCTTCTTTTTTTTTTTTTTTTAGACAGCGTCTCGCTCTGTCACCCAGGCTGGAGTGCAGTGGCATGATCTCGGCTCACTGCAAACTCCGCCTCCCGGGTTCATGACATTCTCCTGCCTCAGCCTCCCGAGTAGCTGGGGACTACAGGCGCCCGCTACCACACCCGGCTAATTTTTTGTATTTTTAGTAGAGACGGGGTTTCACTATGTTAGCCAGGATGGTCTCGATCTCCTGACCTCGTGATCCGCCCGCCTCGGCCTCCCCGAGTGCTGGGATTACAGGTGTGAGCCACTGCGCCCGGCTGGTTCTTTTCTTTTTATGGTATGCATTTATAGATAAAACTTATGTTCACCTTGATAAGGTTTTTTCACCACCTCAACCTACAAATAGCCATTCTTAATTCAGAAGGGTGCCTGAGAACAGAGGCAGTATATTAAGTATTGGGAAAGAGACACTTTATTTCCTGTAGATGGCAATTCACTTTCCACCTATTAGGTAATAGGAGTGAGCTGAATATCTGAGGATTTGGATCATCCCAGCATCTTTGAGGGTCTCCTGGTTTTGTGCTGTCCTTGGTTCATGATGGTGGCCCTGAGGCATGGCTTGTTCCCCATGGTCTTTGGGCACCAGCTCTTTGGTCCCCAGGTCCACATGCTCAGTGCCTTCTCTTCTCACCTGTGCTCTGTTCCCCTTACTTCACCACCAGCTGTCTTACCAGGTCCAGGTGGCCACCGCCTTGCCACTTGAGGACTTTGCTCTGCAGCTGCTTTTCTGTCAGGCCGTTCCACAGCCCTCCCATCTCTCACACTGCTTTGCAAGTGGGTCACAGTCTGTATAGTCCCTGATCCCCCCTTGACGTGTGCAGGGGTTCTATCTCCTCATCTCCACTTTAGTCCCCAGGTGATGGTGATGGAGCCCCAGACCCATCATCTGAAACTACACAGCATCTAAACCCTAGTTATGCCCTTGCTTTCACATAATTTGTGGAGATATTTTACTTCAACTACACATTTAATTAAAAATGCTAGGGATTTGTTCTAATTCAATAGAGAAACTGTGAAAGAACTGTTGAGGAGAATAACCCTAAAGAATTATTTCATTATTGTAAAAAGTTGGAAGCGACCCAAGTGTTTGTCAAGAAGGGAATGATTGATCACACCAGTTGGGGTCTATTCATGTGATAACATATTATGGAGTGACTAAAACTTAGATGCTTGAAAAATGTGTGGTGAGGTGATAACATTCTTAGGATATAATTTGAAGAAAAACATGATTCCAGAAGTGTAAAAATAAATAAGTAATTGCAGTAAAAGAACATAAGAAAATACGTAAAATGCTAATGGTGGTGTTTGCTGGTCATTGAGATAAGAAATATTTGTTTTCTTTAGACTTTCCATGTTTTGGTAACAGAGCATTTATATCTAAATCAGAATTATTCCTAACACTTTCGGGATAATTTTTGTTTTCAAATATGATTCATTTAAAAGTAATGTGTATTATTGCTCTTCTCAAGGTATTTTAAAGTCATGGATCATGTGTAAATCTTTCATTCCCCAAATATTTACTGAGCCCCCAAGAGAAAGTCTGTAGCTCGCAGCTATTCAGGTCCTGGGGGCCAGATTCTTAGACTCAAAACCCAATTGTAGTACTTTTTGGTTGTATGACTTTTGGAAAGTTAGTTAAGTCAGGCCTTTCCTTTTGTGGAGCTCATAGCCTCCTAGGAAGTTGAGGTGTGAATACTCACCAAATACCATAGGATGAAATAATTTAATCATGATGTGTTTATTAAGGCATCTGACTTAGTAGGTTCTCAAATAGAATTTAAGGATAGTATTTGAGAATAAGTGATTGAAATAAATAAATGAAAAAGAATTGGTTTAGAGAGTCTTCTCCTTACAGAAGATTGGTTGGTTCTATGGGGGCATTTATGTGTGCAATTAATAGGCTGCCCCTGGGTGAACCATGGAAAGTACTTATTCATTCATTCATTCATTCATTCATTCATTCATTCATCATTCAACGCTTAACAAGTATCTGCATGTGTAGTGATAGGCCTGAAAAATCTCATTCTAATGCCTTTTCTTTAGAAAACACATTTTAATTCAAATAGGAAAACATAACATGCTTAACAATTGGTTTCCCAACTGGGTGCAAATGTAGTTGACTTCAAGGTACTAGGGTTGAATTCAGGTACTCGTGGCTATGCTCAGTAAGGAGAACTTACAGAAACATTCAGGTAAGCTGTATCTGAGACTAATGATGGCTTGGAATTCTGTTTCAAGTTAAGCTTTACCCCTTTAAAGAAGAGGAAAAGTAAGTATGAAGACACACTCCTCGCATTGCTGATTTTTGTTTGTTTATTCCTTTAGCTGCAGTATTCTTAATAATGGCACATCACAAATAAAAGATGCTTTTGGTTTTTTTTTTCTTTCTCTTACATTTTCACTCCCCTTTTCTCTATACCTCTCTCCTCTCCCTCCCCTCTTCTCCCTCTTTTTGTGCTCAAATCATGATTCCTTTGAGTATTTTGTTACGAGCCCAATATTGCCTCAGAGGCTGAGACTGTGAGTCTTACCAGCCCCTCTGGACTTAGGATTCCTCAACTTTTGCCTTGGATCTGTCACTTTCATGGTGTGAAAGGCCTTTAAGTCTTTCTTCCCTTCTCTGCTGTGCCAGTAGGTGATAATACATATTTATGAACTAGCGATTCCTTCTTGATGCTGTCAAAGTATTATAAATGACATCACCCCAATTTAAGACGTGCTTTAAAATTAATTGATTTAATTAGAAAAGGAAACTTTAAAGCAGTTAGCATGGCCTCGCCCTGTCAGACAACTAACTGCTTAGTGCTGCCAGACAATGATGACTTCCTCTTTTGAATGTCAGGTTTATTGGAAAGAATAGAAAGTGTCAGTGTGTTTTGCTTAGGATTAAAGAAACCATTTTTTTTCTTTCTCTGTCTAGGGAGGTTGCTCTGTGCTTACCTTGCTGACTTTTTTCATTTTTCTCTTTTAGCCTCACGTTTCCTTCCAAGAAATGATTTTTTTCTTCCTCTCCTTCATTTCCACCTATCTCACTTCTCCACCTTGTTTTCTACTTGGCCCTCATCTGAAGTCCCACCGTTTTTGGAAAAGCCTTCTGTCTTAGTCAGCCTCGGCTGCCATAACAAAGAAAACATATAGACTGGGTGGTTTAAGCAACAACACTTTTTTTTTTTCCTTACAAGTCCAAGATCAACGTGTCAGGAGATTCTGCGTCTGGTGAGAAGCCTCTTCTTGCTTTTGCAGATGGCCATCTTCTTGCTGTGTTCTCTTATGGCAGAGAGAGGAAACGCTGGTGTCTGTTCCTCTCCTTATAAGGATGTTAATCTCATCATGGGAGCTCCATCCCAAGGACCTCATCTAAACCTATTTGCCTCCCAAAGGCCCCATCTCCAAGTACCATGGCATTGAAGATTAGGGTTTCAACATATGAATTTCGCTGGGACACAAACATTCAGTTCTCAGCACCCTCCTTCATCTGAACCGGAAGTGGTTCCACCTTTCTCCTTCATTTAGGGTTCAATCAAGTGCCAGTCATGAAGCTCTGTGGTTTTATTTTTCTCTCCTCTGCTTCTCTCTAAACACGATAAGCTCAGGAATGCCAGCATTTTGCCCTCTCTCTGTTGTGCAGTGCCTAGCACAATGCTTGACACATGTTGACACTCTGCTTCTTGACTGAGTCAGTGACTGATGCATGACCCATTGTGCTGGTACCTCGGGCTGTACATATGACACTTTCTGGAGGATAAGACAGGGCTAGCAGTCTAACCTCATGAGAGGAACCAGGTATTGCTCATTTAGCTTGGAATGTTGATAACTATTAAACAGTCATACTTTCAGGGCTGGAGGGGAACTTTGTGGTTCGTTATTCAACACCTACCTATTTCCAAATAGGAAAGATGAATATAGGAGAGGTTCAGTGACTTGCCTGAGATCTTACATGGGAATGGCCTTATGCCTGCCCTGTTAGTTTAACCACATGCCTGCTGTGGGTCTTGGTTACTGGCCTTCAAATACTGACATTTAAGTGCTTCAGAAAAGGCTAAGCGTCTGGTGATGCTTCATTAAAGATAACTTTTCCTAGTGAAAGAGTTAACTTGCTTTAATTGAAAGCATGGGTTTTTAAAGTTTCCTGGTAGCCCAAGTTTGAGAGAACAAGTAATAAATATAACATATCATTTAGCCAATGGCAGAGGTATCACAGTCTGATTCTAGAGAATAAAATAGCCAGACTGCAGCCTCACCCCAGACCACGGAAATCAGAATCCCTGAGGATGGGCCTAGTGCATCAGTATTTTTTCGAAGCTACCCAGGTGATTGTGCTGTGCTGCAGCTAGCCTTGGGAACCACCCTAGGAGTAGTACTCAATTCAAAACTGTTGAGAATGAGGTAGTCTGCAAACAACACAGAATAAAACAAACAAACATGCATTGTGCTACTGGCCTGGATTTAGAACAAGTTCTCTTCTTGAACAGACATAACCCATCTAGCAGTGCTGTCTGGATGAGAGGAATGTGGCCCAAGTCACGTTGCACTACTGATAATACTGCAAAGATGTCAGAGCTTTACTTTCTAAATTCTTGTGCCAGCTAGCTTGCACTGTGTAACAAACCATCCCAAAACTTAGTGGCTGAAAACAACAAATGTTTATCATTTCTCTCAATTCCATGGGCCAGGTGGGAATTCTCCTGGTCTGGGCTGTCTCAGCTAATACCAACTGAGGTTGCAAGTGTCTGGGGCTGGATGGACTGATTGGTGGTTGATGTATTATTGGCTAGGGCAGTTGGGATGAGATGGCTGTGTGGAATGCATCATTTAACAAACTAGCCTGGGTTTGTCCACAGAGAGGAGGGCCCAGGATTCGTAAGCAAAAGAAAGTATAATCATGAGTAGGGTACTTTTCAAGCCTCCGCTTGCCTATAGTTTGTTAAATTCTCATTGGCCACAGAAAATCACTTGGCTAATTTCAAATTCAAGGATGGAGAGATAGCCTTCACCTCTTCATGGGAGGAGCTGAAGGGTCACACTGCGAAGCAGACTACATACAGGAAATGAAAGATTTTGTGGGCATTTTTGTAACCACAGTATACCAATGAGCAGAATTCCATATGAAACAGAAGAATTATCTGTGGATGCCACTTATTTTATCATATTGCTTTGTGCTTCAAGTGGACTGGTTAGGTGATCCCAGCCACTAATCCATGTATACAGGTGCCATAGGTGTCAGCTGCAAGAGGAGCATGACAGGGTCTCCTGACCTGAGATGATCCACAAGCTCGGCATACTGAAGCAGGAATAGGTTATCGAAAGCACAGATCTGGAATTCTGGTCCCAGTTCTATCACTTGCCAATTACGCGACATTAGGGCAATTACTCCAACCTATAAGCCTCAGTTTTCTCATCTGTAAAATGGGACTAGTAATGGTACCTACATTACAGGGTATTTGTGAGGCTTAAGTGAAATAAAGCATGCAGCACCGTTTTTTGGCACAGCATAAGTATTCAGTAAGTGAAGTTGTGAAAATTAGACATCCCCAAGTGTCAGAGAGACAAGGTGGAACTTCCATTTGTTTCTTTATAGTCTGACTCAGGGTTCTAGCTGGTCATGTGAGCCTATTGTCAGTGAGGGCTGACTGGGGCGTATTGCTGGGATCCCTGGCTCCCCATTTCATCGGGAAACCCAGTGTGCCTGACTTTCTTCCAGGGCATTCTGTAGAAACCACTGTCTGTTGTTATCCTGCCTAAAAATTAGATTTACACCTCATCGTCCTTCATCTATATTCGCCTTGTGTGGGTGAGCTGTAAATGAGGCAGGACTTTGACTGCCCTGTTATTTGCTGTTGCCATAATCAGGAGAGAAGCTGAAGAAATGCGGCTGGGTAACTGGTTGTGATTTCAGTAGTGGGCCTGCTGGGTTTGCCCACAGGCCGTGTTGCAAAATGCTGGCAGCTGGCAAGCTGCATACTTTGTGGGCCCCTAGGAACCTGAGAAGGCTGGAAAACACATGAATTATACAGTTTGACAATGTGAACACGGAAAGGGCATGTCCTTTGTGACTTTAGTTTTTCATTAAATGAACTGTTCTTGGATTCAGAATCTATATATAAATTTCCTTATGTCTCACTGTTTCCTGTTTGGTATGTCGCTGCCAGTATAGATTAAAAGGATTGACTACAAATAGAAGAATGCAAAATAAGCTTCTTTCTGCAGGTCTGTTTCTCGCATAGGTGCCAATTGCAAAAACAGGACACTGTTATTTTCTTTCATCAATTGTCACTCTAGATGCATTTTGTCCCTATGTTGACTGGCCTGGGTCACCGGAGTCCATTGTGTCAGCAGGATGTGTCTCAGGACAAATGCTGAACCAGCACCAGTGTCTTTCTAAGGCAACTTTCTTCGAGATGGGAAAATGGTTACATAACATGTTGTTTTACATCTCTTAACCTACAAACATTCCATTAAAAGGAAATGCTTTATGTCTTTCTCAACCAGACGTTTACTAACCACCTCCTCCCTCCTTCCCATCATTATTCCTGTCTTTCCCACCATCTTGCAGACTAAAAATACTATTAATCAGTGTTTAAAACTGTTCCTCAGATTTAATGTTTGGCATTGGAGACAACTCCTTAGGTCCAGAAGAGTTTCAATTCTCTGAGTGAGCCAAGATGCAGTATAAAACCAGACCCCTAATTGCAGAGCTCCATTGCCAAAGGCTCTCTCTTTGGAATCCCAAACAATGGATTTTGGCCAGGTGCACTCCACCTGCTTCTGTCGCCTGTGGGTGGTGCAGAACCCCTGGTATATGGCAGCCCCAAACCATCAGTGCATCGCCCTTGAGCTGTGTGTTGTGGAACCAGATCAAGAGCCATCTGTTACGTGCTCTTGATTAGATGGACTTTCTCTAGAAACTATGATTAGAGTGTTCAGGAAGATTCTTTACTTTAGCACTGAAGTCAAGATGGAGCATTCTGAAAATTCATAGGCAGCTTTGTGGTCACTTTGTCTTGCGGTTTTTACCTCTTAAATGTTTCATGAATCTTTCTCTTTTTTCCTTTCCTGTATTTTTCTTCATGTAACATGAAATACTTTTTTTTTTTTTGGATACAGGGCCTCATTGTCACCCAGGCTGGAGTGCAATCCTCCCACCTCAGCCTTCTGAGTAGCTGGGGCTACAGCATGTGCCACCATGCCTGGCTAATTTTTTTTATTTTTAGTAGAGACTGGGTTTTGCTATGTTACCCAGGCTGGTCTCAAACTCCTAGGCTCAGGCAATCCACCTGCCTCAGCCTCCCAAAGTGCTGGGATGAATTACTATTTAAAATTATTTTATTTAAATTTTTTTAACTGTCTCTCACAATAGAATATAAATTCCATGGAGGAGGGCCTTTGTCTTGTTCACAGCCATTATCTCCAGAGATTACAGCAGGGCCTTGTGTATTAGTCTGTTCTCATGCTGCTAATAAAGGCATACCAGAGACTGGGAAACTTATAAAGGAAAGAGATTTCATTGACTCACAGTTCAGCATGGCTGGGGAGGCCTCAGGAAACTTACAATCATGGCGGAAGGGGAAGCAAACACATCCTTCTTCACGTGGCAGCAGCAAGGAGAAGAATGAGTGCCCAGTGAAGGGGAAAGCCCCTTATACAACCATCAGAACTTGTGAGAACTCACTCACTATCATGAGAACAGGGATAGTGGGAAACCACCCTGATGATTCAATTATCTCCACCTCATCCCTCTCACAAAATGTGAGGATTATGGGAACTATAATTCAAGATGAGATTTGGGTGGGGACACAGCCAAACCACATCACCTGGGTTAGGAACTACTATACCCATGGCTGTGATAACTACTATAGCTGTGTCACTTTCATGTAATCATGTGTAGTTTAAGTAGTTGTGGGATGAATGAGTGGATATAGCTATTCCTGCACCTTTATTCAGTTTCTCTTTCTTGCCTGCTGTTTTGTCCCATGCTTCCCTTGTTTCCCACCCCAAATCAGTCCTCTACACAGCTGTCCTGGACCATATCATCCCCTTGTCCTCAAGGGATCCCTGTTGCTCTTGGGAATTTGGTGTTGTGGTCCAGTGACAATGAACTGAAGCATAGTTTTATTCTACGCTCATGCTTCTCTTTCTTGCCTCTCTTTCATTCATTCATCCAAGTCAATTTGCTTAAGCATATGTATGCTCAGATACTGAACATAGTACCCAAGAGTTAGTTTTCCCCTCTTGCCATCCTCCGTCCCTCCCACTCTAGTAGTCCTCAGTGTCTGTTGTTACCATCTTTATGTCTAGCACATAATGGGGTTAGTGGTATACCAGACAAAGCCCTTTCCCTCATGAAACGTACAGTGGAATTGGGAAAGAGATATCAAATGAGGAACCAACTAAATAAATAATGTAGTGACATTTGCTGTGACGAAAAATAGAGCAAGGGGCAAGAGAGTGCAGGAGTGGAGGGTGGTGAGAATAATGTGCTTTCTCCTTTGCCAGAAGCACCTTTTCCCTTCCTTCTGCCTGAGTCGCTCCCAGTTATCCTCTAAGAAGAAGGCTGAAAGCCCTCCTTGACTGCGGGACTATGGTGAGTGAGGGCCTTCCCTGGTGTCTCCCCATATCTGGTGAGGGAGCCCGTCAGGTACACTGGGCTTTACACTTACTTCATTGCTGAAACCCCATCTCAGCTGTGAGCTCCTGAAGTCCTGGGCAGTTTCTCATTCATTTTTTTTCCTCTTATGCCCAGCAGGGTCTGGCATACAGCAGGTGTCTAATAACAGTAAAAGTTATGTAATGCTCACATCAGTGCTTCGGCCAGTATTTTCTTTAGGGGAACCAAAAGATAGCAGGAATTAGATCACATTTTTTTAAAGGTTGGGATGTTCTTTTCAAGGCTAAGTTTTGTTGAATAGCTTTCTTTTCCTTTTTTTTTTCAAATTAAAAAATATTAATTTTATCTTCTTTTGATTTTTATTTTTAATATTTATTTTATTTCTTCAAGTTTTATTTTAGATTCGGGGGTACATGTGCAGGTTTATTGCCTGGGTATATTGTGTGATACTGAGGTTTAGGGTACAATGGATTCTGAACATAGTACCCAATAGTTAGTTTAGCCTCCTTCTTCCCTCCTCCTTCCCCGCAGGCTCTAGGAGTCCCACTGTCTATTGTTGCCATCTTTATGTCCATGTGTACCCAATGTTCAGCTCCCACTTATAAGTGAGAACATGTGGTATTTAGCTTTCTCAATAAATTTTTTTTCTAATATCTGAAGTGTATATGCTTATAGAACATTTGGAAAACACTACAAATTATGAGAAAAAAGTGAGAAAACCCATAATTTGATCCCTGTTGACTTTAGGCAGTGGAAACATATTTGCTCATAGCCTTCAGATCTATCTAATTTTTATAATTTTCTTGTTATCATACAGAATTTTTCACATAGTGAAATACTGTTAATATTTTCCTCTGTTTATGAAGATTCTGGAAATGAATTTGTTATTAAGCCTAACATTCCTTATTATAATATTCCTTAGAACCTAACACATGGGAATTCTTTGAAGATGGGGCTGAAGTTAAATTCCTCCAGAGGAGATTTTTGTTTGTCAAGGCCAGCCCTTGCAGGTACCATCAATGAGGGGACTATGAATTCATCAGCTCGGGACTGCTTTATTATTTATGTATGTATGTATTTATTATTTTTAAAGACAAGGTCTCTCTCTGCCACCCAGGCTGGAGTATAGTGGCAAGATCATAGCTTACTGCAGCCTCAAACTCCTGGGCTCAAGCAATCCTCCTACCTGTAGCTAGGACTACAGATGTAAGCCTCCATGCTTGGCTAATTTTTTTTTGTTTTAAATTGTGTTAGAGATAGGTTCTCACTGTGCTACCCAGGCTGGTCTTGAACACCTGGCCTCAAGCGATTGTTCACTGGTCTCCCAAAGACTGCATTAAATGAAATTCTCCGCTTGAGTTTCTAACTCTTGCCCTGACATGGGACTGTGGACCTCAAATGCCATGGGCAATTTGTGCTCAACACTTCAAGGAAAGGGTTTCTTTCCACTTCCCCCAATAGCCAGGTCAAAACAGGCAACTTTTCTTTATGCGCTCCTTCTGGGGACAGGTATAATTCTAATTCACCATTTACAGGTAAATTAATTCACATTGAAAGTGTAACCCCTTGGGGTCTTAACCTTATGCAGGTTAAGGTTGGGGAGAAGAGGGTGTGCGTCTCCTGGTAGACTTCTCACTCTGGCTTAGCTGTATCTAAACTTTATCTCTGATTAGTCCCACCAGTGCAGCTGTCAAAACAGTGGGAGATGCCCTCTGGGCTAAAGCCTCCCAGACCATTCTATTGGCCTTGTGGAATTCCTGACTTTCTGCTAGCTCAGCAATGCATTGAAAACAATGCTTATATTTTGTCTGGAAATTTTGAGTTGGAGAGTTGTTCTGGGTTTCTAGCCCACTCATAATGTAAGAAGTGGAAATGCCAGTAATATATTTACCTAACTATTTTTGGATATTTAGTTTGTCATTACTGTTTTGCTATTATAAGTAAAGTATTTATAATGAACATTCTTGTAGTCTTATCTTTGGGCATATCTTTGATTATTTTTTAAGCATATTTATAGAAGTAGGATTGCTGGGTCAATAAGTATAGACATTTTAAAGGATTTTGATAAATGCTGCCAAAGTGTATTCCAGAAAGACTAAATCAAATTGTGACTTCACAAAAATGCTCATTTATTGATTTTAGCCTTCTAGAGAACATGATTGTGAATTCTTCTGAGACATACACATGGAGCAGACAGGAAGGCCCAGGATGCATTTGAAGTTATTTGAGTTTCAGATTTACCTAGTTATCTACTGAATTTGGGAAGCCGCCAGAAATCATAATGTGCACAAATCCAAGATTCTTTATGGGCTTCAAAGGGAAAGAGGCTTGGGTGGGCTTGATGAAGATGCCCAGAATGTGGCTCTGTGCATCTTCCTGGTATCAGGAAGCTAGTCCTAGCCAGGTAGGGGAATTGGAGGAGTGTGGACAATGGAATGTGATGTGGCAGAAAGGATGCAGCTGGGGCTGCGGGTCACTAAGGCCCCCAGCACCTTATGAGGAGTGCTCTTTTGGAGGCAGAGTCTGGTGATGCTTAAAGAGCCCCAGCTCTTTGGTTGTAAATTCTCTAATAAGCTCAATACTCTTAACAACTCTGGTGAAACCAGGAAATGATCTGTCTTTTTTATCTGTAGCCCAAACCAAACTCTTTTTTAGCCTGCAGAGTTGGAGGATGAGACTCCAAGCATGTGATTCCAGCCCTGCCCAGAGGGCTTTGCTATGAAAACCAACAGGCTCCAATGTGTGTCAATTTGAGTTTTGGAGTTTTATTTTACAGAAATCAAATTTTGTTAGTACTCAAGGCCCCATGAAGTATAGTGAAAGCTCAGGAGGACAATATTTAATCTGAATAAATATCTATTGTCCTTCCTTGGGTGCAGGCTTGTTTTGCAATTAGGACTTTAGAATTTTAACTCAGTGTAATGTATATTTAAATGCACACTGCTTGGCGTGCTTTAAAATGGCATGTGTGAACCCTCAGTAACCTATTTCCAGACATCTTTGTTTATTCCGTGACCATGTATATTTGCATGTGTGTTTTAAAACTACAAAAAGGTTGTCTGCAGCCCCCTTGGGTTCAGGATGGGTACACTGGAGCAGCGATGATCCCCAGGGCCAGAGATGGTCTGGGACTCTATCAGCCAGCGCTCGGCAGGCAGGAAGCAGAGTTCAGCACAGATGGTTCAAGAGGCTTTACTGCATGGAGTGTTTGTGGAAGTGTGGGAAGTGTTAAGGAAATCAACAGTGGAGTTGAGGCCCCCAAAGACCAGTAACAATAGCACGAAGCTATAACCACTGCAAGGCCGGAAAAGGCAAGGAGAGAAAATGGCACAGCTGGTCCCAGTGAGATCAGAAGTCATAAAGGAGAGGTCTCCAGACAGGTATGAATTGACCTAGGGACTGCCAGAAATAGTTCAAAGCAGGATGGAGCAGGGCCTGACCTTTCCTCTCCTGCTGGTGTCTCTCAATGTACATGCATTTCACAGATAGTTTTATTTAATTAGTTGTCACTTGCATCATGAAAGAGTGATAGAGAAAGAGAAGAGGAGATGAGAAAACTTTAGCTTCTACTTGGCAGAGTGGGGTCGAGGTCATGAACCTTCTCCAAAGCTCTTCCCCTCCCTTATTTGAGCCTGGCTGATACTGAATTATTTACACAGGGAAATTAATAGTGCTGATGTATGCATCCCAGTAACCTGACATACACCTGGCAGGGATTATAATGTAGAGATTGTGTTTGGGCACAAGTGGTCTTCAGGACCCTGATTGGAGATGCAGGTCAGTAAACAGAGGAGGAAAGGAGGCTCACAGAGCCTTGGTGACTTATTCCAGGTGATAGAGCTTGCACTTGGCCAAATCAAGACATCTAATTATTAGTTCATGTTGCTTACTTCTGGGTGTTGTATAAATTGGGTATTAAATTAAAATAATTACTCCTAAGGAATGTGCATAGGGATTTGCCCACATCTGACAAATGAGAGCAGTTCTGGTGCTCATCCAAATGATCTGTGCAGACCTCCTGCATCAGAAGCCTGCCAGGTGGTCCTGATGCCAGGCAGGCTGAGGAGCTCTGTTTCTGAAGTGCAGAGGGTCCTGGGGTCTGGATCTCTATGGTGTGGCCCAGAGTTCCCTCCAAGTCCATTTGGTACAGATTAGTCTTGCAGGATACTCATTTTTGACAAAAGGGTTCTCTTGTCAGAAAAGAAAAATTGGAGAACACTACATTCTTCATCTTCCTCTTGGAGATTAAAAATGTACTTGGCATATTAAGTCTATATGAAGTTTTCTGGTTTCCTGGATAATTTTCTTTGAGAGTGAATTATTTAAATTTATACTTTTTATCTTTTGTTTTTCCAACTAGTTATGTAACCCTTTAGTTTGGCCTTTAACACTCAGGAAAGTGTATGTCCACTCCATATTCTAAATTACAAAGGAATTTAGGAATTTAAAAGGAAGTGCATTTCAGTTGCTCACGCACCCATGTTAATTCCTGAGTGTGATGCAGACATTTCTTTACTTTTCCAATTTTCTAACAGTTTGTTGCTTAACATTTCATAGGCAGCCTACCTGGGATGTGCAGCCATGGATATTTCTCTCGCTCATTTTTTCTGTTTCTCTTTTCCTCTCTCCTCTTTCCTTAGCATCCCTTTGGCTGTTCACTCACATTTCTGGGTCCATGGGCCGTGGGGGAAGGTATTTGCACTATTTAGGTCCTGGGCATCCTTGGAGGATGCGTAGCCCTTCAGACTCTTTAGACAGACACTTATACAAAATGAAAGTTTCTCCTGCTAATACTGGCCACTTTTCACAGCATAATGTAAGTATACATGCTAACAAAGTCTGGGGACTCCTAATAAGAGGTGAGGAGGGAAAGGAAGAAAGAAAGAAGGCAATAAATGATGGGGAGAGAAAACCTGCATTTACTTCAATTGTAAATTTGAAAGAAGGATTGACTATTCTTCCTATTTGCAGATGCTCAGAACTGGGCAGACATGGTGCCTTGTTCATAGCCACTTGCTGAGGAGGGATTTGGTTGCTGATTGCTCCTTAGGTTTTGGAGGAAGAAGTGAAGATTGGTTCATTGTTAATGGTGCTATGGCACACAAGATAGGGTTAAAGCCTATTTCTTATTTTATGTAAAAAGTCATCGTAGGAAATTTGACATAGATTTGCCTGATGTTAAAATCCCCTGCTTGTAATCTGAGTTGCTTGAAACACTGGTTCTGAAATCCAAAACCAGATGCGGCTCCTCTGGTTTCAGTTGTTGTTTCCGCATGAAAGGACAGGATCATCCACAGGGATTTTGAGCAAGCCACTGATGGTTTATCATTTTGGGTCATGGTCAGGAATAGCTTCGTGGATGTTACTGTTTCATTTATGTGAAGTTTTTGAATGTCACTGAGCCAAGAATTCAAATTTAATTCACATTTTTACGACAAAAATGTGACTAATCAGAATGATTCCACTTCCTATGGAGATCTGAAGAGTCATCTTTTTTATAAAAATCTAATTGTGATGGCTTCATCAAAATGCAAATTAAACTACAAACAACCAAAACCCAGCCAACCATCCAAAACACTTAACCATTTGGAAATATTTCCATCCTCTGCTTTAATAGACATTGGAGGCATGGAAAGGTGCGTGGTGGGAGAGGGAGGAAGGATGATAAATTACCTAATGGGTACAATACACACTATCCAGGTGATGGTTACACTGGAAGCCCAGACATCACCACTGTGCAGTATATCCATGTAACAAAATGACACTTATATACCTGAAATCTATAAAAATAATTTTAAAAAAGAATGAGGGAAATGCGAAACAGAGATCATGCATGTATTTTAATAACCAGCATTTGTGGTGTATCCTGTGATCATTACAGCTTCAATCTGATTATCTGATCTTTGTCTGCATCAACATCGAATGCCCAGAATAATGACGTTGGTTCCTCCATTTACCTGTAGGGCTTGACATTGAGTTTGTAATTTAGAACAGGCTTTCCAAACTTTAGTGCACAGATGAATTGCATGGGAATCTTGTTAAATTGCAGTTTGTACTCTGCAATAGGGCCTGAGATTCTGCATTTCTAGCAAGCTCACTGGTGAGGCTGATGCTGGTGTGAGGACCCACTTTAAGTGGCAAGGATTTAGGGGAGGAAATGTAAGGGAATGAAAGGATTTCATCAAATAAAGAATCAGCATACTTACTGCTTCGTACATTCATCAAGATGACCAACTTATTCTTGGAAGCTATGCTATAACAAGAGTTGGAAGTGTTTACTCCTTTCAGATAACCAGGATGTTGTACTGATGAGACAACATTCTTTCAACGTTCTAACTAATCAAATATTAAGTGTTACAAATTATGGCTTTAACAGATACATAGGAGTGGAATAACAAAACCTAAATTTTAGAAAGCAAACATATCTTGATCATTTTAAATAGAAGGCAGAGAAATACTTCCATATTATTTCATATAATAAGATGTGGAACCAGTATATCTAGTGAATCTAAAGTAATTATCTTGTGAGAATGCAGTCCATAGAGAAAGGTTTTGTCTTAGTAACATGGTTGGTCATTTTTCTGAAAACAGTCCAGCTTTTTTCTACACTGATTTTTATAATACCTTACAGCCCCTGTGCTTTATGCCAAGACCACATGTGGAATTTGATTTCCCTGTGGACATGAAATAAGGCTCATAGGAAGTTAGTTGTTTGTTACTATTTAGTTTTACTATGCTTAGTCTTTTCTAGGTATTAAAATAAAAGGTTTTGAATGAAACTACCTTTTTAGCAGGGCAGAAATAACTCATCATATTTTCAGTTTTGTATTCTGAAAGTTGGGCTTCTTGTCTCTGAAGAGCTTTGGAGTGGGATGTAGCATCCTTTCTTTATTCTCCTTTTTTCCAAAAATTGTTTTGACTATTCTGCATCTTTTTCCTTTCCAGGTGATTTTGAGAATTAGCTTGTTAATTTCTTCAAAAGAGCCAGATCTTATGTACCTTGTCTCTTATGTACCTATGATATTGGTTGTGATTACCTTGCATTCTCAATGGAGGAAAATCAACATCTTACCAATAATGATGAAGCTATGTTGTGTAAACTTTTGTGATAAGTCTTGCAGTCATTAAAAGGGGAAAACAACTTCTGCCCTTTTGATACAGCAGCTAGAAAGAAATTATTTGGGCAGATAGTGAGGGTAAAGGAGTCCTCAGCAAGGCTTCCCTTTTAACAAAAAATAAAGCCCCTAAATCATTGCTTTTCTAAAAACAATCAGCCTGAAAAATCGAGCTGCCAACATAGATAAGCAAGCTGGAAGCTCGCACAGGTCGGCAATGTCAGCATGACGGAATGTCGGCAGCTGTGCCAATAGAAAAGGGCTACCTGAGAACCAGCCATGTTCAACATGGAGGATCCGTCTTCTGTTTCTTTGTTACCACAGTGAAAAAGCAGACAACGTGGCACTGGCCATGTAGAGAACTCAGCTGCATCATAAAAGATTAGGGTGAGGCAGCCAGCTTGTTTGTGCACTATGCAAACGGCACACCTAGTCCTAACCAGTTCTTCACATGTGCAAGTGGCACACCTGATCCGACCAATCTTTTGTGCCCTATGTAAATCAGACACTGCCTTCTCAAGCTCATCTATAAAATCTGCATTTCACTGTGGACCAGAAGACCTGCTCCGGACCCCCTCTCTCTGCAGCAGAGAGCTTTTCTCTTTCTTTCGCCTATTAAACCTCCTCTCTTAACCTCACTCCTTGTGTGTTCATAACCTTGATTTCCTTGGCGTGGGACAATGAACCTTGGATATTACCCCAGATGAATGATACCACTTTATTTTAGATACCTTCAGTCAAAGGACATGTAAAAGGAAAATTAATCTCAGGACCCCAAAATCACTAAGCCAAGGGAAGAGTCAAGTGGGGAACTGTGTCAGGCAAACTTGCTTCCGTTTTATTCCTAAATAACATAGCTATTTAATACAAAGATAAAAAAGCTGCCTACCTCCCTCAAAATTTGCCCACAAGGGGCCAGGCGCAGTGGCTCAAGCCTGTAATCTCAGCACTTTGGGAGGCTGAGGCAGGCAGATCACGAGGTCAGGAGATCGAGACCATCCTGGCTAATATGATGAAACCCTGTCTCTACTAAAAATACAAAAAAATTAGCCGGGTGTGGTGGTGGGCACCTGTAGTCCCAGCTACACGGGAGGCTGAGGCAGGAGAATGGCGTGAACCTAGGAGGTGGAGCTTGCAGTGAGCGGAGATCACGCCACTGCACTCCAGCCTGGGTGACAGGGCGAGACTCTGTCTCAAAAAAAAAAAAAAAAAAAAAATTGCCCACAAGGAAATTCCTAGTAGGCAAAGGACAGACAGAACTCAGTCATCACCCTGAGGCTCACATGAGAGAAATGCATATATCGATTGCTTCCACTGCCCTATTGTTTCACTAAGCCAGTGAAGGCGTAAGTGACTATTTCTGTAAGTTGTATATTCAGTGGAAGTCTAATCAGAAACTCAAAAGAATGCAACTGTTTGTCTCTTCTCTACCTATGGGCTAGAAGCCGCCTTCTCCACCTCAAGTTGTTCTGCCTTTCCAGAGGAACCAATGTACATATTACACGTATTGATTGATGTCTCATGTTTCCCTAAAATGTATAAAACCAAGCTGTGCCCCAACCACCTTGGGCACATGTCATTAGGACCTCCTGAGCCTGTGTCATAGCTTGTCCTTAGCCTTGGCAAAATAAACTTTTTAAGTTGACTGAGACTTGTCTCAGATATTTTGGGTTCACAGCTGAAAACATCCTACTAAACACTTTTTAATAATTATCCTTTGTCAACTGCAGGGCTTATATTCCTGAAAAGTGTGTGATTGGCAGACCCCATTGTTGTGGGATTAGTATACTCCGGCTTGCTTGGCATGTAAGTTGTTTTGGTCTGGTGAATTGTACCGGTTTGTTTCTGCACCGTTTCTACACTGTAACGCACAGTGATGCTTTTTTAGGAGTGTGTTGGATTGTTTTAATTCATTACTTCTCATAGTTTAAGGGTACAAAGGTAGTGGAAGATTTTGAGCTAAGAATTTTGAGACCCAAATTCTATTTCTAGATTCCCTGTGGGGAGGGTTATGGGAAACCAGCGAGGGATCTAGGGGCAGTGGAGGCTGCTGGGGACATTTTTCCCCAGGCCTAAAAGCAAGGGGAGGGAGTTTTTATCAAAACATATGGAGAGGAGATGCAATTGTTGGGGCCACCTGAAAGGCAAGAGGACGAGATGGCTGCTGGTGGTGGCTGGCTGGGAGATAGCCAGGGGAACCAGAACCCCAGGCTCTCCCTCCTCCCACCTTTGCCCACCCTTGCATCTCCTGCTGATGCTTGCCATTGGTTGAGACTAGAGGGAAGCCAGAGGGTCTGGGCAGGATGCGGTTCTTAGGGATTAGCTTCCTGGAGCACCCAGCAATGTGGAGAAGGGTGGAGAATGGATCTGGAGGGGCAACTGGAGAGAATGCGGCATAGAAGTGTCTGCCAGTATTTACAGATAGTGTGAACAGCTAGTGAAATGCAATTCCATTATCACATTTTACTTATCTGCATGCAAGGCTGGTAGGTGTGTTACCCAGGGTCACCAGAATAGAATTCTATCCTTCCCACCCATCTATCATGCAGTCATTCTTATATCCCAAACACTGCATCGTAAAACATCCCCCTCCGGATACCCAAATAGTAAACAAGAGAATGTGATGATATTGCCCAAAGCACATACTGGTAACAATATTTCTTTGAAGTCCCAGTTTTATTTAAAAAATTCCTGCAGGTTTCGTATTCAACTTTTTATTATAAAATGTCCATGTTAATCATATGAACATGGAAATTTCAGTTTGAGAAGCTCAAATTAAATCTGAAACATAGGTCTCCTACAAAATAGTGTTTAATTTTTTTTTTAGAAACTCACTTCATGCAGATCAGACTTTAAAACAGCTGTGTAAAGTGGAAAATCAAAGCACAGATCAAAGTATAGAAATGTATACAAAAATAATTAGTGCTTCACAAATTCATTCATTTGTCTGTTTATTCATTTGTGTTGATTGCCTGTTCTGCTGGTGAGAAGTATTTTCAGCTTTTGGCACCCAGAGCTGGAAACTGTGTGCTCTGACAGAGGCAGCCTCAGATAGCCAGAAGGGGCAGCATCTCTCTGCTACCTTCCATTACCCTCTGTCCAGGTTCTCAAGGAAGGTTATGAAGGCACTCAGAGTTCCTTCTTGAGCAATCTTTAGAAAATGACCACATGGACAAACTGAACTGAAAATACTGTGTCCAGCCTTCAGCTAGGAGTCATTACCAGAGGAAGTAGGGTTTGGTTTTGTGGTCTATTCTCCGGTTCACCCTTCTCCTGCCTCGCCTCTCGATTTAGGAATACAGGCCCCGCTCGGCCGCTAATTTTTTTTTTTTTTTTGTGTTAGCCAGGATGGTCTCGATCTCCAGACCTCGTGATCCGCCCGTCTCGGCCTCCCAAAGTGCTGGGATTACAGGTGTGAGCCACCGCGCCCGGCCTGTATCAGGTTATTTTTATTTTTGGATCAATAAACATTAAAGATAGAAACCATCGGTGAAATTGCCTTTGTGATCACGCACATCCTGCTGGATCTGTTTGAAATCTTTGGTAATTCTTTTTTTTTTTTTTTTTTTTTTTTTTTTTGGCGCAATCTCGGCTCACTGCAGGCTCCGCCCCCTGGGGTTCACGCCATTCTCCTGCCTCAGCCTCCTGCGTAGCTGGGACTACAGGCCCTGGCATTTGGGGCATATTGCATGGCTTTTGGGAGACCAATTAAGAACCTGTGGAATTTTGGTGGTACCTCACTCTGAGATTGTGCAGAACATCTACCAATCTGAGATTATGCAGAATGTTTTTTCAAAAGTTATGTAAGTACCCTGTAGCCTATCTCTTTTTCTTCATTTATGATGTGTTTGTGAGCCAAATTACCAAAAGGCATCATTTAATAAAAACAGGAAGAAAGTTTGCTCAAAGAGGATGGGTGGCCCTCCTGATGTCACTCAGTGGCCCCAGGTAGGACTGCAGTGGAAATTTTGGTGTGAGAATTCTGGTCACACTATTCTTTCCACCAAAACCAAACCAAATCAAAACAGCCCCGCCTCTGCCCCAAACAAACTGAACTTTCAAATAGCTTGAAGTCTTGAAAATAAACCTTAAGGGGGAAAAAGCAAGCTGTTCTTGGTGTGAAGCCGGATCCACCCTTAATCCCCAAGCCCAGATTTTGCTATTCAGGAAGACAGGTATTAGCAGATCTGATGGAGGGATTTGGTCAGGTTTGAATGGGGTCACATGGAAGGATTCCATTTCCTGCTGCTACAAAAGTCTGCCCAAATGTGAGAAACCACCAGTAAAGATGATTTCTAGGAATGTAGACCACCACTCTAGGCTTTCTTGGTTGCATTGGCAACACTGCTGGCACATGTATGGTTCTTGAAATTATAGAATTGCTCAAGAGACACTTACTGAGCTACAGGAAGAGAGTTGCCAGAAAATAATTCTCTAAGCACAGATGTTTCCATAGACTCTACAGTATCCCTTTAGCTCCAAAAGATCCATCTGTATCATAGAAAGTCGAAGATGTGAGCTTGGCCAAACACGTAAGAATCTCTTAAGAATCTCTTCCATTGGATCAACTGGAAGATCTAAGTTTCCTGTCAGACCTTTGATATTGCAACTTAAAGTGAAGATAATGAAGTCAAGGAGAAAAGAAAGAATAAACCCTCGTTAAACACTTTTCAGATCAGGCTAGGAGCTTTTGCTTGTGTTCCCACTTAGTCTTCTAGAGTTGGTATCCTCCCATTTCTAAAGATGAAGAAACTGAGGCTCAACCAAGTTAAACATTTTGCAAAGGTTATCCAGCTCTCAAAAGTGATCAAGTGAGGCCCAGTTTTGTTTGATATTAGCACTTATTTTCTTTCCACTTGTACCCATGAAGTCTGTTAAAATTCAGTGGTTCTTCACCTTACAGAAACCAGGAGACCCTTCCTCCCATCCTGATAAAAGGCACAGCCATATTATATTAGCCACAATTCCAGGCGATTCCTGGACATCTTGGGATCTGTTCATGGACCCCAGATATAGAACCCGGTATCTAGAGAGAGGCCATGGTCATTTGTGTTTTCCTGCTGCTCCTATGAGACACCTTGGTGGCCTGATCCATAATATTCTTACAAGGAGGGGATGTCCTCTTTGGCCTTTTGCTCATCAGAAGCTAATTAGGTTCCTCTAAGTGATGACAGAGTAGGGAGAACATATATTTTGTATAACTTGCTTCCTCTCCTAGGGTATTTGAATTAATACAATAACCTATTTGGGAGGGAGATGATGTCATATAGTTTCCATTTAACAAAAGTATTGATCAAGCAGTTATTACGTTTGAGTTCCCGCCAATATGATATGGTTAGTCAGAGTAGAATCTAAAATAGAGGAAAATGACTTAATTGTCAAGGGGAAAGTAGAAGAGTGTGGTCACCAGGCTGTGTTTCTTTCTCTGCTTCTGTTTTTACGGCATTGTAGTATAGTAGTTAGAAGCTTACCAGTTTCCTCATTAATTAATGAGTGAAAAAATAATCATTGATTGATACATGTTCACATTGTACTTTATGGGTATTGCGATTTCTTCCTTTTTTCTTTAACAGTATTCTTTGAGACTCTGTAGACGGATGAATAGTCTTTGGTATTTTTCAAACAGAATCACCCCTGGATTTTTTTTTTAATAGAGATTCCTGACATTATTTCCCATGGAACACATTTTGGGAAACACTATTCCAGAAAGATCATGGTAAGTCAGAAGGGTAGCTGAAAACCAAATCCTAGCCTTACATAAACTTGGTTACATACCAGCTGTATGACGGAGATCAATTACTTCACCTCTCTAATTTTCAGTTTTCTCATCAGTAAGATGAACATAATCATAGTAACCTAACTCACAAGATTATCAGGAGGATTAAATACATTTTTAGATATAGGACACTTAGATCTGTGCTTGATATATTGTAAATTTCCATAGGTGATAGCTAATAAATTAGAGAATTATAGATTTAGTAAAGTGGGCATTTTTTATAAGAGAAAGAAAAGCAAGAACATGTTCTATCTATCTTCTTCATCTGTTTCATACCCATCATCATAAGCAGCCCCTTCTTGCCTTAGGGAACTTACAGCTCCCATTTGAAATCCTGGGTAGAGTTTTGTGGAATTTCTACCTGAGTCAACATCTTCTTTAATATTTGTACAGCAGGTCAGTGTTTTTTTATTTTTTATTTTTTTGAGATAGGGTCTTGATCTCTTACCCAGGCTGAAGTGCAGCAATGCAATCATAGCTCACTGTAGCCTCAACCTCCTGGGCTCAAACAATCCTCCTGCCTCAGCCTCCCATGTAGCTGAGACCACAGTCACATGCCACCATGCCTGGCTAATTTTTTTTTTTTTTTGTGGGACAGAGTCTTGCTCTGTCACCTGGGCTAGAGTGCAGTAGCACGATCTCGGCTCACTGCAACCTCTGCCTCCTGGGTTCAAGTTGATTCTTCTGCCTCAGCCTCCCAAGTAGCTGGGACTACAGGCACATGCCACCATGCATGGATAATTTTTATATTTTTAGTAGAGACAGGGTTTCACCATATTGGCCAAGCTGGTCTCGAACTCCTGACCTTGTGATCTGCCTGCCTCAGCCTCCCAAAGTGCTGGGATTACGGGTGTGAGCTACTGCACCCGGACAATTTTTCTTTTTTAATTTTTGTAGAGATGAGGTCTCGCCATGTTTCTCAGGCTGGTCTCCGACTCCTGGGCTCAGGCAATTCTCCTGGCATGGCCTCCCAAAGTGTTGGGATTACAGGAGGTCAGTTTTTACATTGCTAACTCATCTTTTATTGGTCTAATGGATAACTGACATGAGAACTGCCTGAAGAATCTGTATAAAGCAATCAGGAACACACCCATTATGTGGCGAATTTCCCAAATGTAGAACCCTCTCTGGCTTTTGCGGCCACGTATGTTTACACCAGCTCTGATGCAGGATAGATTGCTACCAGTGTGGCAGATGTAAGCTTTCTCTCAAACATCTGGCTGGTAGTATATGGAGGATCCCTTTGCCTGGCTAAGGAACGTGAGGACTAATTTACATGATCTAAAGAGGTTGGAGATTCATTGCATTATCCTGTGCAATAATGACATGAGACAGTGCTCTGTTTGTGAATGGGGCCACTGGAGAAGGAAAATCTGGTGTTTATCTGAGTTGCATGGGATGACTCATAGGCTTTAGCAGACTTCCACTGGATTTTGGTATAATTATTATACTCTGGGTTGGATACTGAGGATATCAGGTTCATGAAAAAGTAATTCTGGGACAAGGTGACTCAATCTGGAGGGAGTGCTAGCAGGCACCAACTCCTGGAGAAGAGGACCATCTTGGATGCTAGGACTCAAAGCTTTGCCAGGTCAATATTCCTCAAGCTATTTTTCCCCACCAATATTTTTTTTTTTTCTCTTGAAGTCAGAGGACTAAATGTCCTGAAATTGAAAGGATTAGGAAGGAGAGAAGAGAGCAGCATTCTGCAATATGATACCTTTTCAGGTAGATGTGTGATTGGAAAGCAGCCTTGGCGGGTGCTTACTGCACTGCCTTTTAGGGCCCTTCTCACTTACCTCTGTTCCCTTCTAGGGACTAAATTTCCTTTTCTCCCTAGTTTTCTAATTCCCAGTTGCCTCTGTCCCACTTAGGATAAACCTACTCATGTATGAGACATGTAATTTCTCTACTGTATGTCATTCTCAACCTTTTAAAGTCTGAAGGCCATTCAAATGGGACAGAGGCTGTGAATATTCTCTCTTATCTATTCTTGTTTACTTTCCCAGAAGTGTTTCCCAGAATTGGCAGGAAGGCTCATGCCGGCCTCAGAGGCTTTGATGATTTGATGGCTAATGCACTGTTAAAATCTACCAAGGTAAGAAGTAGATGTCATAGTGGTACAGAAATAAATCCCCCAGAGGGGAAGCTGGAGGACAATGTGAGGACCTTGAAGGCCCATGAACCACACCAGAAGATGCATTTCTAGTGTTTCATCTTAGTCCTCTCACATTAGAGCAAATTAAATCCACTTCCTTAAGTCCTGACACACACTCGGAAAGAGGTCAAAGGACTAGTACCCTGAAGTTTGGGAAACAGTGTAGGACGTGCCCAGCAGGAAGCTTTAGGACAAGCAGCTTACCTCCCCTGATGGCCTCTCTCCAGTCGTAAGTTATGGGACTTTGTAGTGTTAGGGTGAGCACAGGATAAGAACTCTTGATGGATAGGTGGGTATATGGACTGATGAATGAATGAATCATCTGGACATGGGCACAAGTGGAAGACCACCCCTCCATGTCCTGTTCAGAAGAGGCCATGGCCTTCTGATTTAGTTTACTCCTGATTAACTACATGGAGAATGTATACATTATTTTATGTGCTCTTCTTTTTTTTTTTTAAGAACAGAAAGTGTGAAGAGAGAGGTGTCTCCTTGTTAAAGAAGACTAATTAAATTGTATGATTTTATTCTTGACTTTTAGAGTCTGGCTCAAGGAAGCGTGAGTCACCCAGAGTTGGAAATTTGTCTAGTTGGAGCCCTCATCCAATGGATGAATGCCGCTAAGGCATCTTGGTGGCCAACCCTGCCGTCATTCTTGTCTCAGTAACAAGCCATGCCTGGCCTTCACCTTGAACTGCTTTGTGGCCTGCAGCCTTTCCTCTCATCAACTGCCCCATTTCTGATTGTAGGACTAGCTTTTTTTTTTTTGCTTGGGGTCACACCTTCTCATAGCTTGACTTTTCTTTGATCTTTTCCCCTGATTAACAGAAGTTATTTCTGTGTGGAATGGAAGATTGTGAACTTTATCTTTGACTTAAAATGCCAACCACTTTTTTGAAAGCTGCCAACACAATATTACACTCCTAATTTAAAATGATAAGAGAAGGCAATTATTCTTTTACTATAGTAGGATTTAGTTTGTATTGGACTATGAAGACTTGAAACTTGATCAGAATTTTGGCTTTATAGTATGGAGAAACTGCCCAAGCCAAAGAGTTCTAAATGTTTAGGGACTTTACTTGGGCACTTTATATACAAGCAATTGCCCTAAAAGAGAATGTGAAGCCCCTATCATCGGGGCAGCCCTTGTAACCCAAGCTGAGGAGCTAGCTGCCTTAGGAGAGATTGAAAGAGGATTTAAGACGAAATATTCCAAGTTACCATATTCCTGCTTTTCCTTCCTATTTAATTTTTTACTTGCCTATGTCGTGATGTCTTTTAGGACTAGATCAGAACTTCTGAGCTTGGGGTGAGGGTCGGAGGAGGAGTACACATCCCTAACAGAATATGTCAGAATCTCACTGAAAGGAAGTGGAATTTGAAAAGCTTATTCAACGTAGTGTATTATTTTGCATTTGAAAAACAGCAGCACTAAAAGTAACAACAAAAATCTTACTGTTTCAAAAAACTAAAGTGTCAATGTAGATGAAATTGTCTTTGAAGTAAAAGATTCAAGTCTTAAACCAAAATGCACGAGGCACTGAACTTTCTTCCTTTTGCCTGTGGGTGGAAGATGTGTCATGTTGATGTCAAAATCTGCATATCAAATACATTAATACATAGTAATTCTCCTGTAATATCAACAGTGTAATATCAACTGTTCAGGTTTAATTGGTGTTTTCAACACTGCCAAAGGAGTGGTTAATGAGAGAGGTCATTTAAATTATCAGCTCACTGTCAAATATTCGTTACATAGAGCAAGGCAAAAGATATTTTAGTCATCTCAGTTCTAGATTTCACCGTCTTTGGTGCCTTAAGATCTTTTCTATATAGCAGATCAATCTTCCCACCTCCATTGAGGCTGCTGGAGAAAAATCACAAAACTGCTTACATGTAGGCAACTGCACATCATGGTCTTTGCTTCAGTGGGGCCTTCAGTTTCGTCTAAAATTCATGCCATGTGTTTCTGGTTCTCATCTTTTCCAGTTCCACATCTGAATCACTCCCCTCTCCTTGGGACCTTTCCTGTGACCTCACCCCACTGCTGCTCAGCAGATGATCTGGTCGTTTACCCCACAGGAGAGATGGATCTGCTGTGTGTGCATTCATTCCAATTTGGCCTTTACACAGGCAATCTTCCCTGCCTTCTCAGAAATCCTTCATGTTTCTGAGGAATGGCTATGCCTCCTCCTGAGCAAGATGGGTCCTTTCTGGTGAATCTGAAATGCCACCATTGCCACCCCCTTTGCAACTTTTCTTACTGTGTGACACCCTTATAGCTCTTGCCTCCTTTCTTTGATCAGTTCTCTCTGGCCTAGGAACAGGGTCAGGCATTGCTCCTTTGATTCTTCATGCCCCCAAGTTCTGGAAAGAGTACCTACTTGCTCTTCCAATTCCTCTCCTCCTATTTGCTCAATCTACTGTGATATGTTTTCTGACTGCCATTCCACTAATAGCCCTTGGCAAGGACCCCAGGGACCTTCTAGTTCCTAAATCCAGTGGACACTTTCAGGGCTTTTGGTTTTTAACTTGCTTGAGTTCTCTGTAGCAATTGAAACTGTCTCCTCTGGTTTCCATGAATTTGCTCCTGGTTTGACCATACCTCTGGGTCCCCAGTCTCCTGTCAAGGATTCTCCTCCTTTGCCCATTCTTCAAATATTGATTTTTCTGGACTGTCTTTGGCCCACTTCTTTCTGTACATCATATTTTCTCTGGGCTTTCTTATAAACTCTAGTAGCTTTACTACCACCATACTCCGGTGATTTCCAAAGTATAACTGTAGCTCAGAGCATCTCTCAGAACCTTGGCCATATCATGCTATTTACCATATCTCTACCTGGATGCCGCAGAGCTGTCTCAAACCCTGCATGTCCAAAATGATGTGTAATTTGTTTGAAGGAATCAATGCCTACTCAGTCTCTCCCACAGAAATCTGAGGTCATCCTTCACTCTGTTCTGTCCTTCATCTCATAAGCCATTATGTACTGTGCATTATATTTCGTAAAGATCGATCTGTTTCCTAGCTCCGGTTCTGTCATTTATTGCTTGGACTATTAAAAAGCCTCTTAACTGGTCTCATTATTCCTATCTTGCCTTCTTCTAATCTTTCCCTAACATTGTCACCAAGGAGTGCAGACATCTCTATGTGTCTCCCTCCAGAGAAACACTTCATTGGCTCTCCATGGTCTGTATAAGAAAATCGAAGTTCTGAGTCTTGCTGCCTAAGCCTTTCTGTAATCTGCCCCCGCCTATCACGCCACCCTTGTCCACTCCAGTTCCACACCTCCCACCCTGGACTTGAATACTACTGAATGATCACAGTCCCTAGAATGCAGCCTGTTATTCCTGCAGCCTCTTAGCGCAGTGTTTGACACACAGTCTTTAGTAAATATGAAGAGGATTTCTTCTTTGCTCCTGTTCATTGTGATTTGCATTCTTCCCTAGGGAAAATGTCTAACATAATAAATTTATTATGGATTCTCAGAATAGATTTGAAATGTGACTTAGTCTATTTACCTGTTTGATGAGTAAGTCTCTTCTCTGGAACCCTAACTATTGGTTAAGCTCATATAACTTCTAGAATGGTGAGCTCATTAACTCTAGCAGCAAACTGTTTAATTTCTAGAAAACTTTGATGAAAATTTTTTGTAAAAACAAATTTTTAATGCACTTTTTGCCTGCTGATGTGAGTTTTGGGTCTTCCTGGCAGAGCAAGTTTGATCCTTCTTTATTGTGATGGTTCTTCCAGTGTTTGAGGATGGCTGTGCTCTTTTCCTTGGGTCTTCTCTTCTCCCTGCTGATATACCAAATCATATCAAGTGTTCTTCTCATCACATAGTATCAACTCTCTTTGCCTTTTTGAGAGCTCCTTTTTTTTGGCTCCAGATTTTCTGTGTATTTATGTGTTTACCAACTTGTCCATCTCTGAGAGCGTCCAGGACCACTTTCCTGATAGCTGTTAAGCTTTGTTGGTGCAGACTGAGATTACATTAGATGCTTTGGCAGCAACATCACTTTGTTGGCTCATATTGATGATCTGTTTAAGTCATCCCTTACTTCTAATTAAGGGTGGAAACCACCCATCCCTAACATCTGTCTTGTTGTATTTTGGTTGAAAGTTGAATAATAAATCTGGTGCTTATACAGTTACGTTTTTGTCCTAAATTTTATCCTTGTTGAATTTCATCTTGTTAAAGAAGGTCTTTTGTGAATCCTGATTCTGGTCATGTAACATTTTCAACACTCCCTGGCTTTTTCTCAGTATAAGCTTATACATTGGTGAAGTTCAGTGGGGTTAGATAAAAATAACTATAATAATGATAGATGCTATTTATTAAGCATTAACTATATGCTGGTCATCATAGCTTAGTATTTCCATGTGTATCCTTGGTGGTTCCATACAACACTGTGAAGTAGGCACTATTAATAGCTTTATCTTACATATGAGCCACTCAATCAGATATAGGTCCCTTCTGGTTGCCTCTGGAAGTCTTATTTTCAGTTGATATTGATTTGCTTATCAATATTTTTTGATGGGAGTTTTTTTTTTTTTTTTTTTTTTTTTTGCTGGGAGTTTTTAACCAGCTACTAACACATCCACTTGTACTAAAATCTAACATGTACATTTCTTACAAAAACTCTATAGTGTGATAAACTCTTGTGTATTTATGTTAACGAATTTTCTTTTTACTTTAACCATTGAGAAAACTGTGGAAAATATAGAAAGTTATAAAGAAGAAAATAATGATCACCCTTAATCTTATCATCCAGAAATAGCCACTATTGACTTTTTAACATAGTTATAGTCTTTTTACATGTGTACAGGATTTCATGTTTCTTATGTTTATCAATTCTTCCCTAGTTATAATGCCCTATTCTTCCAAAAATGGAGTGTATTCTGCTCCACCTTTCTTTTTTTTTTTTTGAGATGGAGTCTTGCTCCGTCACCAGGCTGGAGTGCAGTGGCGCGATCTCGGCTCACTGCAACCTCTGCTTCCCAGGTTCAAGCAATTCTCCTGCCTCAGCCTCCCGAGTAGCTGGGATTACAAGCGCGTGCCACCACGCCCAGCTAATTTTTCTATTTTTAGTACAGACGGGGGTTTCACCATGTTGGTCAGGCTGGTCTCGATCTCATGACCTTGTGATCCACCCGCCTCGGCCTCCCAAAGTGCTGGGATTACAGGCATGAGCCACCGCGCCTGGCCTCCACCTTTCAAAGAAACCCTGATATAAGTGACAGGAGAGTATTAGTTAATACAGTGATTATATGTCCTTTTAATATTTATGATACTAGATTCCTCCACCTTCTGAAAATAATACATTTACAATGAAAAATAACATATTTCATATTACTTACATGTAGTATTGGTTTGTGAAATGAAATTGAGTGATATTGAATAATTGGTAATACATGTGTGAATCTGTATACAATTTTGTTTAAAATATATATCTTTGTTAATGACAGTGAAAAGGAAGAAATACTAGCACATTTTATGAACAACTATTTTTAGAATAGAATACAAAATCATTTTTCATTTAGAATAATTACTTTTGCTCCAAAGAAAATTGACCTCTTGAAGAAATCTGCATGGACCCTGACTTATTGGGTAACTACTTTGATATTTAGGTTTATTTATTAATATAACATTATAAATGTATCTTGGGGAAATATATGAGCTATGAAAACGTCTAGTTAAAAAAGAGATGTGTATCGTTTATTTTGTTACGCAGGAAAATGAGTTCTTCAAATATTTCTAAAGTATATTAGTTATCTTCCTTCTGCCCTACTTTTTAAAGGCAGCGAGTACAATTTGTTACTTATGTCCTCTGTCCCAAAGAGACTGTATGCTGTGTCTTTAACTTATCCTTGGTTTGTTATTTGTGGACCTGCCTTGTCTGTTCCGCCAAAATATACACTTTTTAGGATCAAGTGTTGGGGCCTTGTTTTTTAGTATTTCTGGGTGACTCATGTTTAGCATGGGGCCTTGTGTATCCCATGATTTCTTTGAGTGTTTATTGAGTTGAAGGGAGTATCAGAAGATGGTGAGATGGAACTTACCATCATCCTGGCTTCTAATATTGTCCCTATGAAGTAGATCAAGGGTCCCCAAACCCTGGGCCTTGTACTGGTACCAGTTTGTGGCCTGTGAGGAACCCAGCCACACAGCAGGAGGTGAGCAGCAGGCGAGTGGGCATTACCGCCTGAGCTCCACCTCCTGTCAGATCAGCAGCGGCATTAGGTTCTCACAGGAGAGCAAACCCTACTGTGAACTGCACACGTGAGGGATCTAGGTTGCAAGCTCCTTATGAGAATATAATACCTGTTGATCTGTCACAGTCTCCCATCACCCCCAGATAGGACCATCTAGTTGCAAGAAAACAAGCTCAGGGTTCCCACTGATTCTACGTTATGGTGAGTTGTGTAATTATTTCATGATATATTACAATGTAATAATAATAATAGAAATAAAGTGCACAATAAATGTAGTGTGCTTCGGTCATCCTGAAACCATTCTCCCCGCCACCCTCTGGTCAGTGGAAAAATTGTCTTCCATGAAACTGGTCCCTGGTGCCAAAAAGGTTGGGGACCACTGAAGTGGATGAATGCTTTAGTCAGACAGCTTTGGTCTACTGTTCACAAGCAGTTGAGTACCAATTATGCATTCAGCATTGTGCCAGATGCTTTGGACAAAAAGACAAATAAGGCATAGCTTCTGTCTCTAAGTCACGCACAGCCTGCTAAGGAAACAGTTATATAAAGAAATAAGTGCAGTGTAGCACAACACTTGCTGAAAGCCACACAGCCTGTGAGGGGCAGGACTGGGATTCAGTTTTTTTTTTTGTTCAACTCCAGAGCTGCTGAGCCAGGATGCTTCCAGAACAGAAAACCTAGAAGTGCTGATAGTTTTTGCTCTACTCCTCAGAGTAAAACAACAGCCTTGCTCCAGTAACAGAAAATGCATATCTTTCTTTGAAAACATTATTAAATTAAACCATTTTGTTTTATTTTCAAATTAGGTCCTCCAGAAGCTGGGGAAAGCTGATGAGACAAAAGACGAACAGTTCGAAGAATATGTCCAGAACTTCAAACGGCAAGAAGTGAGTCCATTTGTTTAGTTTCTGGAGTGGGAAATGGTTTAAATGTGTTTGTGTCTTAGTGTATAAGTAAAATGCATTAAGATTAAAAAAAGAATAGGTGGGGCCGGCACTAACTTGAGAATAACACTTGCTAATTCTGTAGAATGCCCTATGGAAGATGGGGAAAAGGCCATAGAGAGTGGGTTTTGGAATCCCAGGAGATAAAGACTCTGCTGTCCTGGACTGTTTTAATTTTTTATTGTATTTTATTTTTTGAAACAGGGTCTCACTCAGATTGCCGAGGTTGGCGTTGCAGTGACACAATTTTGGCTCACTGCAGCCTTGACATCCTTGGACTCAGGTGATCCTCCCACCTCAGCCTCCCGAGTAGCTGGGATTACAGGTGTACGCCATCACATGTGGCTAATTTTGTTGTGTTTTTAGTAGAGATGGGGTTTCTCCATGTTGCCCAGGATAGTCTTGAACTCCTGGACTCAAGCGATCCACCCACCTAGGCCTCCCAAAGTGTTGGGATTATAGGTGTGAACTACCAGGCCCGGTCTTGGACTACTTTAATACAGATGACTGATCTATAGGAATGCTGGTGTTTCTGAAGATTTATATTTCATTGAACATAAGAAAAGCAGTAGATTAACACTTCTGGTAAATGACCTTAATTGTTGCATGCTTCAAGAGCATGCATTTGCAACAGGGATTATACTAATATCTTCCCTAAGGGGCTGAAAATTGGTTCTTGGTGGGTGAAGAAAACTTTTTTAGTGTATAAAGCATAGATAAACATACATTAGATAAACAGATATATAGTATACTTATGGTATTAAAATTTTACAAGGGATGTAATTCGGAAAAAAAAAGTCTTAAAAGACTCCTTGGGGAGATGACAATGAAAAAGAGGTTGAGAAACAGATTGTGATGTTTGTTCCTTTAGTGTATGTGTTTAACAGACACGTGGATATAGAAGCTATTTTTAAACTATGTCTTGATCTCTAAGGCTCGGATAATTGGCTAGAATATCTCTCTTTAGTTAACACACATAAGGGCTGGGGAGGGGAAGGTAGGAGTGGGGCCCTCTGAGGTTAGAAGCCTCAAATCTAGAGATCATCTTAGAGGTGGGGTGGGAAGAAGGCAGGCCGAGAAGGGCTTGGGAAATCGGGTTTGGGCATTATAAAGTCAGATTACGTGGGGAACAATATAAGGACATGGATCTCTTTTCCTGCTGTCATTGGAGCTACCAGTGTCCACAGAGAGAATTATGGCCTCAGGGATGACACCAATAATGGGAAATCATCACAGGTTTTATTTTGCCCCTTTGCTCCTGACCTTGGAGGTTTCTTTCTTCCATTTGTGTATCAGGGTTCCTGCTGTTTCTCTCACCAAGACATTCTATTTCTTTTCCTTACCAAGAGGGGTTATACATTTCAGCGGGTGTGGAGGCAGGTAGATCAGTTTTGCCAAAATGCGTCCCTGAGTGTCTCCAGTTTCATCCCAAGACTAAGGGTTGGCATGTGCAGTAGGTAGTCAGTTTACCACGAATGGGATAGCAAACATGTTCTATCTGAACATGAGAAAAGGGAGAGGGGAGCTGGAGAACAAAACAGTAATGGAGAGAAAAATTGATCATGGCCAAATGAACAAATATTACAGAGAGCTTTGGCTTAATAAAGGTAGAAAAGAGAATTCTTAGAGAAATGTTGGACTTGGGCCCACAGAATAAGTAGTCTCCTAGTCTCCTCTAGGAGAAGAGGGTCTTCACATCAACTTCTGTTCTCATTTGGTGATTTTTCATACATCTCCTGCATGTGGGTAGCTCTCAAATAGATCATTGTCTTGGATTGCAGGAACTTCCCATACACAAACTTGTCCATCAGTGCCCTGTGACTTTGCAGGCAATCCCAAATGCCTGCTCTAAAAGACTGGATTTAGATTGAAGAAGTGATTCATGTTTACAGTTTTCCCTAAGGATTCACACCGTACCCTTCGAAACCTTGTTTTCCTGTCTGGCGTATCCCCATGGAGCTAATTAATTATTTGCTCTTGGAGTTTTTCTCTATCACTTTTATGGCACTTTGATGTTGTTAGCACCCCCAGAAGGTTAACTTTGGAAGCATCAGGTTTAGTAATGCAGTCATGCCAGGAAGCACTTTGCATTTTCCGATTACAGTGAATTTTCATGGTTTTTTTTTTTTTTTTCCAGCTTTCTTGACTGCTCCAGGTGAGGATTGTTTTTTGTTGAAGGTACTAGAGAAAAGTGCAATTTGATTAAGTCATCAACTACATTGGCAGAATGATCTGTGCCACTAGCAGCAGCAGCATGGGGTGACTTTAAACTGCTGTCCTGCTATCTATTTTGGTCACTATATACAATACTCATCTTCAAATGTTATGGGGCATAGTATATTAGCACCCGTGAAGACTACCACCTTAGTTCTCCCAAGAATATTGGCAGATTTTAAAACGTGTGAAACTTCAAAACTTGGGGAAATTTGAACAAGTAATTCTATTTCATAAGAGTAAGGCAAATAGACTGTTAATGTAGGAAATGTTATTTCTCAGGGAGTTGCTTGACCCCATTTGGTTCACTTTGAAATATTTTTGCATCTAAAACATCTTGCATTTTCATATCCTCATGTTCTTTTTTAATCAGAAAGAGAAAGTTTATAATCATTATAGTGGAGTGAGGAAGGAGAGTGCCTTACCCCTGTTTGTATATTAGAGAGAGATGAGGAGAAAGGGAAGGAGGATAGAAGGAAGAGAAGGAGAGGGATTTATTAATTTTCTTTTGAAACATATTAAAGGTTGAGAAGTGTAGCTGAAGACTGATTTTATTAATGCTCTACAGAGAGAAGAATCCTCTTGCCCACAATATGTATTGGTGATCAATTTGCATGTGTTGGGTATGCTGAGAAAGGAGTGGTACTTATGTAAAAACATTAACCTAGAAGGAAGGATCTGCCAAGATTATGATTACATCTGCAAGGTCTATTATTCTTAGTATTAATGTGATGGTGAATCAGTACTCTGAAGAGACAAAGCATTATCTAAAGGCTACATACTCTAAAGGCATTATCTAACCTAGGAAACCTAGATTCCATATTTTTTCTATGAGTATATATATTTTATATCCCAAAAGATACTATTGATAGTATAAAATGAAACCATACTTGGATTTGTGCATTGTATTATAGTCCCCTGACCACACTCAAGTAGTGCTTAATAAAGAAGTAGACCATTCTAGGATGTTCTAGAATTATTCAAACATTTAGGGGGGCTTGATTATCTTGCTTTTAGATTCCTTTTATAAAATCATAAGATCTTTATAGTTATTGATATATTCCTTGCTTGTTCATGTTGGAAACAAAAGTGGCAGAAAGGTCTGTGTTTGAACTCTGGCTTGGGGCTTTGCTTTATTTTATTCCAACCCTAAGTTTTCCTTTTGATCTCAAACTTCTTTTCCTTCAACATGGTTTGTGTGAGACTGAGAGCATCGATAAAGGCTCTGTACCTACTTTCTTTTGTTCATTGGACTCCCAATTGCTGTAGCTTTTGTGGTTCATGTTTCATAAACTACTTAATTAAAACAAGGAGAGCCTGGCGCCATGGCGCGTGCCTGTAGTTCCAGCTACTCAGCAGGGTGAGGCTGGAGGATCACTTGAGCCCAGGAGTCCTGGGCTGTCGTGTGCTATGCTGATTGGGTTCCCGCACTAATTTCAGCATCAATATTTTGACCTCCCAGTAGCGGGGTACCACGAGGTTGCCTAAGTAGGGGTGAACCTGCCCAGGTTGAAAATGGAGCAGGTCAAAACTCCTATGCTGATCAGTGGTGGGATCGTGCCTGTGAATAGCCACTGCTCTGCAGTCTGGGCAACACAGTGAGACCTCATTTCGAAAGAAAGAAAGAGAGAAAGAAGGAAAGAAGGAAACAAAGAAAGAAGGAAGGAAGAAAGGAAGGAAGGAAGGAATTAGGAGTAGTACATCAGGGAATAGAATAAACTCTTCTACAAAGAACTTGGAATTTTCCATGACAATGCATGCTAAGGAGAGCAAGGATTTTAGAAATCCAGCAGGAAGAACAAAATCTGATTTCATTTCCTCCTCAGAGGGCCTTTCTTCCTCGTTCTATTTTTGGTCTCATATCAAAGCTGCTAACAAGTAGCAAAATTGACTGGTGTGAACATCACCTGCTTTCAGTTCTACCAGTTTTCTGCTGACAGATCTGTTAATGAGCAGAAAAAAAGGTCCCACTGTGGAAGGAAGGTCCTTGGTTTCTCTCCTTCCTGCTAATAAACTCGCCCAGTAAGACGCTGCACCTGTGGCAAATGTGCTAATTAAAAGAAGATACCTTGAGGGCTGGTTGAGCCCAGATAACCAACTATTTGGTCACATTTTAGTGAGTGCAGGTGGGAGCACCCTCATCCAGGTCCCATCTAAGAACAATAGTTCAAATAAAGGAAAGAGAGCCTTGCTTCTCCTTCTGGCATCTCCATAAGCTTCCATTCCCTCATTGAAATACCATAGCAGTATTTTGCACCTCCTCCATGGCCACAACTGAGTGATAGGCTAACTTTTGTGTAATATGAACCAATAAGAGAAGAGACCCTGGGACCCTGAAATCCTCTCCAGTGGTGAGAATTCAGACCAGCTTCCCGTGAGTAGGATGCTCTAGCAGCTGTTTAAAGCTGGGCCACGTCCTCTCCTTACACTGAACTCACCCCTCCTGGGCACAGGGATCCTGTTTTGCTGCTTTTATATTTTTATTTCCATGGGAGCTAGTGCTTCGCAAGTAAACTTAACAAAACTTGCTAAACTTGAAGCTGAACTAGTGGCAGAAATTATCACTTTGAATGCATTCCTAGAGTACATTTTTATTTCTGGGGTGGAAGAGATGTTGTATATGGTATGTATTTTTGCAAGCAGTTTCATGACATTTTTAAGAACCTAGTATATGTACATATAAATGACTGAAGAGAAAAATTTTAGAAGTTTTAAGAAAGAGTGTAAAATAAAAATATACTGCCACAGTATGTATGTTAATGTGTGGATAAAATTTTAATTTACGATAAATTATACTTACCTTCAGAAGCTTTTTGCAATTTGCTTGAGCAGATAGGCCTAGCATATACCTTAGAACATTTGTTTTTGCCACAGACAACCATGATGTGAATACATTAATGTATCTACCTTTCATTAAATATTAATCTTGACCTTCTTGTGAGATAGCCACTGCCTTGATTAAATGTGATCCCATCAGATCTGTTTTAAATAATGATCCAATTCTAAATGGCAGTATGGAGAGCCTCAGTTGCCCTACACAGCATCCTGTCAGGTTACTAGACCTTCTGGATTCTGAATAAGAACCTATGTTGGAAAGTTTTGTGCCCTCCAGAGCAGTGTTTTTTCAAACATTAGCTGCCTTGAAGTTACCTAGAAGGTGATGGTACAGCAGGTCTCACCCAGCAGCCTGTGCTGTACTAATGCCTTCTAGGTGACTTCAATGCAGGTGATGTCTGGGGTGAGGCCTGAGAATCTGCATTTCTGACAAGTTCCCAAGTGATGCCAGTGATGCTGATCCAGGGTCAACACATTGAGGACTAATGCATTGTATCTACTCATGTAAGTTTTTACAAGTGCTTTCTCTGGTTTGCCCTTGAAACTTCTAATCCTATGTTTGATGTCTATTTTTAGTGTCTATTATAAATATGGATAAAGATTTGGTGGTCATGCTCTGGATTATCTGTGATCTGCATAGATCAAATTAACTAAGCTGATCTGATGTTTAGCAGGCATGATTTTTGAGTGCAGTGATGGAGCTCGCTTCTTCCAAGGTTGTAGAGCCGGGAGGCTGGATGCCCTGTTAAGAAATGAAAGTCCCTGCTCACACCTTAATGAGAAGGAGTTTCATGAAGCTCTTTTAAGATAGTCTGGTGTAATAGGGGAAATTATAGAAGGTATTAGAACTCTGGGCCTAGGGTCCTGGGAAAAAAATTGATTATCTGGGAAACCAGGTTCAGCGAATACAAGGCCTTGGAAATGAAAGTGTCTTGTCCGGAAGCAGCCGAGGCAATGCTGGAAGGGAAATTTATAGCATTAAATGCTTGCATTAGAAACAAGGAAAGGCCTCAAATCAATAATCTAATTTCCTACCTCAAGAAACTTGAAAGAGAAGAAAATAAACCCAAAGCAAGCAGAAGGAAGGAAATAAGAACAGAAATCAATGAAACTGAAAATAGGAAAACAATAGAGAAAAAAATGAAACAAAAGGCTGATTCTTTGAAAAAAAACAATAAAATTAATAAACCTCTAGCAGGACTGACAACAAGAAAAAAGACACAAATCACCCACATCAGAAATGAAACAAAGGATATTACTATAGCTTCTGTAGCCATCTAAAGGATAATAAGGGAATACTACAAGCAACTTTATACTTACAGATTTGACAACCATAGGGGATAAATTCCTTTACAATCACAAACCACTAAAACTTAATCAAGGTGAAATAGACAATTTGAATAGTTTAATAATTATTAAAGACAGTGGATTTGTGATTTAAAATCTGAAAAAAAATCTCCACACCCACTGATAGTTTCACTGGATAATTCTAACATTTAAAGAGTTAATATCAATTTTACATAATCTTTTTCAGAAAAGAGAAGAGGAGGGAGCACTTCTCAACTGATTTTATGTGGGCTGCATTACCTTGATACCAAAACCAGACAAAAATAGTTTGAAAAAAAGAAAACTGCAGATCAATATGTCTCATGAAGTTACATGTAAGAATCCTTCAAATATCAGCAAATGAAATCTAACAATGTATGAAAAGAATTATACACCTTGACCAAATAGGGTTTATTCAGGATATGCGAGGCTGGTTTAACATTCCAAAATCAATCAATGTAATTTACCATATAAACAAGGTAAGGGAAAAAAATCATACGATCATATCAATTGATGTAGAAAAAATTTGTGACAAAATTCAGCATCCACTCCACAATGAAAATGCCCAGCAAGTTACGAATAGAAGAGAATTACCTCATTTTGGTAAAGAACATCTACAAAGAAACCTAACCTACAGCTAATATCATAATTAATGGTAACAGACTGAATGCTTTTCTCAAAAGATTGAAAACAAGGCAAGGATGTCCATTCTCACCAATGCTATGCAATGTAGAAGTGGAAGTCCTAGCCAGTACAATAAGGAAAATGAAAGGAAACAAAAGGTGTATAGCTCAAAAAGAAATTACACTCATTTTATCTGCAGATGACATAATTATGTACATAGAAAATCCCAAGACGTCAACCAAAATACTACTCTAACAGATAAACGAGTTCAGCGAGGTCATAAGATACAAGATCAACACATAAATATCAATCGCATTTCTATATACTCACAATGAACATGTGGAAATCAAAATTAAAAACACAACTTTTATAATCACTCCAAAGAAAATGAAATATATATGTGTACACTTAACCAAACACATACAGGATCTGTATGCTTAAAATTATACTGAAATCTAAAAGAACTAAATACTTGGAAAGATGTACCGTATTCATGGATTTGAAGCCTCAACACAGTGAACATGTTAGTTGTCACAAAATTAACCTATGGGTTTAATGCAATTTCCTGCAATTTCTACAGCATGTTTTTTATGACCACAGATAAACTTATTCTAAAATTTACATGGAAATGCACAGACCCATAATTAAAACAATGACAAAGACAAAGTAGGACGAAAAATTCCATTCAATATTAAGGCCTACCACATAGGTGAAATAATCAAGACATTGTATTGGCAGAGAGATAGACATGTAGATTAATAGAACAGAATAGGTAACCAAGAAATAGACCCACACAAATATGCTCAACTGGTTTTTGACAAAGGTTTAAAAGCAATTCAGTGGAAGAAAGATAACCTTTCAACAAATGGTGCCGTAGTAACTGGGCATCCGTAGGCCAAAAAACTGAACTTTGACCTAAAACTAACCCTTATACAAAATTAACTGAAAATATATCAAGAACTTAAATATAAAACATAAAGCTTTAAAACTTTTGGGAAAAAATGGGAGAAAATCTTTGGGATCTAGGGTTAGGCAAAGAGTTCTTAGATTTGCTACCAAAAGCACAGTACAAAAGAGGAAAATGTGATAAATTGGACCTCATCCAAATTAAAAACTTCCTTTGCAAAAGAGCTGTTAAGAGAATGAAAAGACAAGCTACAGACTGAGAGAAAATATTTGCAAACTACATATCCAAGAAAGGACTAGTATCTGGAATACGTAAAAGAAACTTAAAACTCCATAGTAAAAAAAGTTAAACAGTTCCATTAGAAAATTGGCAAAAGCCATGAATACAGGCTGGGTGCAGTGGCTCACGCCTGTAATCCTAGAACTCTGGGAGGCCGAAGCAGGTGGATCACTTGAGGTCAGGAGTTCAAAACCAACCTGGTTAACATGGCAAAACTCCGTCACTACTGGAAAAAAAAAAAAAAAAAAAAAAAACAGGCATGGTGGTAGGTGCTTGTAGTCCCAGCTACTTGCAAGGCTGAGGTGAGAGAATTGCTTGAACCCTGGAGGCGGAGGTTGCAGTGAGCCAAGATCATGCCACTGCAGTCCAGCCTGGGTGACAGAGTGAGACTCTATCTCAGAAAAAAAAAAAAAAAGAAAAGAAACCATGAATAGATATTTTATTGCAGTAGATATGTGGATGACAAAGAAGAATATGAGAAGATTTTTAACACATATTTAGCCATCAGAGAAATTCAAATTAAAACCACACAAGAAATCACCATCCATCTCTCAGGATGGCTAAAATAAAAACTAGTGACAATGCTAAATGCTGGCAAGGATTTGGAGAAACTGAATCACTCATACATTGTGTGAAATGATTCATAGCCACTGTGGGAAAGTTTGGCTATTTCTTAAAAAATTAGACATGTATACCATACAACCCAAAAACTGCACTCTTATGCATTTTATCCCATAGAAATGAAAACGTATGTTCTCACAAAAAAATTGTTCACAAATGCCCATAGCAGCTTTAGTAGCTCCAAATTGGCAACACCCCAGATGTCCTTCAGGGGGCGAATTAGTATATCCATACTATGGAATACTAGTAAGCAATGAAAAGAAAATAACTACGGCCACACACCAAAGCCTGCTTGAATCTCCAGGGAATTATTCTGAGTGAAAAAATCCAATTCTAAAAGGTTTTATACTGTAGGATTCCACTTATGTAACTCCTTTGGCATGACAGAATTGCAGAAATGGAGTCAAGTTTGGTGGTTGCCAAGAGTGAGTGATGGGAGTTTGAGGTGGGTGTGGTTATAAAAAGTCAGTACAAGGGATTCTTGTCCTGACTGCTAAGTTCTGTATCCTGACTGTGGTGATGGATACATGAACCTACACATATGGTAAAATTGCATAAAACTAAACACACACATGCACAAATGAGTACAGGTAAAACTGGGAGAAGCTGAATAAGATGGGTAGAGTGCATCTATGTTGTGACATTGTACAATAGTTTTGCAAAATGTTGCTGTCAAGGAAGACTGAGTACAGGATGCAAAGGCTCTCTCTCTCTCTGTCTCTCTGTCTCTCTCTCTCTCTATATATATATGTATACACACACAACTACTTATATATACAACTATATATTATATATAATATATTAGATTATATATAAGACTATGTGTATATATATACACACAATAACACAACTATATATATATATATATACGCACAACTGCAAATGATTCCATAATTACATCATTGAAACTTCAATTAAAATATATCCCCTTTCATAGGCTTACCTAGAAAAAGCATACTGCCCCACTGCCTCTGTCAGAACAAACACACTTGAAGGCAGAAGCCACAGACTCACATTCTTGCTGAGATGTGTCAAGGAACATAAACAAGCTGAGTAGGCAAGGTATAAAACAGTAAGGAGTGGTGAGGACTGTGCTGAATTATAGGATACATGGGACCTAAAGAAGCAACTGTCAACTCCAGGGCACACTAATCACAGGAGGATGTGGGCCCCATGTTGCCACATCAGATTTTCAAGAAATGATTAAATTCATATTTTAATAAAATTTCCCAATTTTATTTTGTATATTTTAAATTTAGAAGTAATTTTAACCTTACAAGAAGCTATAATAATAGTATACAGAACTGCTGTGTACCATTCACCTAGACTTCCCCATTACTGTATCATTCTATCTATATATGGATGCATCCATGCCTCCATGCCTCCAACCATCTTTCCATCCATCCATCCATCCATCCATCCATCCATCCATCCATCCATCCATCCATTAGTATCCAAAAACGACACTATCCTACACAGCCGTAGTTCCTTCTGTCAAAGTCAGTGAATTACCATTGATCCCATATTACCATCTAATTTGCAGATCCCCAAATTTTGCCTATGACAAAACTTTTGCTGTGCAGAAAACTCTGTGAAGGGGATGAAAAGACAAGTTAGAGGCCCAGAGAAAATGTTTGCAACATATGCCCTAATTGTGTTTTTTAAAGGCCCTGTATCCAATCCAGGGTCACATGTTGCCCCTAGTTGTCAGGTTTCGTTAGTTTCTTTAAACTAACTCTGTTGGAAGAGTGTTTCAGTGTTTTCTTGCCTTTCATGATCTTGACACTTTTGAGGAGTACTGCCCAGTGTTTATTTGTAGAGTGTCCCTCACTCTGGATTTGCCCGCTACTTAGAACATAATTAGCTTCATGTTAATAATTAGCTTCTGGGAAGATTACTACAGAAGAAAGTGATGCCCAGTGTATGCTGTCAGAACACACATCATGTTAATTTGTGCCACTGCTAGTGATGCTAACCTTTATCACTTTGTGATGGCAGAGCTCAACAGATGATATGCCAGGTATCTCTAGTAAGATAAGATGATATCTGCCCGGTATCTCTAGTATAAAGTTAATACATAAATATTTTCTCTCTTAAAATTAATAAATATTTAATAAGTAATATTAATAAATATTTTGTGGGGATATAGTTTGAGACTGTACATGTCCTGTTTCTCATCAAACTGTCACCTACTAGTTTTATCCACTAGTGCTGCTTCTTTAAATCAGCTATTACTCTGATCTTGCTACATGGTGAATTATTTTGAATTCCTTCTAAACTTATTAATTAGTGTTCTACTCAATGGTAAAATTTTTGAGTATTGTGACATTGTACAATCATTTTGAAAAATGTTGTTATCTCTTCTCTCACTCCTGGTAAAAATTTTTCTTTCTTAATTAATTAATTATATCAGCATGTACTCATGGATTCCTGTGTTATTCATTGGGTTATAATACATTACTATTAGTCATTTTGAAGTGCAGTTCCTCCAAATTTAGCCAGTGGAAACTCCTAGGAGTTGACTCCTTTGTCCCTTTGACAGACCTGCATCATTCTGTGACCACGTTTTTACCTTTTTGATACAAGATGTTTCAGGATCTTGTGCTTTCCCTTGCCCAAATAGCTTGGAATCAGCTATTTTTCCAAGAAATCCTGGTTTCTTTTGGTGGAGACTGGGATTTAGAAACCAAGATCTGGGTTCTAGGTGTATACTTTTTTTCTAGGGTATCATGCTTCTAGGCCTTCTAAGTGGACAGGGTATATATGTGTGTATACACACACACAACACACGTGTATATACAAGTATTTATACACACAGACATCTATATTATCTATCTATCTGAAACCATGACCCTTCCAACTGCAGTTCAGTGTCTCCTGCTTTATTTGGGCTCTCTCCCACCCTCTTTTTTTTTTTTAGACGGAGTTTTGCTCTTGTTGCCCAGGCTGGAGTGCAGAGGTGTGATCTCCGCTCACTGCAACCTCCGCCTTCTGGTTTCAAGCGATTCTCCTGCCTCAGCCTCCCGAGTAGCTGGGATTACAGGCGCCCACCACTACGCCTGGCTAATTTTTGTATTTTTAGTAAAGACAGGGGTTTCATTATGTTGGCCAGGCTGGTCTCGAACTCCTAACCTTGTGATCTGCCTGCCTCGGCCTCCCAAAGTGCTAGATTACAGGCATGAGCCACTGTTCCTGGCTGGGCCTTCCCCCTTTCTAGATTTCTACTTCCCTCTTTGAGAGTGAGAAACCTGCTTTCATTATCTTCAATATATGTATATTTATTTGTGCAGTCTCCCTTATGTAACCAGCCTCCTGACCATGTGGGCCATCTCTTTGTCTCCTGTGCTGCACTAGTCCAGGGTCCCCTGCTCTCTAGCTCTCTAGCTGTAGGCTGATTCATACCCACCTACACTTTCCCCTTCTCTCCCCTCTGGAGGCTTGCTGACCAAGAATCCCTGCCCACTCAGCACCGTAGCTAAGTTCCCACTTGCTGATGATATGCCTGCTGCATTCTCTCTGCCCTCACTCCTTGCACCATGCCTTCTGAGAGTCTCCCCGCTATACTCACTCACTCTGTCTGTGCATCACAGGAAGTATCCCACTTATTTAAAATACTGGCACCTAATTCAATTTCATAATGGAGTTTGTAAAATAAATCAATGTGTATAGAACAAATTTGACCCATGGGCTATAACGATGCTAAACATACAACATTATTATACATATAAGTGTACTAAGGGATAAGCATTATTAATGCCCCGAGGAAAAGGTAACAGTTAATATGTGGCCATATTAACTTAGCAAGCAGTTTGCTTTTTAGACTTTAATAGGATAGCAGTTATCAATTTAAAATGTATGGTTTGTTTGCATTTACTCTAAAAGAGTTAAAATGTGGTTCTTGGTTTTTTGAAGTACAAGATCCTTGCTTGAGGTCTCTTTTTTCTCCACCTCAAGCAATGACCCCACAGATCCCAAGCAGCTCATTGTAACCAGTGTTACTCTATCTCGTCAGGAATTTCCTATGATAGCTGTAGTAATATATTTCACATGGTGGTAGATTTGGCCTTAATTACCCCTGTTCCACTGAGGGAAATCTCAGTAGAATTTTCAATGTCTGGTGACATTTCAGCAAAGAGTGTATATGGGAAGCGCCTACTGAATGTCCTGGTCTCAGATACATAGATACACAGCTAAATTACTATCATGTAAGAAAACTGGATATTAAATAACTTACTACTGAAGTATCAGAGGAAGAGAGACTCCTGACTGAGGGGATGGGAATCCCTCCAACAGAAAATGAAAAGTCTATAGATCAAGAAAGCAACATAGAAATGGGGTGGGTGATAATATTTCCTTTCCTTTAATGAAGTATTAAAAAAAAAGAGAGAGATGATGCATGGAGGGGTATGTTCTACTCAATCTGCACTTTTCCAAAAATCTCTCTACCTTTTTTCATTTGTTAAAAAATGTATCTGACTCCACATACACATTTTTTTTTTTTGAGACAGAGTCTCGCTCTGTCACCCAGGCTGGAGTGAAGTGGCACTATCTCCGTTCACTGCAACCTCTGCCTGCCGGGTTCAAGAGATTCTCCTGCCTCAGCCTCCTGAGTAGGTGGGATTACAGGTGCCTGCCACCACGCCTGGCTAATTTTTGTGTTTTTAGTAGAGACAGGTTTCGCCATGTTGGCCAGGCTGGTCTTGAACTCCTGACCTTAACTGATCGACCTGCCTTGGCCTCCCAAAGTGCTGGGATTACCGGTGTGAGCCACTGCACCCGGCCCACACATACATTTTTACACAGAAAAAACTCTGACCTCTTGTCTGGGGTAGTTTCCTTAAGATACCCTCTTAAGAATATATATTTACATGACTTGGAGCAAATTCTACTTGTTTGGAATTTTTCTGTATTCAGTGCCCACTCTATAGGACACAAATTATTTGTACCTAGAGTTTGCTTTGGGCTTTCTCTCACATTCATAGCACTAAGTCTTTCTTTGGCCATCCCTAAGGATTTGACCACACTTCCCCTTTTAGTTTTTGTCAGAGCTCAACAGCCTATCAGCCAAGTAAATGGCTTTTCTCTTTAGGGATCCCGTTAAGGAGGTTGATTTGAATTAAGATGCTCTGATGTAATTAAAGGCAGAAAGGAAGTCGGTGCAGTGAATAGTTGGTGGTCTATGTCTGACAGTGTAATTTTGGGACTGAATTGCTGGCTTTCAAACTCTTTTCCGCTTCCCTCACTGCAACTACTTCCTTATAATTTGACTGCCCTTCCTTCCCGGATCTGCCATCTCCTTATGCTCAAGTCCCATCCTTCTTTAAGGTCAACTCACAAGGAATATTCTAGTGGTATTTTCCCCATCCCCTCAGTCAGGAGTCTCTTTTCCTCTGTTTACTTCAGTAGTTTGTTATTTGTTATCCAGTTTTCTTACGTGATAGTAATTTAGCTGTGTATCTATGTTCTCATTCAACTGTAAAATATTTAAAGGAAGACTCAACGTTCAGTCATTTTTACAAACCTTCAATGGCTTCTAGTACTTGCTAGGTTCCTAATAAGTACATCCCAGTTTTGACTTGCCTGCTTGTCACACTTAATCTCTGTATTTACCCTTTGCTTTGCATATTATGTGCCACCTCACTCGTTTAATATCAAAGCCCTCTTTTTAAAAATTCTATGTAAACTTTATTTATGACTATACATGCAAAACATTTATAAATGAAACATTGAAGATTGAAGTCATCACTATATTAAGAGGATAATATACTATGACTAGGGAAGAGTTTATTCCTGGAATGTAGGTGGTTTGATTCCCAGATGAATACATTTTTTTTGATAAGTTGATGTCTTATAGAATTTAGACCACATAAATCATAATTCCAACAGAATGTTTTATAGATATAGTTAAACTGATTCTAAGATTATATGCATATACATATATATACATACACACATACGGGGAGAGACAGAGAGAGAGAAAGGCAAAGGAGTTAGAATAGCCAAGATGATTTTTTAATTTTTTAATTTTTATTTATTTATTTATTTTTCAACTGCTTAGATTCAGAGGGTTCATGGGCACAATTTTATTCCTTTTATGGCTACATAGTATTCTGTGGTGTATATGTACCACATTTTCTTTATTTAATCCACAACTGATAGGTACCTAGGTTAATTTCATAAATCTGCTATTGTCAACAGTACTGCAATGAACATGTGAGTGCATGTGTCAACACCCCTCTTTTTATATTGTCATTTACTATACCTCTTTTATCCATTGGAGAATGCCTGACATGGCCTGGGCTTGATCCTAACCTGGGCTACAGAGACTAGAGCAAAGTTTTGGTCGCTCCTGGTTCAAAAGCTGCCCTAGTTCCATGATGCCCATAGGTATCTGTGGACACAGTATTTTCAGTCTTCTAAGAATTTTACATACATTTACAAACAATAAAATAAATAATTTTAATTACGCCTAAGAATGTTTTTCTTGTCTTTAAGGCCAAGTTATGTTCTTCAATTTGTACAATTTTAAAATATTTTTAATATACTGGGTTTTGGAGTAAGACTATTCTCTTATGGGATAATATTTGTACCAGAGAGCCTTAATATATTTAATTGATATCAATTAATTGGTATGAGAAACTTCTTTTGTAATTATGGGTCTTGTTGCCTGAATTCATACTGGATTTCCATTATTCTTTTTTTTTTTTTGAGACAGAGTCTCGCTGTTGCCCAGGTTGGAGTGCAGTGGCGTGATCTCGGCTCACTGCAGGCTCCGCCCCCCAGGGTTCATGCCATTCTCCTGCCTCAGCCTCCCGAGTAGCTGGGACTACAGGCACCCACCACCTCGCCTGGCTAATTTTTTGTATTTTTAGTAGAGACGGGGTTTCACCGTGTTAGCCAGGATGGTCTCGATCTCCTGACCTCGTGATCCACCTGCCTCGGCCTCCCAAAGTACTGGGATTACAGGCGTGAGCCACCATGCCCGGCCACCATTAATCTTTAAACTCAATAATTGCACAGTATTCTATGAGTGAATTGGTGTACGTCTGCATCTCTGGAAATAAAGTTTACCTAGAGATGCTGTCTTAGTCTGTTTTTTGCTGCTGTAGCAGAATACCACAGAATGGGTAATTTATAAAGAAAGGAAATTCATTTCTCACAGTTCTGGAGGCTGGGAAGTCCAAGGATGTGGTGCCAGCATTGGCTCTGCTATCTGATGAAGACCATCCCATAGCAGATGGGTGGAAAGTAGAAGCAAGTTAACGTGACACAGAGGAAATTGGGTTGAACTTATCCTTTTTATCAGAAGCCCACTCTCGTGATAACTAGCTCACTCCCATGATAATGGCATTAATCCATTCATGAGCGTGAAACCCACATGACCTAATCATCTCTTAAAGATCCTGCCTGTCAACACTGTTGCAATGGTAATTAAATTTCAAGATGAGTTTTGGCAGGGATGTTCAAACCATAGAATTCCTTCCTGGTCCCTCAAAACTCATGTCCTTCTCACAATTCAAAATACATTTATTCCATCCCAACAGCCCCAGAAGTCTTAACTTATTCCAACATCAATTCAAAAGTTCAAAGTCCAGAGTCCTGTATAAATCATATGTGGATGAGACTGAATGCATGATTCATCCTGAGGCTAATTCCTTTCAGCTGTGAGCCTGTGAAATCAAAACAAGTTATCTACTTACAAAATACAATGGTGGGACAGGCATAGGACAGACATTCCCATTCTAAAGGAGATAAATAGACAAGAAGAAAGAGATAACTGGTCCCAAGTAAGCCCAAAACCCAACAGGGAAAACATTAAACATTAAAGCTGGAGAATAATCACCCTTGACTCTATATCCCACTTACTGGATACACTGCGGCTGGGGTTGGGCCCCCATGGCCTCAGGCAGTCCTGCCCCCGTGACTTTGCTAGGCTCAGTTCACCCAGCTTGAATGCGTTGGAGTTCCATGCTGGTGGCCCTATAAGTTCTATGTTTTTACTGGCAGCCCTGACCCCAGGGCTCCACTATACATTGCCCTAATAGAGATTCTGTGACACCTCTGCTTCTGTGGCAAGTTTCTGCCTGAGTTCCAAGCTTTTTATGAAATCCTTTGAAATCTCATGGGAGGAAGAAGCCATTTCCTCTAAGTTCTTCCATTCTGTGCACCTGTAGAATTATCACCATGTGGACACTACCAAGGCTTACCACTTGTAACATGTGGAGCAGTGGGTTGAGCTGCTCTTGGGGCCACTTGAGCCACAGCTGGGCTGGCCAAAGAGTGTTGCACTGAGAAGTGGGGAGCAGAGTCCCTTGGTTGTTCTGGGCAGTGAGCCTGTGGAGGGTGCCCCAGGCCCATCTCCTAAAACCGTTCAGCCCTTCTAGAGCTCTGAGACTGTGATGGGAGGGGCAGCCTAGAAAATTGTCAGAATGATTGTGGGGTCTTTCACTGTCTTGATGAATAGCACTCGGCTCCTTTTTGTTCATATTAATCTCTTTACCAAATGATCACTTGGCTGTACCCTTAGCATTGTCTCTCTGACATGCTTTTTATTCTTTACATAGTCAGGCTGTGAATTTTCAAATCTTTTTGTTCTGCTTTCCTTTGAATTATAAATTGCATATTTAAGTCATTTCTTTTCTCTAGCATCCCACTATGTGTAGTTGAAAGAAACCACACAGCAACCTGAATGCTTTGCTGCTTAGATATTTCTTCCACCAGATATCCTAGTGCATCACTGTATTAGTCCACTCTCACACTGCTATAAAAACCTACCTGAGACTGGGTAATCATAAAGAAATGAGGTTTAATTGGCTCATGGTTCCTCAGGCTGAACAGGAAGCATGGATAGGGGGGCACTCAGGAAACTTACAATTATGGCAGAAGGTGAAGAGAAAGGAGGTACATCTTACATGGCTGAAGCAGGAGGAAGACAGTGAAGGGAGAAGTGCTTTATACTTTTAAACAACCAGATCTCATGAGAACTCACTCACTATTATGAGAATGGCAAGAATGGCAAGGGGGAAGTCCACCCCCATGATCCAGTCACCTCCCACCAGGTTCGTCCTCCAACACTTGGGATTACAATTTGACATGAGATTTGAGTGGGGACACTAATCCAAGCCATATCATTCCTTCTCTGGCCTCCCAAATCTCATGTCCTTCTCACATTTTAAGATACAATAATTTCTTCTCAACAGTCCCCCAAGTCTTAACTCATTTCAGCATTCACTCAAAAGTCCACAGTTCAAAGTCTTATCTGAGACAAAGCAAGACCCTTCCACCTATGAGCCTGTAAAAATAGAAAACAAGTTAATTACTTCCAAGATACAATAGAGATACAGGCATTGGCTAAATATATCCATTCCAAAAGGGATAAATTGACCAAAAAAAGGAGCTACAGGCCCCATGCAAGTCTGAAACCCAGCAAGGCAGTCATTAAATCTGAAAGGTCCAAAATAATCTCCCTTGACCCCATCCATGTCTCATATTCAGGTGACACTGACACAAGGGGTGGGCTCCCAAGGCCTTGGGCAGCTCTGCCTCTGTGGCTCTGCAGGGCACAGCCCCTGAGACTGCTTTTATCAGCTGGTGTTGAGTGCCTGCAGCTTTTGCAGGTGCAGGGTACAAGCTGTCAGTGGATCTACCATTCTGGGGTCTGGAGGACAGTGGCCCTCTTCTCACAGCTCCACTAGGTAGTGCCCCAGTGGGGCATCTGTGTAAGGAGTCCAATCCCATATTTCTTCTTGGCACTGCCCTAGTAGAGGTTCTCCATTAGGGCTTTGCTCCTATAGCAAAATTCTGCCTAGAGCAGGTGTTTCCATACATCCTCTGAAATCTAGGCAGAGGCTCCCATTCCTCAGCTCTTGCCCTCTGCATACCTACAAGCATAACACTGTATGGAAGTCATCAAGTCTTATAGCTTACATCCTCTGGAGCAGTGGTCTGAGACTTATCTGGGGCCCTTTTAACCATGACTGGAGCTGGAGTGGCTAGGATGCAGGGAGCAGTGTCCTGAGGCTGCTCAGAGCAGTAGGGCCCTGGGCCAGCCCACAAAACCATTCTTTCCTTCTAGGCCTCAGGGCCTGTGATGGAAGGGGCTGCCAAGAAGGTCTCTGAAAAAAATGCCTTCAAGGCATTTTCCCCATTGTCTTGGCTCCTTTTTACTTATGCAAATTTCTGCAGCCAACTTGAATTCTTCTCCAGAAAATGATTTTTTCTTTTCTACCACATGGCCAGGCTGCAAATTTTCCAAACTTTTACACTCTACTTCCCTTTTAAACATAAGTTCTAGCTTCAGGTCATTTCTTTGCTCATGAATATAAGCATAGGCTGCTAGAAGCAGCCAGGTCAGATCTTGAACATTTTGCTGCTTAGAAATGTCTTCCACCAGATACCTTAAATCATCTCTGTAGGGCAGGGACACAATGCCTCCCATCTCTTTGCTAACGAATTACACAAATGACCTTTGCTCCAGTTCCTAATAAGTTCCTCATCTCCATCTGAGACCTCCTCAGCCTGGACTTCATTGACTATATCACTATCAGAATTTTGGTTACAACAATTTAATGAGTCTCTAGGAAGTTCCAAACTTTTCCTCATCTTTCTGTCTTCTTCTGAGCCCTCCACATTCTTCCATCCTCTACCCATTACCCAGTTCCAAAGTTACTTCCATATTTGCAGGTATCTTTATAGCAATGCCCCACTGCTTGGTGCCAATTTTTCATATTATTTCATTCTCTCACTGCTATGAAGAACTACCTGAAACTGGGTAATTTATAAAGAAAAGAGGTTAAATTGGTTCACAGTTCCACAGTCTGTACAGGAAGCATGGATGGGGAGGCCTCTGGAAACTTACAATCATGGTGGAGGGTGAAAAGGAAGGAGGCATATCTTACTTGTCTGGAGCAGGAGGAAGAGAGTGAAGGAGGAAGTGCTGCACACTTTTAAACAATTAGATCTCATGAGAAGTCACTATTATGAGAATAGCAAGGGGGAAGTCCACCCCCATGATCCAGTCACCTCCCAACAAGTCCCTCCTCCAACATTGGGGATTATCGTTCAACATGAGATTTGGGTGTGGACACAAATCCAAACCATATCAATCACCCTCAATTTCTACATTCCATCAAGTCCACAGGGCATGGACACAATTCAGCTAAGGTCTTTGTTACTGTATAACAAGGATTTCCTTTTCTTCAGGTTCCAATGCCTTGCTCCTCTTTTTTATCTGAGACATCACCAGAATGGCCTTTACTGTCCATATTTTTACCATGATTCTGGTCACAACCACATAAGTAATCTCTAAGGAGATTTAGGTTTTTCCTACAGCTCTCCTCTTCTGAGCCCTCACGAGAATCACCTTAATGCTCTGTTCACAGCCATAAAGGCTGTTTTTGGCCTGCTCCAAACTCTTCCATCCTCTATCCATTACCAAATTCTAAAGCTTCTTCTGCATTTTCAGGTATTTGTTATAGCAACAGCCCCACTTTCTGGTATAAATGTTCTGTCTTAGTCTGCTGCTACAATAGAATACCACCGACTGGGTAATTTATAAAGAAAAATTTATTTCTCACAGTCTGGAGGCTAAGAAGACCGAGGGCATGGCATCAGCATCTGCTCAGACATTGGTGGAAGGACAGAAGGTGAAAGCAAGTGCACAAAACAGAGAAGAAATCAGGCCAAACTCATCTTTAATACCAGGAGCCCACTCCCATGATAACTAGACCACTCACATGATAATGGCATTAATCCATTCATGAAGATGAAGCCATCATGGCCTAATCACCTCATAAAAATCCTACCTCTCAACACTGTTACAACGGCAATTAAATTTCAACATGAGTTTTGGCAGGGACATTGAAACCATAGCATATACTCTTAGTTGTAGCTATAAATTTCTGCAGTTCTTTAATGTTGAAAACCATCTTATTGTGTAAATATTTTCCAAATTTTAAAGTGTTTCATCTTAGTATTAACTTTTAAAGAAGTTTTTAGGTTATTTGATAGATATCATGTGGAGGCCCATTTAAAACAATAGCAGGTAACTATTGAGGCATGCATTTGCTATGGATTTACTGAGTGTGTTCTGCATGCCAGGAATTGATCTAGGTATTCCAGAAACTTCAGTGAACAAGACAGACAAAGGTCATTGCCATTGTGGATCTTACATTCCAAAACAGGGAGACAGACAATAAACAGCACAATTAGTAAGTAGATTATACTGTCTGCTAGAAAATGATGAGAGCTATAGAAGGAAAACCAAGTAAGGCAAGAATAAGCAGAGCAAAGGGAATGGTATTTAGAGGCCTGGAGGCAGCAATTTTCAAGTTTTGCCTTTTGAAGCAAAGGGGGGTCAGAGACCAAGACTATAGCTGGGAGAAGGTGTGAGGGTCAAAAGAACATTTTCTTAAGAAGGCAGAAATATGTGAAAGGGACTCATTTAGACCAGAATGAAAATGTGGTGATTCATCAGACAAAGGGAAGAACAGCTGATCTGTGTCCTTGAGTAGGCAGAAGGAGATGGTATCTAATACACAACTGAGGAATTGACTTGAGCCAGGAGCAGGACACTTTATTTAAGGTAAGAGAGAATAAATTCCCATAGACAAATCTTTATCAAAAGGATTCTTCATTGACTCAAGGCATTGTACAAGGCACTGAAAGAAATGAAGAATTTAGAGAAAAATTTCTGTTTTGGTCAAGCTTGTGGTCTAGTGCACAAAAGTCTTCTTTCTTTTGAAGCAATTAAAGTAGTAGGGAAAAGATACAGAATCTCTTGATGATGTCACTATACTTCCATAATTATGATATATTTTGATATCCAAGTTTCATCACTTAACATTAGTGCATGAGTATTCTCTCACCTCAATTGGTATTCTTAGAAGAAATGATTTCTATACCTTTCCACAATCCCATTTTCAGCTAGACTTCCCAGGTTCAATGGATGTCTCCTGTTCGTTTCTGCAAAAATCATCACCCTGTAAAGCCGCTCACATAGCATGCTAAATAGTCATGAAATTCTTATGTGATTGGCTATGAGATTCTTAGTTTAATTTAGATATAGTTGTATTCATTATATGGCAAAAAACAAGGGAATGTGGCCACTGAGCTCTTAGTTAAGACTGCCACTCTCCTTGGTAATATTATTCTCATGGGAAATATGTGTTTTGATTATACAATCTTGATTTAAAGTTTTTAAAATATAAGTATAAACCGCTATGATTGCCAATAAAATTGACTTCTGTGGGAGGGAGCAGATAGTGGAAACCTGTAGATGTCAAAAGAATGTAACGGCCCTTGCTTTTCAAACTGTTCTGCATTTATCTATAGTCTTTCTATTTATTTCATTTCCAACACATCCAATAAATCTCCTCTTTCCTCACTGGCAAATAAGTCTGCCTACTTCGTGGGAATGCTAGGGTGTTGCTGTCCATGGTGCCAGACAGGAGGAAGAAAACAAAAACTTGTTACATTTGTTTAACTTGTTTATCTGTTAACCTCTTTATTCTTATTTATTTTATTTCATCAGTAAGAGCATCTCTTCAGTTCTAGCCTATCTAAATGAAAAGCCTTAGTTTAAGCGGAACTAAAAATTGACCCAGTCAAATTGCAGATGTCACAGGCATTACTGTGCCATTTCCTATGAAGCCTGTCCCCAGTTTAAGAAATCACTCCTAGGCCGGGCGCAGTGGCTCACGCTTGTAATCCCAGCACTTTGGGAGGCCGAGGCGGGTGGATCACGAGGTCAGGAGATCGAGACCACGGTGAAACCCCGTCTCTACTAAAAATACAAAAAATTAGCCGGGCGTGGTGGCGGGCGCCTGTAGTCCCAGCTACTCGGAGAGGCTGAGGCAGGAGAATGGCGTGAACCCGGGAGGTGGAGCTTGCAGTGAGCCGAGATTGCGCCACTGCACTCCAGCCTGGGCGAAAGAGCAAGACTCCGTCTAAAAAAAAAAAAAAAAAAAAAAAAAAGAAATCACTCCAGAAGAAGCTCTTTATGTTATTTCTCTGATGGTTTTCTTTTATCTGTCCTATTCTGTTACCCACTTTAATTGCATTTTACCCTACAATATTAATTAACCATGCCAACTAGGGAGGGTTTAGGGTCCCATTCCTCAGCATTTATTTAGAGACTAATTCCATATATTTTCCACTTCCCCTTGTGAATTAAGCTCATTATTTAGTTTGGATGTATCTGTCTAAATGATTCCCAGGTTGACTGTACCATTCTGGTAATGGGATGCAGAGAATGAGGCATATCTCTCATCCAAGCCCAGGGAGACTACCGAAAATGGTTTTGAACATCTGCAGAAATGAGCTACAGTTGCTTTTCAGATTTGCATGAGTTTTATTGGTTCCCGCTGATGGTGATTCTCTCTTATAAGTCACCTTGTAAGCCCCAACATGGCATAGCAATCTAAAGGAAGGACATACACTAGAAGGAACGTCTTATGGTGACTGACTGAAACCTGGAACCAGACATATTTTTAAGTGTCTTTTTAGGAATCTCATACTAGAGCTACATACACACTTAAGTGTCCATTAAGTGACAGACACAGTGAAAAAAATTAAAGTTTCCCAATAACCATCACCTGGCAGCTTTTTAAAATACAGATTCTTGGGTCCTATTCCAGACTTAAGAGTCAAGTCACACATTTGACTTGTGTCTCTAAAGAGTCGTTCTATGATATTAACCACTTGGATATAAGCCTGAGATTGCACACATATAATAAAGATAATGGCTTCTTTGATTGCATATCTGCTGGAATATGTTCCCAAACCTGATTAGTTATAAGAATCTTCCAAGGAGCTTTAACAATTTCCAAATTTCCAAGCCTTATTTGACTGGCTTAGGCAAAAGCAGTGACAAAGTATTTTTATATTGAAGACTTTCTACAAAGGGCTTTGACATTTAGAAAGCGTTTTGTATATTATCTACTTGATTCTCATGGCAATCCATAATTACAATTCTGTTTTACATGAGAAAACTGAGTATATGTCATAAAAATTTTCATTTTGGAAATGAACTTAGTTATTCTTTTTTCCTTTAGTATTCATGCTTTCTTGTTTCCTCAGGCAGTAGTTTATCATATTCGGTTGATTTTTCTCATATTCATTGTTAGTTGGTTCTTTTACATCTGCATAAATTGTTCTTGTATACTCTGGGAGCCTCTATTACTGCAATATTCAAAGCTATAAAATAACTTTCTGAAAAATATAACTGTGTCTTTGATACTTAAAAGTACAAATGAAAAAACAAGGAAGCATTATAAATTCCCAAGTAGCTTGTTTTGGGAAGGTTTTTCATCATGCATCTTCCTCATGAAGATATTCGTTTGCAGTATGACATGTAGCAGAACTTAGGTCAATCAAGCATTTATGAAACACCTACCCTTTGCATAATTTATCATTTACAAAGTGTTAGTTGAACGATAATAGTGTTATCCGGCATTTCCTGAGTGCATGATTGGGCCAGGCACTCAGCAGATACTTTATGTAACTTGTCTCCCTCAACCTTCATGATAGCTCTATGTGGTGGGTATTGTTATCATCCTCATTTAATAGATGAGGAGTTGAAGGCCTAGAAAGATTAAGTAACTTGCCCCAAGTTGCATGGTTAGAAGTGGCAGAGCTCAGATTTTAAGGCCAGGAAGTGTGATCTCAGAGCCCGTAGACTTAACCACTATGTGATATGAATCACATGGAATAAACTCCGTGGAATTGTGGGACTTTGAGAAAAACTAGTGAACAATTGATACCTTTATTCACAGATGAGGACTGTATCCTGAGAGCATGGAGAATGGTGCCTTTAGTTACATTATCCTCATTTATCAACAGTTGCTTCTTATTGGGCAGCTTTATCCTTCATCATCCTTTACAGCCTGGGGCACAGAGGTGGTAGAGCAGGGGTCAAGCTGGTGGGCTCTTGAGGCGGATCATAGGGCTAAAATAACTCAGCCTACCTGGATTCCAATTCTGGCTTACCACCTATTAGATGTGTGACTTTGGGCAAGTTCTCAACCTCTGTGCCTCTGTTTTCTCATAATAATGTGCCAACCATATGCAGTTATTGTGAGGAGTATGAGCTAACAGAGTTGTGAAACTTAGAACAATGCCTGGATCAAAGTGGCCACTCAGTAGGTGTTAGACTTTGTGATTATTTTGCCAGATCAAAAACTTTCATTGTTACATCATGGACTGAATTGTGTTCTCCTCAGGGTCATTAGCTGAATTCCTAATCTCCATTACCTCAGAATGTGACTGTTTTGGGACATAGGGCCATTAAGGAGGTGATTAAGGTTGAATGAGGTCATATATGTGAGCCTTAATCCAGCAGGACTGGTGTCCTCATAAGAAGAGGGAGAGGCAACAGGGACGCACGCACACAGACAAAAAGCCACATGAGGACACAGCAAGAAGGTGGTCATCTGCAAGCCAAGGAGAGAGGCCACGGGGGAAACTGCACCTGCCAACACCTTGATCTTGGACTTTCAGCCTCCAGAACTGTGAAAAAGCCACCTGGTCTGTGGTTTTGTGTTGTGGCAGCCCAAGCAAACTAATACAGACATCATAAATGGCAGTTTCAGAAACATTCTGGCTGTTGATTAGGCCTAGAGTAATGATAGCTAAGGCCCTTCCTTCTCTACCATCAGTGCGTCTCTGTGCCTTGACACAGCAGTTGTTTTTCTAGTCCTTGTACGTGCTGTCTGATTTGGTCACGATAGAATGTTATAAATAGAGCTAGCATCTATACCCACAGCAGGGGACACTGAACAGCAAGTCACAGGAGGAGTTGCTACTGGAAGTGGGGCTCCTTTAAAGTCTCCCTTGATTTTCGGGTCAGCTCTCCGTGCTCCTCCCCTACCAGTATATTAAATACTGTGCTCTAGCTATTAAGGTGAAGGCTGAAAAGATTTTAAATAATGCCCGTGATGCACCTTATAAGTCAAGTCTCCTCACACACACAGAGAGAAAAACAACTGAGTGGTTTTTCAAGGGTCACAAATTCAAGGCAATAAAGCAGATCTTCCAGCTGTATCCAGTCTGCATGCTGTGTTGATTTAATGGCGGTTTAACACACTATGGGTTAGCTTTTCCAGAAGATCCGAATGGAGATCTGAATAAACTCAAAAAAGTTAGTTGGCTTAAGGGAAATAAATGGAGAGATTGTACATGTGATTATTAGCTAGATTTCTAATTTTGTTTTGTTGAAGCTAGAAAGTATGTGATAATCAGTCTTCAGATCATAGATATTCTTGGAATTGGTGACAGGGATAGTTGGAAATTGGGCCACGAATCTTGGATAAAATTGTGGAAACTGAGATGTTCTCTTTGACATTTCTCTTCCTTCCATGCACTCCCTGCCTCATCATCCCAGGAATATGACTGCAAATATCCAGTCTTATTTCATCTCTATCTTGTATCTTCTGCATTAATATCTGTGAAAAAAAGAAATAAAAGAAGAGAAATTGTTTTATGAAGTCAGTGCTGGGTTCTTAATGACAGACAGCTCCAATAGTGCAAAGAGCTCAAAGCAAGGAAACAGAAATGTAAATTTCAGAGACCCTGGTGCTTTTACTTATGAAAAACTCTCATCTTCCCATTTAACAGCATCTGAACTTTTCATAGGCTCTATTTCTTAACAAGCCAGGAGTGCCTGTAGTGCTCAGTGGCCTAATGTCTTTGATCATAAGTGGATTCAGATATTATGTTATTAGTCATCTGTTATTCAAGGTGCTGATTATGGCCTCATTAAATCTGATCTCCTTGATAATCTAATTTTCTTCTAAGCTTCAAAAATGATCAGCAAGTTTATTATCATTGCTTTCAAGATTGAGTTAAACTGTCTGAACTCTGAGAAATTGAGCCAGTTTTAATTTTGATATGTTACTTCACCCATTTTCAAGAGAAAAATGTCATCAAAGGCCAAAAATAATAATGTAACTCTGGGAATGTCTATAGGCTTATGATCACAGATGAGATGACAGGACTCACCTTTGTAAAATTGCAACTTTATGAAGTTATATCTCCTAAGATCCACCTTTCATGCAGATGTTAGCACTGCTGGCTTTCCACCTGAGCCCTTTTTAAAATGTCAGCTGACAGTTTCTGAGTTGGAGAGGCAACTTAATGGAAAATTTTTCCGTACTGTGTGTGATATCTTCCTCTTGTCTTTCTTTTTCTTTTTATAACAAAAGTAACTTATAAAGATAAGTCAGTGCTACACTGACCATATATTAACAAGCCAATTCAACAGGCCATTGCCTATTTAACAGGTATTCAACTCCTATTGCTTTGAGGTATTTTCCAGACCTGCTTAACCTTACTAACAAAATCCACAGGGTTTGTTTTTTCTTGTGCATTTGGGGCCATAGTGATGCCCACTCCTGCCCCGGGGTGTCATGCACATGGTAGTATGTAGTACATGGGAATGGTGCCCCTAAATTGTGCAGTGGTTGCTGCTGCTCTTAGTTCCTTAGAAATCATTAATTCATTCTATAAATTTTGTCCACAACTAAATTAAATTAATGCCTCAACTATGGCTCCTTTCTTCTGGGCAGAAATAATTGAGTTAAAGGTAAACTAACAAAATTATACCTTTTTAAAGACTCTTGAAGTTTTGGCATATGTATTTACTAATATTAATATATTGCAGCGCTTCAAAATTTAGCGTATCTAAACAAAAAACAGCTTGACTCAGTAATTTCCCACACTCGTCACACCTTCATGCAGTCGGATCTTCTCCAAAGAGGAGTATTACTAGGCAATTCAGACAACTTAATTATAATAGACTCCCCTGCCCTCCTGTTGCCGTGATCCCTGTGACCAGGACATAGAACAATAATTTCCTGATCTTGTAGAAAATGATATAAAGAAACAAGAAGGGAAAATACAGGCATATAATCTCAAGAGTGTAGAACTTTGTTTTCTGCACACACATGTGCAATACATTATTCGTGGCTGAATCACTAAAATGATACTTTACAAAGGAATTTGGAATGAACTTCAAATTCAGTGAAATCTGAGCAATGTTATAAGAATTTGTTTAACTTCAAACATCTGCTATTCCTGCAGAATAATGATCTTAAGGAAATTTTGTTATGCAATAAATTTTGTACAGGAGAAACTACTTTATGGCATATTGTAGGTGGAGGATTTTTCTCCAGAGCTTTTTACCTTTTTGATTAAGGTAGAATTTTAGATGAAATTCAGTGTGTCTATTACTGAGTGATTCATGAAACCCAAATACTCATGGAGAAAATTAAGAATTTTAATAATTGGAAAAGAAGTCATTTAAATCATTCTTTATTTTATCTGCTTAAATTGAACTCATTTATTAGCAATTATTGTACAATTTTGAACTTTGTTCCACTCTTATATAAAAAATCTCTTCTAGATTTCTTATTTCATTTAAAAAAAAGTCTGCAGTGCTTCCCTTTGACAAGATGAATCTAGTGTATGGATTGGGGCCTGAATTATTTCACTTTATTTCTACTGAAGGAAAAGGCAATTAGTTAATTGTAGGGTTAATTTGATATAACTTTATTCCTTGAACATTTGAGAAAAGAGTGCCCTTCCCTGCTACTTTTTTGCTATTTCTGGATATTCTGAGCAATCCTGGTGACTCATAACCATCCTTTTTCATGGCCGGCTCTGTATAACTGAGGGAACACATCCTTCTGGGTGAGAAGTGAGCCTTGCTTTACTTGGTGTCCCTCACACATTTCCACGGAAGGACCATGACTGGTACAGCAGAATCCTAAAGCAGACAGCTGAAAGCAGCAGAAATCTGTGAAGTTCTGTGTTTCATCCCCATGCTATTTTTTAATTCGACTTCATAAGAGGTGGCTTAGTGGTTGTAAAATAATGGTTTCTCTTCCATTTCTTTCCCCTCACCTCAATAAATTGATGTTCCAGAGAGATCTTTTAGCATTGTTTAGTGGATGTATGTGCCCTAGACAAACCACTAAATGCCCCCAGATTCTACAATTATCTAGTTTGAGAAATGTGGCCTTAATGGATTCAAGCCCTCCTAATTGTACCTTTTAGGGCTTTTAGGCTTTAGATTGGTTTGGGTCTATATTTGTCCAGGTAAATTTCAGATATTATTATATATACTCTCTCTTAAATTATCTGAAATCTGATGGGACAAATGATTCTGGAGCTTGCTTCTCTCTCAGTTCCATTCTATCTCTTTCCATCACTTGACCACCACTTGGGCTTCCATTTGTGAACCATTCAGTTTGTCCTTAATCTTTCCAATTTGATTTTTCTGAAATGTTTCTGTAAATGCTTTTAGTTCTTTTCTGTTCACTAATTCTATTGGGCTTTTTACTGTTGTGGTTAGATTTCAGCCTCTCTCCACATTTCAGCATTTCCTCTATTGATGGTGAATCATTTTATTGGGCAGTTTGGGCTAGGTTATGCCATGGTAGCGATATCTCAGTGGCTTTCAACAACAGAGGTTAGTTTCTCACTCATGAAAATGCAGGTGGTGGCTGTGCTCTGTGGTCCCTTCACTCTGGGATCCAGAATGAAGAAACAAATTCTGTATAGGGAGAGGAAAGAAATGGCAGGAGCATGTGATGGCTTTGATAGCTTCAGCTTGAAAGTAGCACATGTTACTTCCACTCAAGTTTCACTGGCTACAGTCCTACAGCCAAGCCTGATGTTGCTGAGGCAGGAAGTATGATCTTTCTCCAATGACAGATCTGGTAGGGAGGTGCAGCATAGATTGACAATAAAATCTACCAAAGCCATATTTTTTCCACTTTTTATGTACTCAGAATGTGACACAATGCCCTCACATAATGGATATTTAGTAGGGGAAAGACCCACTTCTTTTGTTGCAATATACTTTTCTTGGTGGTATTGAGAACTTCATCCTGACTTCTCTGGGTCCTCTTCATCGTCTACTTTTACTCAAGTGTTTATCATCAGCATTTTCTCTTTATTCTCCTCTTCCTCTCTCTGGAAATAGTTTTCTACTACACTTTGCTGTTTGGAACCCCACCATGATTTGCTTTTTTTTCTCTAGCTGATGGAAGTTTGCCATCACACAAACTTTCTGAGTGTTTCAACAAGGGAATAGAAACCTTGAGTTTTTATTTAAAACCATATTGAGACACTAGAAAGGGAGTCAATTGTTTAGCACTTTGATTTCTGCTTTGCCATTCTGAATAGAACCATTCTGTTTGAAGTTCATACGTGCCAGCAAACGGACTCATCCTAAGCTTTTGTCTGGTAGTAACTGGGTTTATAGAGCTGCAAAAATAACCTGAGCTTAACTCAAATACAGAATACCTCACCTGAGCGTTACATAGATTTCAAAGAAATAATGTCACTATACCTGCACAATGCAAGTGTTATATGGAAAATATCCTAATTCAGAATCCCTTTTGCCATCAAGCATAGTCTTAATTATTTCTTTTCAGTTTATTTGTATTGATCATTATCTTTAAATGTGATGGGCATTTTGTTTTTGTACTTCAACACTTTGAATGGCTGTTGCAATGCTAAATGTAATCTGCCTTGCAGTGCAATTGTTTTGTTTTTTGCTTATATATTTTAGCTCCCCCACTAGATTATGATGAGGAAAGAGGGTCCACCCACCACCACTCTTTTGGGCAAATACTAACAATGTTTGTTAAATTGAACATGACTATTGAGATTGCTGTCCTATTATTGAGCTCATCCTATATGCTAGCTCTCTGCAATTTTGTTAAATGACTATGCAATTAACTGCATGCATGTTTTAAATCGACTTTCAGTTGTAGAGTCATAGCAGCTTCTGTTGGTGCTCAGACGTATGCCCCTAGTACCTACTTTTTCTGAGCCCACCAGACTGACTTGCCAGCATTGGCAACTCTTTGCCTGAGGGCTTCTCTGGTTTCTGGAGCCCTCTCTGCCTCTATATAGTTATATTGGGGAATTAATGTCCCCTAGGAGCAGCTCTAGAAACTCAGCTGACAGGAGATATTGGATAAACGCCTCAGCTTCCTTGCCTTTCAGTTAGGGTATCTATAGGGTGTTTCATTGACACTGTCTTCCAGAGTTCCCCAGTGGAACTGAGGTCCAGTTGCCCACAGTGGTAACTTGCTTGATAATGCTCTCTGTATCAGCTATCTTCCCTCCCTTCTCTGCCTCACTTCTCTACTCTCCTATTGGCATTTCTTTGATTAACTCCAAATTAAACTATTTGCAGTCTCATCCTAGCTTCAGAGAGTCTCAGAGTTTCTAAAAAAGTATCTAAACTAAAGCAGACATTCATGTGTCAACATTTACAATTTAACAGTTTCTCCATTTCAATGCAGTCCAATAAAAATATAATGCAAACTACATAGTTTAGAATTTTCTAGTGGCTACATCCTTAAAGTGAAAAGAAAGATGAAATTTTAATAATGTAGTTTAACTCAATATACCCAAAATATTATCGTTTTAACATGTAATCTATATAAAATTAATGAGGTTTTTTTGGTACTCAGTCTCTAAAATACGTTGTATAAAATACATTTACACTGTAAATGGAAAATACCCTTACAGTACATCTCAATTTCAAGTACTCAACAGCCATATGTGGCTTGTGGCTACCATATTAGATAATGGTGATCACTTCCCTACTGTTATAACCCATGTGTCAAAATCTAGAAATTTGATAGCTCTTAAATTAGAGGATGTGTAATGAATTGGATTATCAGCAAAATCTTGCCTTCTCCTTTTGCTCTTTGAAGTGGAACAAAATTTCTATAAATATCTAGACTGATGGACATTATTGCCTTGTTTAGTCTGTGTCCACATATTTGTTTTTTTCCAAGAATGAGCTTCTGGCGATAGTAACTTCGAGACTTAACACTTCTTACATGTTTTCATGCAGAATATAGACTAGATATTTAGCATCTATGCTTGTGTTTTTTAGGCAGAGGGTACCAGACTTCAGCGGGAACTCCGAGGATATTTAGCAGCAATCAAAGGTAATGTGTATGAGTTGTTTACTGCATGTTACTAAGCACAGGTTGTTCTTGGAATTCATGAGTGACAGGATTGAGTGTTAATTACAAAGCCATTTGGCTTCCTGGCAAGATGGATGCTTGAACACAGGTGTTCCATTCCACCTGCCCCCCAAATTCCCATTGAAATGATAATCAGAATATATAAGGAAAAAATATGTGTGCCCTTATGGTGGAAACTAGAAATAAATGCCACCCACATGCCAGAGATTTCCAGGAAAATTTCTTAGAGTGAGCTTGAGGCCTTGTTTAAGAAAAGCTGCAGCCGGCTTACCTCCTGAGGGAGACCACATCCCAAGAGTGGAGCACTCACAGACACACACCTAAGCCCTCTCACTGGAAGGAGCAAGACATGGTGGCAGAGGCAGGTGGAAGATGATCAGCAAACATGGCCCTGGACTGGCTGTGACTTGTGTGGATTAGCAGCACTTGCATCCCTACTGACGTGCAATGCACGGGCATGGAGAGGCCCTAGCATGAGTTTCTGGACTCAGCCATGTAAGGCAAGGAAATGAGGCCACTGGAGGAGGGAGAAGAGAGCAATAGGGAGGTGGGCTCAGCCTGTGCCTGCCATCCATCATCACGCTGCCTGCCCTGAGTCACAGCCAAGTGTGCCCACGGATATGATGTATCATAAGGCAGATTTTGTGGGGAAAGAATGGATCATCTGACAAGGGGTATTCGGAAAACTGGCCAAACACTTAGAAAACAGAGTGAAATTCTCAGCCTCACACTTTACTCCCTCCTTCCTAATTCCAGATATAGTAAAGATGTAAATATGTTGTTGTACTGGACTCTATTAACTTCAGTAGGGATGGCACCAGGTTCAAGAGGCCGAAGAAGGGACCCAGAGTCAGCAAACAAGACACAGGGTTTTATTAGTGGGAAACTCACATACAGAGTGGGCCCAGTCACGGCAGGGCTGGGCAGGAGTATCGCACGGCCAAGTGGTGGCAGGCTGGGAAGGAGAACTACATCCGTTTGCAAAAAGCAATGCAGTTTCTGTAACATTTTCGCTTAGCATCCTCTACCTAACAACCTCCACCTGGCAACCTTCGTTTAACCCAAAACACGTGGCCTCAATCCCCTGTATGACTTACCTTCAATGGGATAGGCTCAGGGCTCAGGTGTTCCTTGTAGACAAGGAATGAATCTCTGGGTTGGCCTCTCCCAGATTCCTTAGCTCAGAACTCTGAGCACATATTCAGGTGCATCTACCATACAGGGTGATTCTCAGGGGATGTCTAAGTTATCACTGTCAGGTGTGTCTGCCATGCATCGCTATGCAAAGAAATGTGCTAAAGTACTAGAATAAAATACAGTAAATTTGGTCTCTAGGCTGTAGAGAAGGTCTTTATAAGGGTTACTTGCAAGGCAGAAACCCATAAATCTCTCCATAAAGATGGAGAGATTTGATCTCATAAGTATATAAAACTTAGTATGTTTTTTAAAAACACCATTTTGACAACATAGTTAGTGAAAGTAAATCACGATATAAAGAGCTCTGAGTAAACTAAATGAAGGTCAATTGGTTAAATTAAAAATGGGCAGAAAACTCTAAGGGAAAATTAGCCAAAGAAGAACTATAGATGGGTGATAAACGCAAAAAAGCCTTATCCTCATGAATAATCAAATAATATTAAGTCACATCGAAAAGAAGATTTTATCATTTTTCTTCCAAATGTTCAAACACATTACAAATAAAATACTGTTGTATTTAGAATTGATAAAGCTCTGGGAAGTGGACTCCATTCATGTATTGCTGGGAGGATAGCTTTTCTGGAGAGCATTTGGTAAAATCTTTTATTTATTTATTTATTTATTTATTTATTTACTTGGTATGCTTTTTGACATATCAGTTTCATTCTAAGAATTTATTCTCACAGTTTTAATGTGGATGTGTAAAACTGAATACAAACATGTTATTAAATAATGAAATAATAAAAATATCAATAATTTAAAAATGGCCAAAATAATAAAAATTAGCAAAATTGATTTTTAAACTAAAATATATTTATGAATTTTATAGTCCAGGCATATCATTTTAATTCTCATGACAGCTCTATAAGGCAGGTAGTTTTATTATCTTCATTTTATAGATAAGAAAGTGAGTTACAGCCAGGCACAGTGGCTCACAGCACCTTTAATCCGAGCACTTTGGGAGGCCGAGGTGAGTGGATCACTTTAGGCCAGGAGTTCAAGGCCAGCCTGGGCAACATGGCAAAACCCTACTGAAAATACAAAAATTAGTCAGGCGTGGTGGTGCATGCCTGTTGTCCCAACTACTCGGGAGGCTGAGGCAGGAGAATTGCTTGAACCCGGGAGGTGAAGGTTGCAGTGAGTGGAGATCATGCCACTGTACTCCAGCCTGGGTGACAGAGTGAGACCCTGTCTCAAAAAAAAAAAAAGAAAAAGTGATTTTTTAAATAGAGTTTAAATAGCTCATCCAAGGTTGTATGCCAAGGAAACAACAGGGACAGATTACATATTTCATTCTGTGTTTCTCCAGAGCCCTGGTTTTATCTACTGTCTTTTACTGCCTTTGAACTGCATTGGTTTCACAAGTCATCTATACAATGGAATAATGGCAATACTACTATTACTTTTTCATGAGCATTTACTATGTGCTAGAGTCTGTGCTAAGCATTTTAGGTACATTACCTGTTTCTAACTTCCCAACATAGCCATATTATCAATGTCATCAACTTGATTTTACATTTGCAAAGAAGTAAGTCTCAGAGAATTTAACTTCCACAGTTTGATGGAGCTCATCATTAATTACTCCCAAATCAACCTTAAGTATTTGTAACAGTTCAGTCAGAAAATAGAAGCCACTCTAGGTATTTCTTTTATTATTGATTTAGTATTTGAACACAGAAGTCATATTATTTCAAGCACAGGACTTTTTCTGGGTTAGCTGATTTTTTTGAAAATGTGGATAAGTTTGTTGAATGAAAGAGTGAGTTCTCTTTCCCGAGTCTATTCAATTTGGTCTGTGCTGCCTCTTTGGTGTGGAGCGTGCTGCTTATAATGACTGGCATAATTCTTTTCCTTAATGTGATCTAGAAGAATTCCCTGAGGGTGAGGCTTGAGCTCCAGAGAAAAGCTGGGTGAAGCATCAAATAAGCCTTTCTGGCAGACTGCACCTGCACTCCAGGTCTAGTGGCCACAGCTCCGTATGACGGAGAATAGAATTCTATCAGCTTTTCCCCATCTTGGGTTTGCTGATTGACTATGTTAACAAGCGATGCTCCAAAAAAGAGATTTCTGCTTAAATTACTTTGTCCACAGCTGATTGGAATGAATTTTTAAACAGGCTACTACTGAGTTTCTCAGAGCCCTTAATATGCTAAAGTCAACTCAGAAGTCCTGTGGGACAGGCAGGAATTCCGAGTTATTTGACTGCAGGACCCTTCTCTCTTCTCAAAGCCTCGTGAAGAATGAATAGTGTTCCTGGGAACACATTTTGGGTTTTGGGACCAAACTTGAAAACAAGGTATATGCCTGTGTTAGTCCGTTCTCACGCTGCTAATAAAGTCATGCCCCCAGACTGGGTAATTTATAAAGAAAAAGAGGTTTAATGGACTCACAGTTCCACATGGCTGCAGAGGCCTCACAATCGTGGCAAAGGCAAAGGGAGGAGCAAAGGCATGTCTTGCGTGGTGGCAGGCAAGAGAGAGTATGTACAGGGGAACTCCCCTTTATCAAACCATCAGATCTAATGAGACTTACTCACTATCACGAGAACAGCACACGAGAAACCCGCCCGCATGATCAGTTACTTCCCACCAGGTCCCTCCCACAACACATGGAGATTATTACAGTTCAAGATGGGATTTGGGTAAGGAAACAGAGCCAAACCATATCAATGCCTTAAGTAGATCATAATTTACATTTGCAAAGGCTTTCATAGGCAGTTTTTCTTGTTTTCACAAGGACAACTCTGGCTAACTAATCCTGCTGTAACACAGGTAGCATCAGGGCAGCATAGGAGAAAGTGATATTTGGCCCTGGAGAGTCATGGGTCCTGGGGCAATTGTGGGAAAATCATTGAGCCTCTTAGTTGCTTTGGGTTCCTCATCTATTAAGTGCTTCAGTTCTCTCAGAAGCCCCTAAAGGCCCCAAAACTGGGATTCTGTGAAGTTGGGTTAAATGAATTCTAATCATTTTATTGTGACTGATCTCTGGGTGGCTTCTCCTTTATGGGTCTTTATGATTTCTGCTGATGCTTAGGCTTCGTGAGGCAGATCTTATGCTTGCATTCATTTTAGCAGCAAACATCTCTGGAGCTCCATTTGTGCGCCTGACACTGTTCTAGGAGAGGGAGATGCAGAGATGAACAAGACATAGTGCCTGCTTGCAGGGCGCTCACAGCAGAGTGAGGAGACAGTTAAATAAAAAGGCCAGACAGGCATAGTAGTATGTATTTTAATAGATACGTGCATTGAGTGCTATCATAACAGAGGACAGACAGACTCCCACCTTAGGAGAGGCAAGAGACTGGGGCAGGAATGGTTCTTCCAAGGAACTTACACTTGAATGAACCCAAGAAGTGGGGTCATAGGTGGCCATCAGGTGATTAGGTTTTCTAGAGAAAGATAGATTTTGGAGGGACATTGCAGGTGGAAGAAATAACTGGGCCAGGAAGCAGAAGGAAGTATGGGTTCTTGAGGGAACAAACAGAGCAGTGAGATGCAAGCAGAAAACTGAGCTGGATGAAACACGGAAAGGCAGCAGCATTTATATAAAGAAGTGCTTCATGTATCATATCATATGGGGATTTTATTCTATCAGTAGACAGGAGAGTCATTGTTAGAGTTATTGTAGACAAGGGAAAAAGTCCCATGATCAGATTAGCATTTTAGAAAATAGTTATTGTGATTGTGTGGAATTCAGGCTAGAAGAAGTGAAATTGCATGGAGATTTAGTAGAAGTCTAGTCCAATAGTTCAATAATACTATTAGCTAACATTTGTTGAGCACTTATATGCTAGGCACTGAGATAAGCATTGACATGTCTCAGTTCATGTAATTTTCCCTACAACCTTGTGGCAGGTATATTTATTGGTATTTTACATCTTGGAAAACTGAGGTTATAGATGATTAATAATTTGCCTAAAATCACGTGAATCACATATAATGGAACCAAGCTTTTAACAAAGGCTGATTAATTGCAAATAATACTCTTAATTATTTTGTTATGTTGCCTCCAAAAATACTTTGTATTGTGATGGCTGACAGTTGGACATTTGCTTGTGCCAACTACTTTGTTAAATCGTGTTACATGGATTATGTTATCTAATCTAAATCGTAGGTGATGAGTATCTAATCCAGGGAAGGGCAGTGGGCAGGGAAGGAAGGGGCTAGATTTGAGAATCAGACAGAATTGGTGACTCAGCTTTGGGAGGATGAATCTGGGATGACTTCTAGTTTTTGACCTGGGGCAACTGGATGTCATTCATGAGAACTGAGAAAAGGAGTTGAAGCAGGTTTGGACAGGAAAATTAAGAGTTTGTTTTTGACATGTGAAGTTTGAGGTATTAGTAAGACATCCAAGTGGAGATGTCCAGTAGGAATTTAGAATTGGGAGTCACTGGCATGCAGGTGCAGTGGAGGCCAGACACAGGGATGATGAACATGCCAGATCTTTCTCTAAATGGAGCACAGTGCACGTGGTGTCATTAATAGTTCTTCATTTATGTGTCTTATGTGTAGGCATGACTAAGGGGTAGGGTTGACTATTCTTGAGCTACCTCACCAACTGCCTATTTTATTCCAACTCTTGTTTCCATCCTTGCTCTCCTTAAGAATCTAAGAAAAAGATGCCCACTCTTGCTTTCCTTTGAGGCAGCTGCTGTCTTTTTACACAGCTCTCTTCTAAGCAATGAGACAAAGCTGCTAGATACTTGCAGTATTTTAGACATTCTTTTAATGGTTTATCACTGCTGCTTGTTATTGTCGTAATTTATTTTAACTGATGTTATTTTTAACTAAAACACATACTCAGGCTATTTAAGCAAGGAGTGCTTATAAAGTAGTGCAATCTATGCAACAAGTCTTAAAGGATGAAAATAGAAGCTCACAAATTTGGCTGCAAATGGGAATAGACAGTTATATTAAATGTCTTGGAGAAGGTCCAAAATTTTGAAGAGTGAAGTGATTCCCATCCAGTAGTAAAATAATAATAATTCTTCTATATATGATGCTGGGCATTTGTCTTACAGTTTTAGAAATCACTAATCTTAAGAAAATTTTGGATATTGTGTGTTATTCAATCTCGGAGGTAGCATTTAGCACCTTTTCTGCTTTGATGTTGCCAAATTACTCTGAAGGGAACTTGTATTTTAGCTTTTTTCCGCCATCACACTCTGTCAGAAGAGTAATCCCTAAATTCCTAAAAGCTCTGCCAGTCTGGAGCTAGGCTTGAAGCCTTTCACCTGTGTATCCATCAAAGTGCATCCTATGGAGTAGATGTTCTCAAAACAATTTCCATGTCAAAATGGCTTCTGTCCAAATGATTCATCACCACTTATCCACCCTGTAATTAGTAGTTCTTTTGGCTGCTAATAGACATATTTACTGCAACATCATGCTTTTAGTCTTGATGATTAAAGTCTTATATAATTTTATTTTAAGGTTATATTCATGGTTTTATTTTTCATCACAAAGATTATTTGGCCTACAGTGCCAAATTTCTTTTTCTTCTCTTAAGACATTGTTAAAAACCTATCTACACAGCTATGTATAATTTCCATCAGACTTAAGACAAAGATTTAAAGAAAATGCCAGAAGTTTTTTGGCATCTGGATTATAGAAGGGGATCCACTAGTGACCGACGCTTGGTATGAATTTAAGGGGTATATTTCTTGATAGAGATTTGCTTGTACTTGGGTGAGGGTGAATTTGGACACTTGGGATAATGTAGCTTCCACCTCAGTGTTGACCATATCGTGAGAGAATGCATCCCCCCTTGCTTGGATTCAGAGTGCGAGGGGTCGGATTCAGGTTTTGTCTCCTATTTGCTGTCCCTTCACCTGCACGACTGTGTTTCATCAGAGTTCCCAGAGTCTTGAGTCATACTATTTTTTTCCTACCCCAGACTCTGCCAGGGCTTTGTCTGATGGTGGTCAAGTCACTTCGGCTCATGTAGGCAGGACACCTCATTGTCAAGGGCTTCGTGGAATGTGCCCAGCGATGCTCTGAGGGAAGGGAGATGTTGGCTGTGTCTAAAGAGAGCACAAGTGCTATGAAACACCAAGTTACAGGTGGACTTTTATACATACTCCTCAAGGATATACTTCTGTCATTTCAGACATCTTTTAGTTTGTCCTTTTCTCTCACAGTTGAACCCAGAATTAGCTACCTCCAATCCAGCAAGAATGTTGAGTTTTCGGTTTAACAAATGATTTTCATCTTAGGATTCACTGACCTTAAGTTTACAGGATGTGTTTTTTATTTCTCATGACAGTGCTCTGATTTTCCTCTCCCCTCCCTGTTTCCAGCCCCCTTTTATCCCCCCTAGTGACAAAGGCCAAGACATCAATGTGGCCAGGTCCCACCTTCCGGCTGTCAGGGAGAGTCTTCTGCCTGAGGCGCTTCTCCAAGTCCCCGGCTCTTCCTGGCCCCTTGTTTTGCTCTCAGCCATGAGCTGTCTTCCTGGCTTTTCAGTACATACATTAACCTTTGTGCAGGGGGTCCTTGGGAGAGACTAAAAAGGACTGGGTGATACTTTATGTCACCATGTTGTGCTCAGAAGCATGTATCTTTAATGCTGTTCTTTAATGTTGCAAACCATAGTTTTGCAACATATCAAATGTATCCCTAATGAAAATTCAGACCCAAAGGCTTAGGAACCCTAAAATTTCTAAGAGTTTTGATTTAAAACTGCATTCATAGTTTTAAATAATACAGCAGATCTTCAAATAGCATTGTTTCATTCAACATCATTTTGTTACAATAATGATGAGAAAAAAAATCTCAGCCAGGGCCACTGGAATTTGTACGCTGGGTTTTCTCTCGGTACTTTGACTTCCTCCCATGTCCCAAAGATGTACAGGTGAAGTTTACTGGCATGTCAGTGAGTGTGGGTTTGTGAGTGCACCCTGCAATGATATGCATCTTGTCCAGGGCTGGTTCCTAGCTTGTGCTCTGAGCCTCTAGGAGAGGATCTGGTCACCCATGACCCTAAACTGGAGTAAGTAAGTAAGTAATTATCTTACTTGTTTTTATTAATCTTTCTTAAATGTATGTACTGCTCTCATTTATTTCAATGTTCAACATTAGAAGTGTTTTGACCTTTAGTTAGAAGTTTTGTGATGTGTCTGTGATGAAAAATATGTCCTGGGAACTTAACTCTTATTTATATGAATTAGCCTTGGGTAAAATTGGTTTCATTATTCATCATATCAATTAAAGTCACACTTTGCAAGAACCTATAGATGACATTAAGTAAGGACTTACTATACTGGAAAATGACAAACTTTTTTTCTTTGTTCTTTGTAAAAATTTTAGGCCACTTAAAACTTAACCATTTAACCACTTTAACTATGTTTACCATTTTAGGCCACTTAACCACTTTTGACTGTTATGCCCTATAATCCTATTGATTTTTAGTTCTAGTCCCTTCTAAAAATGCTTTATGCCTTGTATTTAAATTCATTTAGGACTAATTTTAGTTTGAGAACTCTGCAGTTTTATGGACCAGTGTTCTTAGCATCCGATACCACTTGGCAAGTGATAGCACATGTAATAGGACACATTATGATTATTGTAGTTTTCAGAGTAGGATACTTGTTGATTTTTCCCGAGACCCCATATCTATCATTATCAAGTGAATAATAGAAAATGTGCAATGTGATAAGTTTTAGAGACCCTCAAAGAAAGATACAACAGCAGATACAAGCAGCAGTTGTGCCTTTATAATTTTTCCTTAAATGTTTAGCAAGTACAATATTTTTCTCTCACTTAAGAAAGTGGAGGAAGGGAGAAGAGAATCCCCACTCATTTCTGTGTAACAGGAGTTGTTTCTCTCCAACACTAGGCATGCAAGAGGCCTCCATGAAGCTCACGGAGTCGCTGCATGAAGTCTATGAGCCTGATTGGTATGGGCGGGAAGATGTCAAAATGGTTGGCGAGGTAAGAGCTGGGGTGGCTTCCATGAGGCTCCCACGACCGTTGCTCAGTCCACCTGTCCCCTGACTTGCTCTTTCCACTTCACAGTCTTAATCATGAGGCAAGATAGTGTGCTCAGAAGGCACCATGCAGTTCTGCTGCCTGCTGATTCCAAACTTAGAGTGAAAAGTGAAGATGGGCCGGGCGCAGTGGCTCATGCCTGTAATCCCAACACTTCGGGAGGACGAGGCGGGCGAATTGCCTGAGGTCAGGAGTTCAAGATCAGCCTGGCTAAAATAGTGAAACCTCGTCTCTACTAAAAATACAAAAAAATTAGCCGGGCATGGTGGCACACGCCTGTAATCCCAGCTGCTCAGGAAGCTGAGGCAGGAGAATTGCTTGAACCCAGGAGGCGGAGGTTGCAGTGAGCCAAGATCACACCGCTGTACTCCAGCCTGGGCAACAGAGCAAGACTCCATCTCGAAGAAAAGAAAAGTGAAGATGATCATAAAACCACTTGGGTAGAGAGCAGTGTTTTAAGATTCCTTTTTGCAAAATAACATCATTTTTCTGTCCTCACTATAAGCCTTAACAGCCCATTTTTAGCTGACATGGATCATGGTGTGATTTGTGTTGTCCCAACTTCACCCTTCATCTCAATCCCTCTATTGACTATGCCTCCCCAAATGCAGGGACAGGAGTTCAGAAGAGCGTCCATTCCACTTTAACACCAGCTAGTCCCCTCACAGATCTTCACTTCACAAAGACAAGCACAAAGTCAGACTGTGAAAAGGAATTTGACTTCAGGAAGGCTTTGGCCCTAGACATGTCTTAACACTTGAAATCAGGCTTCTGGCTGGGGGCTCTGTGGCTGACAGGAAGTGAGCAAGTGGGTTTTGCTCTCTGGAAAGCAGAATGGACCAGAGACTGAGTAGCGCTGTGTGACATTGGACCAGTTCTTTAATCTTCTTAGGCTTTAGTTTCCTCATCTACAAAAAAAAAAAAAAAAAAAAATGTACCTACTAATAAGACACTTACTGCCTTTGTGTGGATGTCCTCTACCTACTCAGTGTTTGGTACATATTATGATTACTGATGTGAGACAACTGCCAGTCACAGATTGTCTCACATCCAAGTTCTTTGTTAAAACAAAGAGCAGTTGTTTGTCATGTCCTCTACTCCAGGTGAGTTATTGCAGCTCGTTTAGGCACAGACGACCTAAATTCGATGTGGCAGCCAGAGCTCAGGGGAAGGTCTGATAGGTGATGCACTGAATGTCTGTGCAGCCTTGGAAAACCTGCGTTAACAGTGGAGTCCTAGGCTGCTCCATGACAATTCTGACACCCTGACATTGAGCTTCATAATCTTCTTATAACTGAGATACTAACAGAGATTTATTTATGAGGAAAGCACTTGTTGGCTCTTTTACATCTTTCAGAAACTTTCAGGATGTAGATTTAGCCAAACCACACCGCACACATTACTTTCAGATGTAATTATTAAGTAATTGCATCTTCTCACATTTCTTCAATTAAAACACAGTATTTCAACATCATGTTGCTAAATACTTTGTAAATTTCTAATTACTGGTATAACTAAAAATTCATCGCAAAACAAATAATTTTTAAGGGAATAATAGAAACTTGTGTTAATAACTTTTCAGAACACCATGTTACCTTCTATGTATGGCAAAGGTCACTATTGGCATTTCATTTCTTTTTTAAAGGAAATGGCTGTTATCCTACCTTGGTTCTTGCAGCTGCCAGGATTTTTGGAATCCTCAGTTGCAGATGCAAACATAGGCTCTTGTGATGATGAAGAAACTGAATACTACATGTTCAGAGGGTCTACTCACGTCAGCAGTTGAGCCTTTCTAAACAGTGGATTTAAATGTTTTGGTTTGCAGAAAATTCTTGAATTGAGATTTGTAAAAATTAGGACTGCTTTTCAAAGTGTGAGAAAGAAACAAAAGCAGATTTTAAAATTGTGTGTATGTTTTAACAAGATGAAAACTTACGTGTCACATAGAGGAATTTAAAGGTCAGCAGTCCAGGCGTTGCATGTTGGCCCCTCAAGTATGAGGGGCCCAAGTTTGCCATTTTTAGCGTGCCTTCACGGGCAGGGTGACTCTCTGAGCACTGGCCATCAGCTCTCATTTCTGCATGCAAGTTAGCAAGGAGGATGAAGTCTGGAAGACAGCCCACTCCTTCCCTCTTTTTCAGGACACTTCCTGAAAGTACATCCCATTGTCTAGAACACAGCCACATGACTGCACCTGGTTGCAAAGGAGTCTAGGAAGTAGAGTCTTTATCCTAGGTGGCAAAGGACCGAGCTAAAATGGGAGGTTCAGTTAGTAGGAAGGAAGAAAGGGTAGAGATTGGGTGACAAATAGCAGACTCTGTCAAGAGACCCAGCATGTGCTAGTGAGAGAAATGTGAAGATGACATTCTTGAGTACCTGCTATTTGCTTGAAATTCTGTGAAGCACTTTACATTGCCAACTCATTTAACTGGGGGAATTGAAATTCAGGGAGGTCTAGTTCCCCAAAGTCACACAACTGGGATAAAAAGTCCTCTGGTGAGGCAGCCTGGTGTGATAGTCATATTCTGACCTTCATATCATGGCTTTGAGTTCAAGGAGACAAATCTGAGTTGAAACCTGTATCTGTCATTTATCAACTGCATAAGCTTGGCCAAGTTATGTGACATCTTTGGGCTTCAGTGTCCTCTTCTGTACTGTGGAAATAACAAAGTCTTTTCTCATAGAACAATTTGTGAGAATGCCTTAACATAGTGACAGTAGGAATACTAGTTGTAATAATAATAATACCTAATATTCATTGTATGTTTAACATAATTGATACTCCATAAATGGTAAGACCTTTCCCAATATGACTGTAACTTTTCTGTTTTCCCTGGAGAGGCTTCAGAAATGATTTGTTGTTTGTTTCAGTGTGGATTGTTTTCTAATTTCATGGCGTGCTTCAAAAGCAAATTGTCTTAGTGGAATTATTCTCAGTCTCTTAGCCCCAAAGTCCATCCATAGGGTTATGGGGATCTTTTGAAGTTTCTGCATTCTTTAGTAATTTAGAATCAGAAATACAATTTTAATGAGCTGAGCTCTTAGCTAGCCTGTTTTGTTAACTAGAACCAGCGGCCAAATTGCCTTAAAATTTTATTGCATTATTAAATGATTCTCATTTTTCCCCTAGCATCTCATATCTGGGAAAGTATTACTTGTCTAATTTTATAGTTTCAGATTTTTTTTAGAAGTTTGGTGAAAGGTATCCAATTAAAATAATTCAGCAGTGGTCTCTTTATTTCTTTTAGAAATGTGATGTGCTGTGGGAAGACTTCCATCAAAAACTCGTGGATGGGTCCTTGCTAACACTGGATACCTACCTGGGGCAATTTCCTGACATAAAGGTATTTTACTCTGTGTCTATAAAGGGAAGAATTGAGTGGATTCATGTAGTTATTGAAACATGGGCAAGAGAAGAATTATTAAAAGTCCTCAAACTGACATCAAAGATAGTTGGTAACTTTTCATTTATTTAAGCCTGGGATTTTTATATTGTTCCTATCAGTTTGAAAAGAAATGTCGTTACAGAAATCACATTTCGCCTTTAGTGAACTGCTTCAGCTTTTATTATTCTACAGAAGCCTTTTTAAACCTATAGATATAAAATCATAAACCAGAGCTGCTAAAAATTCCAGTCTTCTTTATAATCAAAACTTTGTATTATATAGCATTTGACAAGGATTTCCATTAGAATAACCAGTGGTTACAAGGAAGGGAGAAATTTCATTGTAAATATGAGAGCAAAACCTGATCTTTCCTTGTTTACTGTCTATTTTGCATGCATTTATAGTGAACCTGGATAGTTTTTCTCTCACTGAAATTTTCAGCTTGAAGTTAAAATGTTAAGATATAAGCATTTCAAATACATTTGCATCTGGACCTAAAAATATTGTGTCTAAACATTGATCTTATTTGACCCTTGAATCTAATACAGAGGTAAATGGACAAGTGAAGGATTGAATATTGTAGATTTGGAATTGACTCTGGAGGTAAAGATGGCTTTTAAACTATCAGGGTTGGTATATGGTAAATGAACCTAAATGGATCAGACTAAATGTGTTAAGACCTATTGACAAAATGCCACATAGAGCAAATCCAAACAGTAGATTTTCAATGATGTTACCATATTAGGCAGCAAAGTGCTTTACTGAGTAGTTGGGCAAATGCAACCTAATTAACAGGTGTGAATTGGGTTTTAAAAATTCTCTGAGAAATTAAAAATTTAAATTGTTAAAAATTCTGTAAGACCATGTGCACCAGGGAACATGTTTTGAGACATCTTCAGATAATTTTGATTAGTCACTCAGTTTTTGCCTTGGGATTTGTAATGTTTGTGGAGCAGACAGTCTCACAATAGTAATCACATCAGAGTACTGTTTATTGCATGGCAATTTATTTTCAAAATTATTTTATTTTATTTATATTTTGTACTTTATTGCGGTAAGAATATTTGACATGAGATATACCCTTTGACAGATTTTGAACTGCACAATACAGTATTGTTATCTGTAGGTACAGCAGATCTCTAGAACCTATTCATCTTACATAACTGAAATTTTATACCCGTTAATTAGCAACTCTCATTTTCCAAGTCTCTCTAGCCCTTGGCAACCATCATTCTACGTATTCTTTGCTTCTCTGAGGTTGTTTGTAGGTCTTTGGAGAAATGTCTATTCTAGTCCATTGCCAATTTTTAAGTCAGATTATTAGTTATTTTTTCTATCGAGCTCTAGGTGTTCCTTTGCATATTTTGGAAATTAACTCCTCATCAAACATGTGGTTTGCAGATCTTTTCTCTCTTTCTATAGCTTGCATTTTACTCTTGATTGTTTCTTTTGCTGAGCAGAAGCTTTTTACTTTGATGTAGTTCCTCTTGTCTATTTTTGCTTTTGTTGCCTGTCTTTTTGGTGTCAAGTCCAAGAAATCATTGCTAACACCAATGTTTATTTTAAAACATCTTCATTTAGAAAATGAACCTTCCCCCCCTCAACTTTTCTTCTAGGAGTTTTACAGTTTCAGAGCTTACAATTCAGGTCTTTAATCTATTTTGAGTTGATTTTTGTGTATGGTATAAGATAAAGGTCCAATTTAATTTTTTGGCATGTAAATATCCAGTTTTCCCAGCACCATTTATTGAGGAGACTGCTTGCTCCCAGTTCTGTATTCTTGGCACCCTTTTTGAAGATCAGTTGACTGAATATTTGTGGATTTACTTCTGGGCTTTATATTCTGTTTCAGAGGTCTATATAACTGTCTTTATGCCAGGACAATGCTGTTTTAATTACTGAGGTTTGTAACAAATTTTGAAATAAGTGTAATGCCTCTAGCTTCATCCTTCTTCAAAGTTGTTTTGGCTCTTTAGGGTCTTTTGTGCTTCCATGTGAATTTTAGAATTAAAAAAAAATTTCTGTTAAAAATTCCATTAAGATTTTGATAGGGATTGCACCTACAGAATGGGAGAAAATTTTTGCAACCTACTCATCTGACAAAGGGCTAATATCCAGAATCTACAATGAACTCAAACAAATTTACAAGAAAAAAACAAACAACCCCATCAAAAAGTGGGTGAAGGATATGAACAGACACTTCTCAAAAGAAGACATTTATGCAGCCAAAAAACACATGAAAAAATGCTCATCATCACTGGCCATCAGAGAAATGCAAATCAAAACCACAATGAGATACCATCTCACACGAGTTAGAATGGCCATCATTAAAAAGTCAGGAAACAACAGGTGCTGGAGAGGATGTGGAGAAATAGGAACACTTTTACACTGTTGGTGGGACTGTAAACTAGTTCAACCATTGTGGAAGTCAGTGTGGCGATTCCTCAGGGATCTAGAACTAGAAATACCATTTGACCCAGCCATCCCATTACTAGTTATATACCCAAAGGACTATAAATCATGCTGCTATAAAGACACATGCACACGTATGTTTATTGTGGCACTATTCACAATAGCAAAGACTTGGAACCAACCCAAATGTCCAACAACGATAGACTGGATTAAGAAAATGTGGCACATATACACCATGGAATACTATGCAGCCATAAAAAATGATGAGTTCATGTCCTTTGTAGGGACATGGATGAAACTGGAAACCATCATTCTCAGTAAACTATCGCAAGGACAAAAAACCAAACACCGCATGTTTTCACTCATAGGTGGGAATTGAACAATGAGAACTCATGGACACAGGAAGGTGAACATCACACTCCGGGGACTGTTGTGGGGTTGGGGGAGCGGGGAGGGACAGCATTAGGAGATATACCTAATGCTAAATGACGAGTTAATGGGTGCAGCACACCAACATGGCACATGGATACATATGTAACAAACCTGCACATTGTGCACATGTACCCTAAAACTTAAAGTATAATAATAATAATAATAATAATAATAAATTTAAAATTATGATAAGAAAAAAAAAGGATAAGTTCATGTCCTTTGCAGGGACATGGATGAAGCTGGAAACCATCATTCTCAGCAAACTAACACAGGAACAGAAAACCAAACGCCACATGTTCTCACTCATAAGTGGAAGTTGAACAGTGAGAACACATGGACACAGGGAGGGGAACATCACACACCGGGGCATGTCAGGGTGTGGGGGGCTAGGGGAGAGACAGCATTAGGAGAAATACCTAATGTAGATGACAGGTTGATGGGTACAGCAAACCACCATGGCATGTGTATACCTGTGTAACAAACCTGCACATTCTGCACATGTACCCCAGAACTTAAAGCAAAATAAAATAAAATAAAAGTGAGCCTTCCAAAAAAAAAAAAAAAAAAAAGCTAATGTGTGTCAACCTTACCCTTATTTAGGAGATTTGGGTTTTTCCCCCAAGTTTCCCAAATATCAGATAGGTAAGGAAATAAGATTGATTTATCTTTTCTAACCCCAAAATGTATGCATCAAAATGAGTGATATTCTTTAAAATAGTCATTTCTACCATGGTAAGCTATCCTTGTAATTGACTTAAAAATTACGTAAGAAAATGAGTCACATTATTTACTTTGCTTCTTGTTTTTGAACAAAAATAAGATTACCCAGTGCACTCTTCTATCTTATTCTAAGACTTAAAAGTTATTGATTCATAGCTGCTTTCAAAAATCAAATTCATCTTCAGAGAATCAAGATTTGCTACTTGGAAGATATTAAAGGAATGCCCCAGGCTGGAAGCCAAGTCCATAAGGAAGAGCTTTATAAGACTTTGCATAGGCCACTGCTTCAAGGGATAGCCTCCTTTGAAGATAACACATTTTTGCTAAAAGTAATGAGCCTTGTCACCTTATAGGCACATGGTGTTCACCATACCTAATTGAAGGGTTTCCACTCTACTCTGCCTGGGCTAACTCATTGCATACTTTGAGTGACTGGGTGTGTATCTCCATGCTTTCTGCCAGTATACTAGTTGGAAGTGGTAGGTGCAGGGAAAATGAAAGCAATTAGAAATAGCCAAAGAGGTTAACTGCCCCAACCCACCTCTCACCAGTCCTGAAGGGTGTGTAGAAGAATAGCATAGAGTGACAGGTTGTAGTTGACTCATAGTCTGTCAGAGAAATGGTGGGAGCTGTTGGAAGAAGCACTAACCGAGACTGAGAAGCAGGGATGAGATTGGATGAGGCGAGCAAAGAACCCATGGTGCAAATTAGAAGGAGGAAGTTGCTAACCCTGCACTCACATGACCCTGAGAATAAGGGGCCTTCTTAAATTTTGTGCCCTGTCTCACCTGCCTCACCCTACTCCTGGCGCTGGTCACTGGGGCCAACTTCTAATTCAGTTCACTTTTGCCACAGACTTGCTGAGCAATTTTGGACAAATTAGAGGTTATCTCATGTAGCTCTACATTTCCTAAAAGTAAAATGGAGATAATCCCTGAAACACTCATTCTATAGGTTGCTAGAAGGATCCATCAGATGTGACAATGCCTTGTAAGCCATAACCATTTATATTATTGTGTTTTTTTTTCTTTTTCCTACCATATCAAATTTTTTAAAGCATCTCCTCCTGGGTTAGTTCTTATTTTTCAAATAGCTGGGCATAACTGGACTATGGGGAAGATTTTTTTTTAACTGTAGATATCTAGGGCTTGTCTCAGTCTAATTAAATCAGAATCTCTTAGTGTAGGGCTCAGGAATCAATATATTTTATGATACTTCCTTATTAGTTCTACTTATTTTTACATTTTTCTCATTTATTTGACGTATAACAATTTATTTAATTGGCATATAATAATTTTTCACATTTGTGGGGCACATAGATACTTCTTAACTTATTTCTTAGTTGCTGCCTTACAATGTATAATACACATCTTTAACATATTAGGTTTAACTTGAAATAATGTATATTACTTCATGTATTATTTAAGAACCGTACAACAGTACACTTTCAGTTCCCACCTCCTTTCCTTTGCACTATTATTGTCATACATTTTTCTTTTACATGTTATAAACCCCACAATATATTATGCTTTTTTGCTCTGAATGATCAGTTACCTTTTCAAGCAATTAAAAGTAGGAAAACAAAATCTTTTATATTTTACATGGATTTTGATCATTTCTGGTACTCATTTTTCTGTGTAGCTCCACTTCGTATTAAAATTCTTATGCTGGCAATGAATTCCCTCAGCCTTTGTCTGAAAAAAACTATTTCACCTTCACTTTTGTAAGATATTCTGAGTTGGCAGAATTCTTTTAACTTTTATTTTTTAGTACTGTAAATATATCATCCAATGTGTTCTGGTTTGCATGGTTTCTGAAGATTTGCATCCTGTAATTCTTACCTTTTTATTTTATGTTTTTCTTTTATTCTTGATGTTAAGTAGTTTGACTATGATGTATTTAGATGTGTATTGTTTGGTATTTTTCCTTTTTGGTATTCTCTGAGTTTCTTGCATCTATACTTTGATGTCTTCATTGTTTAAAAAAATTTTTTCAGCCATTATCTCTTGAAATATTGCTTATTATTCTCTCATCTCTTTTTGAGACCTCAATTATATTATGTTAGACCATTTTATATTGCATTGTAGGTCTTAGATGCTCAATTCTCTTTTTTTTTCAATTCTTTTTCCTTTTTGTGTTTTAATGGAAATAATTTATTGTGACCTGTCTTCAAGTACGCTGTTTATTTCCTCAGCTTTTTCAATTTTACTAATGGACCCACTGAATCAATTTTTCCTCTCTGATACCATTTTTAAAATTTCTAGTGTTTCCATTTGATTTCTATTTGACCATTAAAGTTTCTATATCTCTTCTGAAATTCCCCATCTGATTATCTATGTTGTTGACTTTTTCAAACTAGGTACTTTAACATATTAGTCGTAGTCATTTTAAAATTCCTGTTTGTTACTTCCAACATCTGGGTCATGTCTGAGTCTGTCCCTGTTGTTTGCTTTATCTTTTCTCATGGGTTGTTATTTTTTTGTTTTTGTGTATTTTGTAATTTTTGATTGAATGCCAGACATCATGTATAGGATAGTGAGTACTGAAATAATATTTATGTCTGGAAATTGGCCAGCCTTTTTGTCAGGCCATTAATATGAGAGTTGGAATCAATTAATCAGGACCTGAGCTGGATTGGGGCTTTATTTTTGCTATTGTTACTTCAGTGCACCTCAGCTTTCAAATTCCTCCAGAATTGGACTGTTAATGCCTTGTACTTATATTTTAACTTCCGTAATATTTTCAGATTCTTAGGTTGAAGCCTGATTTGGGGGCCTTTAGGTGCTGGAGGGTTTCTCTCAGTGTGGCTGCTGCTTATTAGATTTTAGTTGTCTTTGTATGTCTGTATTGCAGAAGGGGTCTCTCTCCTTGCACTGTCCTCCTCCAGTGGTAGGCCACTATTGCTTGTTTTTTAGTGTTATAGCTTGTAGTGGAGTTAGGGCTGTTTTTGTTCTTGTTGCTTTGTTTGTTTGTTTGTTTTAAATCCATTCCTGGCCTTGTTTTAGGCAAAGTCAGCCTCATATCTGTGGTTGGATTTGAGCAAGAGTTTCCTTCCCTGCCCAAGTTGGAGCAGTCCACTACTTGTTGTAGGAGTCAGGTCTTGGGCCTAGGAAGCTATTATGCCCCTTGAGACTTTTTCTTTTACCCTTTTGCCTACAGCAATTATTTTTGCCTAAAATCTAGGGGTCAGAAGGCTCTCCGTCTCTACCAGAGCCACATTGGTTTTACTTTTATTGCTCCCCCAGAAGCAGTAGATCTTTGCTTGCACCTGTGGGTAGAAGGGTTTGGGGCCCCCTCCTCAAGCAGCTTAAAGCTTTTTGTTTTTGTTGTTGTTGTTGTTGTTAAGAAGAAATGTTCCATAGAGATGAGCAGGGCTTTACGCCTATCCCCTAGCAGCCATATATCACCTCATTCTCATCCACACTGCAAGGGAATGTCTTGTTCTCAGACTTTCTCATGGGTTTCAATGTTGACCCATGGGAAAGGGCTTGCCCATTAGCACAATCTGTGCCTTTGGCCCTGTGTCTTTGGCCACCAGCTATTGCAAATGACGCATTAGTCCAAGGGATTCTAATGAACAAAGTATTGAGAATCACTTGTAGGAAAAGAGATTTCTTAGGAAGTAAATCTGTTTTTATAGAATTGCTGTTGGTGTGAGTGTTATTAGAATTTTAAAACCAAATCTAACATAGTTTTCCACTATCTTCAGTATAGAACATTTAAAGATTTAGACTAGAGAATAATGAAGAGTACAGTTTTGCTTTCTCTCCCTGACCAATTCTGGATTATTTTCTGGTCTTTGACTGCAAACTCTGCCCTCAGCTGCTCGTGATTGGCCTAATTATCATCAAAAAGGAAGATATTTATCTAATGGCTTCCACACAAAGGATTGGAGGTGTTCATCTGATTTTCAGCAGTCACTTAGCTAGTGAAACTCCAGCTCATCTTGATCTCCAGTCAAGATCCTCAGCAGCTCTGGCCAAGGAAAGCATTTTGGCACCGGGCTGTCAAAGGGAGACTCTTATATCCATGCTTCTTTCTTAGTGAATGCATTTCCCGTTGACAGAATCGCATTGCCAAGCGCAGCAGGAAGCTAGTGGACTATGACAGTGCCCGCCACCATCTGGAAGCTCTGCAGAGCTCCAAGAGGAAGGATGAGAGTCGAATCTCTAAGGTAGGGACTAAGCCCATGGTGAATATCACTCTCCATATTTTATGACCTGTTGCAGCTTTACTTTTTAAAATTAAATGCCTCCTCTGTAAAAGGAGATTGGAATCTGAACAGAATTTAAACTGAAACATAGTGCTTTTTATTATTTTTAATTAAAATAAAGCTTTTCATTATATTGTACAGTTCATATGGGGGATACTGACTCACACATTTTGATCAGAATGAACTTTGACCTACAATGTTGCGGGATCAAAGAAAGTAGTGTGTCTGCACTTCCTTAGATGGTTGTGGTCCACTCTCAGTGCTGAAATGCAGATGCAGGTGGGACACCAAGCTGAAATTCTCAGAGGTGACTTTTGATTGTCTGAGAGTACAGATGTGTGGATTTGCATAAAACAAATTTTCTGTTAGAAAACTTTTTTTTTTTTTTTTTTGAGACGGAGTCTCGCTCTGTCGCCCAGGCTGGAGTGCAGTGGCGCAATCTCAGCTCACTGCAAGCTCCGCCTCCCGGGTTCACGCCATTCTCCTGCCTCAGCCTCTCCGAGTAGCTGGGACTACAGGCGCCCGCCACCACGCCCGGCTAATTTTTTGTATTTTTAGTAGAGACGGGGTTTCACCGTGGTCTCGATCCCCTGACCTCGTGATCCACCCGCCTCGGCCTCCCAAAGTGCTGGGATTACAAGCGTGAGCCACCGCGCCCGGCCAGAAAACATTTTTTAGTAGCTTTCACCATGTATGTCAGCAAGTTACAGATGCTGACTAACTGAAGTCACCTCCTAACTATGCCCTCCTCTTCCAGGCATGCCTTTTCGTATGTGCCTACACACAGCTGCCTGAATGGTCTTTCTACATCGAGATATGTTTCTCAACTGCTTAAGTCTTTTAATGTTTTCTATTGCCTGTACAAAAAATACTTAATTTCTTAGTACAGCGTAGAAGATCCTCACAATTTGGCTGTAACTCACCTGGCCATCCTGATCAACTTTCAAGTCTCCTTTCCCCTCCTCGCCTTCTTCCATAAACATACCATGAGCCAGAACTATACATCAGTTTCTGAGCAGTTCACAATAACAAATGCCCTTCATGAGAGGCCTCCTAGATACCAGGCACCCTGTTCAACACTTTATCTACATTAACTTTCCTTAATACTCAAAACAACCTGTGAGGTACACAGTGGTAAAGCAGTCTGACAAGTTCACATGGTAAGCTAGAATTCCATTTCAAGGCTTTCCACCTTTATGTATTTTAATGTCTTTCTTACCCCCTCCTTTGGTAAACATTTTCTGATTGCTTAGGATTCAGTTAAAAAATTACCTTCTCTCTTCTCTGCACTGCCTTCCATATAGCATGCTCTATAACACATTGTAAGTCCCTTTTGTAAATACATCCTGTAATGTAATTATTTAGACTTTCCACTAGACTGGGAATTTCCTGGGGATGCATTCATGTTCAGTATCCATAGCAGAGCTGTCTACGTGGCAGGCAGCTAACACATTTTTGTAGAATAAATGAATCAGCCAGAAACTGCAAGAGCAACCATTGTAATCAATCTGGTTTCCAGTTTTAGGGAGTCTTAGTGTTTCATGTTTAATTGAAAAACAAGGATATGCTTTTAACCAAATACTCTCCTTCTCAAAATATTTCCAAGATGCCATAAGACTATTCTTATTTTATATTAAATGATGCTGTTGTGTATAGAAATGGTCTTTCTTAGTGTAAACACATGTTATATTTCATTCCTAGGCAGAAGAAGAATTTCAGAAAGCACAGAAAGTGTTTGAAGAGTTTAACGTTGACTTACAAGAAGAGTTACCATCGTTATGGTCAAGGTAAAAATGTTTCTCTATAGGTTGCACATATTCCTTTTAGAAATTCAAGATCAGTGAATATCCCTTATCTTGTCTTTATTATTACTGTGACACTTCAACACTGTCCAGTGGAAGTGTTCTTTATCTGTACTTTCCAGTATGGTAGCTACTTGTCACCAGTGGCTATTGATCACTTGGAATATGGCTAGGATTAAAAAGGAGGAACTAAATTTTAAACTTAATTTATTTTGTTTTATTTAGATTTAAATAACCACCTGTGACTAGTAGCTGCCATATAGGATGACACAATTTTAGACCTTGATCTATTTCTCAAGTGGAGACCTAAATCTCAATTAGAGGCATTAGGAGGAGTGCCCTTCATCTTGAAACTTACAATAATATCCTTTCAGTTCTTGGAGGAACTTCCTTTATTCCAAGAGCTCATCTAGTCATCTGGCTTAGATGGTAAGCCTCTACTTTCAGCCCTGACTTTTAAATCTGAACTGTATTCATATTTTAAGCACCAGATATTCTTACTTACACGTTACTCTGCATTTCTCATGGAATTATGTGCATTTTTAAATAGTTGTTCTGTTTTTCCTGCTCAGTGGTAGAACAAAGAAGCTGTTGGATGAAATAGGACCTTATGATCCTTAATCTCTATCAGCATCCTCATGCTCCCACCCCAAATTAGCCAGAGTTCTACTTAAAATAATGCCATGTTATTTTAAATCAGGTCCTCTATTTCTAACTTCCAACTAGATGGATTTGCCTCTAAAGCCTTCCTGTATACAAATTCTAGAGCTTCTATTTACCCACCAAAATTGTAAGCATTTTGAGGGTCTGTACTAGAGTTTGCCCATTTTTGTGTTCATCTCTAGTGTTTTTAATTTTTGCCAATAAAAGGCACTCAGTGTTTCTCTCTGAACTGAAATATCTGGATGAAATTTTGGCTAGTTTTTACCTCAGTGTCCAGCCATCACCCAAAGTCCAACATGCAAAATTATGTCATTGTTCATCTGAATTTACTCATTCCCTCTACATCTGCATTTCCTTTTCTTTTTATTTATTTTACTTTACTTTATTTTATTTTATTTTAATTTAATTTAATTTTATTTTAATTTTATTTTATTTTATGTTATTTTATTTTATTTTATTTTATTTTTGGTGCCATTATTTCTGGGTTTCAAAACCTCAAAGCTTTGCAATTTTTACCTACAGGAAACCAAAGAGCCATCAAAATAAACAATCCATCATTTTTCAGTGTGGGCTTCTGGATCACTCTCCCTTTTTCTGGTCCCACTGTCCCTACCCTAACCCTCATCATCCTGTTGTGTATTATAATGGTAGTCTTGCCCTTACATTTCTTCCTTTGATCTCTTCCTGTACACCTTTTCTTTCAGAAGCTCCACCTTGACATCTCTGTGGCCTGCTTAGGACCTCACTGTATGTGCCTAAAGAAGACCTCTTCTCTCCCCCAGAGAGGATTTAAACAATCTGAATATATACAACTTTTAGGGATAGAGATAAAACAAACATCTATTTATGATTTGAATTTACTTAGTTATTCACATTTATTTAAAATCACAAATTATATGATGCTATGGCTTTTTTTAAAAAAATACAGATATTACTTTTTTGCTCTTACATTTCGTGGAATACTTTTATCCAAAATCTTTACATATATCTTTAGCATCAGTGTTTTTGTCCTTACTTAAGATACTCATCATCTCAACTAGTAGTTCTCCAGAGCTTATCATCATCTTCCACAGATATTTAGTTCCAAACACAGGTTGTCATTTACATACAATTAAGACAGTTATACTTTTTATTTCCCCTGTAAAGGAATTTTTTTATGATTTCTAATGTAATTGCTTAATTGCTTTTTAAACTGATCTTCAAAAAGGCTTGGGTACCACAGTGTTCAAGGCTTTCAATGATGAGATAATACCCCTGGGAAATTGCCAGTGCCAATTATGAAACTTTGGGGAAATTGCCAGAATTGCTAAGAGACAGATATGTATTATTTGCCTTAATATGTATTGGGTATATAACTAAGGTTTTTCTAGTGATCTCTACTACATCCAAAACTAGCATTGATGTTATTTCAGTCTTTTGTGCCCCTCCTAAATTGTATTTGGTTATTCAAAGTAAAGTAATTGTTGGAGCGTCTTGTAGCGTGAAAGACTTTGTAGGGACTTAAAAACAAAGGGAATATCTGAGGGATAATTTTGGAAAGAAACCTTTCCCCTTTTCTGGTCATACACAGTATAAATGTTTCAATGCTTTTGAAATCAATCTAATGTCTCACTCTGGCACTTAGGAAATAACATCAGTGAAAACTAGTTTTTCAATCCAGATCCTGCCTTTTGATCAAAACCTGACTTAGGCCTTCCTTTCTATGTAGCATATTTCTTGATAAAATCCAGATTACTCAACCATAATAATTGTGTGCATTGTGTATGCTGTATACCAAAGATCATTTTTTGGAATACTTTCTATTTGCTAGGTGTCATTTTATGTACTTTACACATATAACCTCCAATCATTACAATTACAGATCTCTCCATTTCACAGATGAGAAGCTAAAGATCATATTAATTAAATAACTCACCTTAGATTGTTAAGCTTGTAAATCCTAAAGGTAGCATTTAAAAACACTTTGGTGTTTTGTTTTGTTTTCCTGTGAATCGTGCTGCTTTTATCTAGGGCCTCTCTTTATCTAAAATGAGATTGCATTCAGTCATAATTTTTCAAGTTATTCCATAAATACATATGTTCTTTAACAAGCTATATTACTCAACCTGGAAATTGAAATCAGTATTTTGTGTCTTCTTTGCCTCCTATGAGGAAATGCATAATACTGGGCATGAAGTAATAAACATATTACATGTTAGTTATTAATGCATCGAACTATAATCCTTCAGAATGTTGAGTGGAATATTCTATATATGCCTGTTAGGTTCATGTTTACTATATGTTGTTCAAGTTTTCTATTTCCTTACTATATTCTGCCTTGTTGAAAGTGAGATATTGAAGTCTCCCACCATTATTGGTCTTATTTCTGTCTTCATTTCTGTCAGCTTTTGCTTAATGTATTTTAGGGCTCTGTTGTTAGGTGTATATATGTTTATAACTGGTATATCTTCTTGATGGATTGACTGTTTTTTCTTTATAAACTGTCCTTCTTTGTCTCTAATAATTTTGACTATTTTGTCTGATATTACTATAGCCATTCAAGCTCTCTTTTCATTACTCTTTTCATGGAATATTCTTTTTTCCATTTTTAAACTTTCTACCTATCTTGAAGCTAAAGTGTGTCTCTTGTAGGCAGTATTTAGTTGGATCATTTGTGGGTGCACATGGTGTGTGTTTTATCCATTCTGCCAGCCTCTGCCTTTTGATTGCTGTGCTCAGTCCATTTATCTTTATATAATTACCAATAATGTAGGCTTTTCTGTCTACTATTTTGGTAATTGCTCTGTGTGCCTTATGTCTTTTTTGTTTCTTTATTCCTCCATTACTGCCAAGTGTAGAAAACTTTCAAAATTTTGGATTTAAACTGATCTTCAAAGATTAGTAGTTCATGAAGGAGAAATGAACTACTGCTTAGAGGGGGATGCAGGTTCAATTTTAAAAAAGGAAGTACTAGAATATGATTGCAGGTTGTAAAGGAGCTTATAAATTATATAGATAGAGATGATAGAGTGGTATCACCAAGAAGGAAGGACTCTAAAGAGAATTCTTGAGGTAAATCTTGTAAAATAAGTAAAGCCACCATTTAGTGAAAAGGATATTCTAGGCTGACATAGAGTATGAATAAAGGCCTGTGGGTTGAAGCAGATATCTGGGTTCATGGAACTTTAGTCTAATGTAACTCAGGGTCAGAGTGATAGTGTCTAGGAGGGGCTTGTGGTGATGAAGCAGGAGAAAGACAGGGATCAGATACATTTATCATTCATTCAACAAATATTTATTGACCACCTACTGTGTGTGAAGAACTCTGTTAGATGCTAAAGATTCTGTACTGAAAGTTTTTGTTTGCTTGGAGCTTATATTGAAGGACAGGGAAAGGCAGTTACCTTTAAAAGAAATGAAAAATAAGATATCAGACAATAAGTTCAATGCAGAAAAAATTTTAAAAAAGGATAATTTAGTAGAGAGTGACATGAGATGGTATAACTCAGACTGTAGTTTGGATGTTTAGGGAAGTTGTCCCTCAAAGAGATAGGCAATATATAAAGAAAAGGAAATTTTGGGAAGATTGAATCTGGCTTATATATGCTAAGTTGAAGAATCATTAGGAAATTCAAAAAGATATGTCTATTAAGCTAAGTCTAAAGCTTGAAGAGAGGTTTGGGAGTCATTACTATATGGGTGGTAATGATGCCATGAGAGTTGATGAATTAGATGTTCGGATAGATCAAATGGCAAGATGAGGATCAAAGCAGAACCTTTGAGAGCACTAATATTTTATGGAATGTGCAAAAGAAGAGGGGACTGTGGAAAAGCCTTCCAAAAATTAATCAGAAATGTAGAAGGAGCCATGACAGAGGGATATCTCAAAAAGGCAAGAATGGAGAGAATTTTTAAAATGAGGATTGCCAGGACTATCATTTACAATAGAGGTATCAAGCAGATGAGGACTAAAGAGGCATCACCTTTGGTAAACGTCCAGAGGGGTTTCAGTAGATGTTGGGATCAGAAGCTTGATTATAGGCATTGGAGACTCCATTGGAGATGAGGAAGCAGCAACAGGTGTCTGTTATTTTGAGGATTCTAACTATGATGGGTCCGAGGAACTGTGGCAGCTGGTATAGGGAAATTAAAGGGCAAGGGGAGCTTTCTAAAAATAACTTTTGTCATTTTGAGAAGATGGCATAACTGTGGTAAAGGTGGAATAATTTAGGACTGAGGATATGTGGGGCAAATGGGGCTCAGGACAAGGAGGAAGGGTGTTGATAGGACTGACCAGAGAGTGTTGAGGGGTACACCACAGGGCCCAAGCTTGATAAAGCAGGATGTTCCACCTGATCAAGGGTAGTGGCCTGGAAGAAAAGTGCATTGATCTCACAGAAGTTTTGAAAAAAGCAGGTGGAATGGAAATGAATAAATGAGGGAGCTCATGGCCCAGGAAATTAGGTCAGTGGGTGGGCCACTAATCTGCCCCATTTCAGAGGTGAAATAGTTGTGAGTCATGGCAAGATCCAAGGTGTCAGAGGCCAATGCAGAATGTGTATAAATAGAATGCTGGGGTCACTAGTTAGAGGGCTCATGTTTTGGCTGGACAGTCATATGGATGTTGAGATCTACTGTGTTAGTGTTAGGATCTGGTGAGGGAGAGAGGGGAAACCATGAGGCATGCCATTGTGGATTGTGGTTGGGGTTGAGGAGTCTTGCTGAGAGGTTGATATTAAGCTTTGAAGAGGTTTAATATGAGTGCCATTAATCCCAGAATGGAGTGTAAATGAGCTTAGAGGATCAGAAGAGAGCTAGGAAAAAACTCTTCCTCCATCTGCATCTCCATAATAAGTAAGGGACAGCAGGGGTTGCGTCCTCCACTGCAAGAGGGTCTGGGGGAAGCACTGACACTCCCCTCCAGGGAGACAGATTTCCTTAGGGCATTGCGAAGGGGAGAGTGCTCAGGCCTGCAAACTGTAGCTGTGATAAGCTCAACTTAATTTTTCCTTTGTTTCTGAGAACAAAGAAACATCTTAATAAAGAAATTAAGTTGGTTTTGACAGCTAATAAGAAGGGTCCTGAGGATGCCACATTTGGGGAAATGGTGATGTCTCAGAGTCCCTTGTTTATAAAGAACTTTCAAAAGGAAACTTTTAAGCAGGTAATATCAGAATCAAGAGCTTGGTATTCTGGTACTCTGTGTCTGTATATTCTACTGCTGGTTACATTAAGTTTTTACAAGCCAGGGTCACATCAGAATATGCTCTTATAGTGGAATGAGTGCCAAGTTTCTTCATTCACTGGCTTGTTTATTCATTTATGGAATTTATTCATTTATTCATGCCTGCTGTGTACTAGGTGCTAGGGCTGTAATAGTGAACCAGTTAAAGGCATTCCCCTCTTTGCAGGATCTCTGACTTCATAAATTGGAGAAAATCACTATCAGTTGTATCAAAAATGTTGGACACTTTTTCCTAATTAAATACATGCTAGTTAATTTAATTTCTAAATTAAAAAACAAAATATTAGAAATAGATGTTTGTTTAGTTATTCTAAATAAGATATTTCTGATACTACACCATTTTCTCAGGATAATAATTGATTTGACAACGTAAGATATGCTGTATATCAGAAAACAAAATTGAAATATAGAAGAATGGGACTTCTTTTTTGTTTTTGCCTAATGCATCCAAAGTTAAATATGTTTAATAGAAGTGCCATTACATATTGCTAAGAAAAACAATACTAAGAAATAAAAAAATTTGAATAGGTGATTCACAAAAGAAGGAATACAGATGAGCAATAAATAAATGAACGAAAGTGTTAACTTTAATTAAAGAAATATAAACTTAAAAGTCAGTGAGATGCTAACTTTTGGCTATCATATTTATAAAGGTTGTATGTAAGGTAATGTTCAATTACCTTGTATATAAGATAATATTTAAGGGACTATAAGTGGCCCAGTCTAGCGCGAGCAGTTGAGCAGTTTGATAGTGAACATCAGTGCTTATTTGGTTCACTCGTTTTACCAGCAAATACCTTCAAGAAATCTGTCCTAAGGAAATGAATAAGCTGTGTAGAAAACCTTAATTATAGATATTCATTAGGGTTTTGTTTACCATAGAAAAAAATTAATAAAAATAAAATAATACTCTCCAGTGAAGTTCAACTTACACACCTCTTCCATCTGTACCCACTTTCTATTTAAATTAGACCCTTCTTTCTGCAGCCCAAGTTTGTCCTCTTAAGCAGGTGCTTGCAGCTGTCACAGGGCCCGTTGCTCTCCTCTCTTCTCAGTTTCTCTGTTTCTGCCCATATCCACTCACTTTTGATATGTAATCATGTATGCCTTCTTGTTGTAACTTAACATTCCCATGTGGTTTTATAAGCTGCTTATTTCAAATATATATACACATATATATAAAATCTGCTTATTTCTCTTACACACACACACACACACACACACACACACACGTATTTCCATTGTAAGTATAAATAGAGCAGCCCCTCTGGGTGCTTCTCTAACTGGATTGTACATTCCTAGAGACATGTTCACCTACCACTATGCATGTACCCAGAGTTGGATAGGTCCTTTGTTGAGTAATTGAAGGAAGTAATTGAAGGAAGAAAAGTGTTAAGAATTACTGTCCCAGTTGATTGGGGCCCTGGAGAAGGGGTCATGAGTTGCCACTCAAAGTGCCCCAGAAGACTTCTCTGCAAACACTGTGAGCGGGGTCCCTCTGCATAATGTACAGGTAGCCTGTAGGGTCTCTCCTTGCCCGTCAAGCTGCTGCCTTAATTAGCTTCCTCAAATACAGGTGCAAGTCTTCTCCTTTGCCCTATCTCAAACACATCTAGGGGTTGCCCACTCCCTGCCAATAAATGTTGTGCTTCATGGTCTGGCAAGGACCTCTGCCCCAGAGAACCATCTGCTTCCTCACTAGGCTCCCCTCTCCCAGGCTCTGGTCTGACCTTCCTGGGGGCTTACCATTTCCCAAACACACTTTGGAGGATTTTGTTTATTAATGAATAGATGTCTATATGCATGTGTATTTATATGCATATGAATAGGTATATGCACATGTATTTATGAATAAGTATATGATCTTTTAAAATCAATTAAAAGAAAAATATATGAAATCAGGGTCACATGATCACTGTAGGTATAGAAAATTAAGATTAAGTATGTTAGGGATTTAAGTAGAGATAAGCCACAGAAGAAGTTAGTCTCATTGCTATTATGAATGGGCAGCTTATGTTTTCATTTACTCAGTGATGACATGCTCTTATATTTGATGAGCAATTAGAATTAATTTACGGGTTTTGTATTTCCCTCTATGAAACAAATTTCAGAGTCCAAACACATAATAATAACTAGACCATTTATAGTTTATAAAAATTAATAATGAACTTCTCAAATCTTGAAAGCAAGAAACAGTAACTAAAATATAAATAAGTTCTCAGGGTGGGGCTTCCATAAGCATTGTCTCTGAATCAGCAGCATCAGTTATCATCTAGAAACTCATCAGAAATACAAATTCTCAGTCTCCATGCTCAGACCTACTGGATCAGAAAGACACCCTTCAGGTGGTTCTCATGCACGCTAAGGTCTGAGAATCACTGTCTTAAGGCACTGAATTTTAGGAGAGGTCATGCTCTATGCCAAAGTATATTTGTTTTTGTTCATTGACAGATGAGGAAATGTTGGGCTTGCTTTGAGTTCAGTATTTTATTTAGTCCAAAGTTATTCAAAATGGTATAAAAGAAACCTGGGTTTTCATATATTTCATTGCTATTAAAATTATTTTTGCTGACTGGTCTTTCCCTCTCTCTTCTTTCCTCTTTGTATTTCCACATGGCAGACGAGTTGGATTTTATGTTAATACTTTCAAAAACGTCTCCAGCCTTGAAGCCAAGTTTCATAAGGAAATTGCGGTGGTGAGTCATGATGATTATTTTTGCATATGGAATATAAAGTAAAGGAAGGTTTATTTTGGAAGCAAATGAAATGGGATAGAATTATCCAAAGAATTCACCCTTTTGTATGTTTCTTTTAGTAGTGTGTTATTACCCTCGGTAACATTTCTACGGTTTTTCATAGTGATCACGTAGTTCTTTGTATCTTTTGAAGATTTTGCCACAGTTTTACACTGTTGTTTCTTTTACCAGGCAGTTTATAAAGTTGGAATTCCCAGTGATATTTTAGGCTAAATTTTAGGCAAAATTGCTCTCAAAATATTTAGGTAATCAACAACTCTGTTGTTGATTGATTTTTGTTGTTGTTGTTCAAAAGGGTGGAGTGAATGTAAACAGTAAGCTTTTGTTTTCTACTCTGTACTCTGGTTTATATATATATATATATATATATATTTAGTTTACTCGTGTTTCATTTGTTTCAGTTTTGACATAGATTTTAAATTTGAACCGTATACAGAATTTCAGTTATCCTGAGGCCATCCAAACTATCATAAAATTTATAGTTTCTCAAAAAGCAATTTCTTTCTTGGGGAGAATAGCCTGAATTGGCACCAGAATGACATGTGACTAATAGACAAGTGGCCTCTGTCCCCTTAGCTTTGCCACAAACTGTATGAAGTGATGACGAAACTGGGTGACCAGCACGCCGACAAGGCCTTCACCATCCAAGGAGCGCCCAGGTAGGCCCCTGCTCATTGGAGCACCTGTAATGTCCTGCTTGTTAAAATTTCTGCAATCTGTGGACCAGCCTGTACTATTTTATTTATCCTACAAAAGTCTCACAGGAGCCTTTTCACCCTAGAAGCCAACACTAATTTTATTTCTGTGCTTTTACATTTATTTCTGGCCTTCAGTGACTCAACTAGGATTCTTCTTCATGTCACAACAGCACTGACTTTCTGCCTCTCTGCCTCTCTCTGCTTTCCATGAGGCTTGATAGCAACAGTGTGAAATTTTAATATATAATGTATATGCTTATTGTAATATATAATTTGTTATGCACTTAATAATTTCTCTGGAGAAGAAAGGAATTCCCAAAGTTTATGACAGTTTGTCCTGATTGTTATCATTGATGCTGACATCTTTTATGAATCCATTTTGGGAAAGGAAAGAGGAAGTAGGTGAGATCTCATCTTCCTCTTACCTCCTGACTCTTGATCTGGTGAACACTGTGCTGTTTTTGTTTTATTGCACGTTGCATTATGAGTATGCCAGTCAAATACCCCGGAGCCCCAGTGATCCATAGGTGAACTGTCTACCTTGCCAGGGTTTGGCTGCACACCACCTTTCTCCGGTGATTCTAGAATCCTTTTTATTCCATTCTTCGCAGACTTTATGTACTCAGAGAATGAAGGCTAGTGAGCTGGGAGTCAGAAGACCCAGCTTTCGGTTTTCTGATTTTGCAGTTAACTTGCTTTGCCTTCCTTGAGTAAGTTCAAAACTTCTCTGGTTAGAGGTCTCATTTTTTTTAATTCAATAGAAAAAAAAAAGATACTATTGAACTACATGGTTTCCAAGGTAATCTACAGTCCTGACATTCTATATTTGCCATTTTAATACAAACACTTATTTGCATACATTTATGAAAACACACATAGTCATACACATGAACCAACTTCTACGTATGTTAATGTTTGGGTCCCTCTAGAGATTGTTAATTTTCTTATTCCCTGCTCTTTGGATTAGCCCTACTTATAGGTTCTGCTATGGTTTCTATGCTATGTGAGCAGTAGTATATCTTCTCTTTCTAAGGAAAAGAATATTGCCTGAAAGAATACATAAGAGAGGCAGAGTTACTGTTTTCAGTATGGTTATTTCAGTATGGGGCTAGGCACAAAGGAAGAATTGGAATAGGAATATCAGAATTACATTTGAGTGTTTTAAGAATGAAGTGCATGAAAAAATTTAGGGTTGTTCCCTTACATGGAAATGAAAGGGACAAATTCATCTGAAAAATTTAATGTTGCCAAATGAGATACAGTGAAGAAAAAGCGGGGCCGTGACCACTTAATGAATGTTCCTTTCATTTTTTTTCGACATCCCTCTGCAGAATGCGGTGGTGAGTGAGCTCAGTGGCATCTCTATTAAGCTTAGATTGGGGCTATGTTTCCGTCTGAGGCCATGATTGCTGGCATATGACCCCAATCATGTGGCATGTCTGTGTTCTCGCTAAAGGACCCAGTTTCCTCAGACCATGCTGCTGTGTACATGCTCTTTTATTTTGGGGTACAGACTCTGTTTCTTCGAGCTGTAGACTTTAGAAATTCTTAGAGAGTAGGATGTGTCCCAAGTGCTTCTTAGTCATCACATTTGGGCTGTTCCCGAGCGTCTGGCTGTATGCCAGGAACATGGTGGGTTCTTAGTAAATGAAACTGAATCTTGTCTGATTTTGTTGCACATTTCAAGATGCCTGAGTTGAGTAGTTATTTATAAGGTCTAGAAGGAGAAGTAATTAGTGAGTTTATTTCCAAATGTTATTAGAAAGCACTTCTACAAAATCCTTACTAACACTATCCTAAGGCTACCTTTTAATATAAAAGTTACAATTTTCATAGTTTTTTATAGATTGTGACATGGCAAGATTCTCTTGTAAATAGAAAGTGAAATGAGTAAAATCAATTCAGCTTATGTTTGGAAGATTCTTGCGGAGCTTGTTTGAAAGAACAGAGGGCTTGCATTACTAAGACCTGAATTCAGATTCACTAAATTGCTGGGTGATTTTAGAGTTTTTATTTTTAACCTATCTATGCCCCACTTTACTACTTGTAAAGTGGGGACAGTAAAACATGGCTACTGTGAAGACAAGAGATAATATATGAATGAGGTCACTGTAGTGCAAATAAATGGTACCAGTTATCACCATCACTGTTGCAATTAACCAGAATTAACCTGGAAGGGGAGAGCAGGAAAACAAACAGTACCTGTTAGGCTTCTGGGTTTCTCTGAGATGGAAAACCCCTGATCAGATGAATACTGTTCTTGAGAAGGCCCCTTGCCCAATGCCCTGTGTTCCTCTAGTGATTCGGGTCCTCTCCGCATTGCAAAGACACCATCACCGCCTGAGGAGCCTTCACCCCTCCCGAGCCCGACAGCAAGTCCAAATCATACATTAGCACCTGTGTCTCCCGCACCAGCACGGCCTCGGTCACCTTCACAGGTAGGAAGAGGTCAAATATATTGGGGGATAGAGCTCATGATGAGGTGAAGGTGGCCCCATCTAGGATAATCCCACAGTGCCGGGGCTTCAAGAGAAGTTTCCAGTTAGGGAGACTGAGATGTGAGGCATTAGGCATTGTGATTGTCATGAAGGTATCCACCTGCTTTTCTTATTTGACTTGATATTTCCTCACATGCCCTATATTCAAGTTTTTTGGGACTTCTTACCACGTTCTCAGCATGCTCAGGCTAGTGCACTCTCTCTTCTCCTATCTCTTGCTACAAAACTATTTTCTTTCAATGCTCCATTTAAATCCTACCTCTGCATGAAACCTTCCCTCTCCTGGTGGTTTAGAGTTGGCAAGTACTGCCAAGAAAAGCAGTTATGTTTATGTGTCATCTCACATTTTTTGGTACACCTGGACATTTTTTAGTACACACGCTTGCATACGAGTGACCACTTAATAAAATTGAATTGAAGAAATAATTGAAGAGAAACAATAAGGGCTGGGCAAAGGTCACTGTAGAGAGAAACTACCACCTTTATTCTCCCTATGTTGGGTGAAAATGAAATTTCTGTAGAAAAACTTATAGTCCCCAGTCCAGTTCAAGCTTTCTTGTACAGATGCTGCTTGCCTTACAAAGGGGTTGTGTCCTGATAAACCCATCATAAGTAGAAAATATTACAAGTTAAAATGCATTAAATACACCTAACCTATTGAGCATCATGACTTAGCCCAGCCTACCTTAAACGTGCCGAGAACACTTAATATTAGCCTACAGTTAGACAAAGTTATCTAACACAAAGCCTATTTTATAACTGTGTTGAATATCTTGTGTAATTTACTGATTATAGTACACTGTAGAACATAATAGCAGTCATTTACCCTCATGATCACAGGGCTAACTGGGAAGCGTGGTTCACTGCCACTGCCCCGCCTCATGAGAGAGTATCTTCACACTTTCTGCTGAATGCCTATTGCTTTTACACTTTCCTAAAGTCCGAAAAAATCATAGATTGAACCACTGTAAGTTGAGGACCATCTATATGTAGTTGAACTAAGGAAAGTCTTGGGAAGATAACATGTATTAAACAGACCTTTAAAGTTTTCTACTTTTCAAAATCCTTGAATGGAAAGTGAAATGTAAGCTGCCTATAGTTGGTCTCACCAATTCAAATGAAAAGCTGCTTTAGTTTTGAAATTTTAATTTATTTCCAAAATGAGATTTTTTCAGTTTAGTTCAGAAGAGGGTATTGCCCTAGTTTAACCTTTAAAGTATATGTACCTGGCCCTACAGCTCTGTGTATTGTACTTGAGTTGAGATGAATGGACTCTTATAGCCTCAGTTTTGTTTTTCCCTTGAACCATGGCTTATCAGGGCTCAGAGAGCCTCACAGGTAGACAGCATTCTTTACCTGTATCAGATAGGCTTGCTGCTCTATGCAGATATAAGTTTCAATCAGAGCTCAATCTGTCCATGTAGCTCTGTTCCTGTGACCTTTCTTCATGTCTGACACATTGTCTTTGACTGGACTAATGTTTGTATTTAATGCTTCCTAGACAAGGAAAGGGCCTCCTGTCCCACCTCTACCTAAAGTCACCCCGACGAAGGAACTGCAGCAGGAGAACATCATCAGTTTCTTTGAGGACAACTTTGTTCCAGAAATCAGTGTGACAACACCTTCCCAGGTAAGTGCCTGGTGCAGGGCTGGTATGTCCATGAAAGTCCCAGGGTGGAAGGACTCTTAGGGGCTAGCCCTAAAGAAAGTGGCGGTGCCAGAACCAACAATATAATTTTAATTGTCATTCAGGCTTGTTTTAATTACTTGGTTAGTCTGAAGCATTCTTAAATGGGAGATGTACGGTATTTGAAAATTGTCTTTTTTTTTTAATTAAGGGTAGTGTATACTTACAGAAATTTGGAAAAATATTGAAAAGTATAAAATGAATAATTTATCTTATTTTTTAAAATTGTTTTATTGATACCAAATATTTTACGTATTTATGGGACACATGTGTTTGTTACATGCATAGGATGTGCAATGATCGAGTTAGGGTATTTGGGATATCTATCACCTTGAGCATTTATCATTTCTTTGCATTGGTAACATTTCAAGTCATCTCTTCTAGCTACTTTGAAATACCTAATTGTTGCTGACTACAGTCACCCTAATCTGCTATTGAATGTTGGGGCTTATTTGTTCAATCTAACTGTATGTTTGCATCCACTAACCAACCTCTCTTTATCTCCTCCTTCCACCCACACATCCTTCTCAGCCTCTGGTACCTATTATTCTATCCTCTATCTCTATGAGATCGATTGTTTCTAAGCTCTCATATATTAGTAATATGTGGCATCTGTCTTTTCTGTGCCTGGCTTATTTCACTTAACATAATGACCTCCAGATCCATCCATGTTATTGCAAACGATATTATTTCATTCTTTTTTGGTTCAGTAGTATTCCATTGTGTGTCTATACCACATTTTCTAAATCCATTTGCCCATCAATGGACACTTAGTTTGATTCTCTATCTTTACTCTTATCAATAGTGCTGTGATAACCATGCAAGTGCAGGTATTCCTTTGATATACACATTTCTTTTCTTTTGGATAAGTACCCAATAATGGGATTGCTGGATCTTATGGTAGTTCTATTTTTAGTTTTTTTTGAGGAATCTCCCTACCGTTTTCTGTACTAGTTGTACCAATTCTATTCCCACCAACATTGTATAAGAGTTCCTTTTTCTCCACATCCTTGCCAGCATCTGTTATGTTTTGTTCTTTAATAATAGCCATTCTAACTGGGGTACGATGACATCTCAATTTGGTTTTGATTTGGATTTCCCTGATACTTAGTGATGCTAAGCATGTTTTTGTATATCTGTTGGCCATTTGTATATTTTCTTTTGAGAAGTGTCTATTTATATCCTTAGCCCACTTTTTCATGGGATTATTTTTTTTAATTTTTGAGTTGAGTTCCTTGTATATTCTGAATATTGTTCCCTTGTTGCATGTCTGTCTGTAAATATTTTCTCCCATTCAACATGTTTTCTCTTCACCCTATTTATTGTTTTCTTTGTGTGCAGATGCCATTTAGTTTAATATAGCCTCAGTTTTTCTATTATTATAGTTACCTGTGCCTTTGAAGTCTTACCCATGCAATTTTCCTTAAACTGATGTCTTGAGGTGTTTCCCTATGTCCTTTTCTAGTTGTTTTATAGTTTTGGGTCTTATGTTTAAGCCTTTAATTCATCTTAAGTTGGTTTTTATATATCAGGAGAGACAGGGATCCAGTTTCACTTTTCTGCATATGGACATCCAATTTTCCCAGCACTATTTATTGAAGAAGGTGTCCTTTCCCCAGTATATGTTCTTGATACCTTTATCGAAAATCAGTTGGCTGTCAAAATGTGGATTTATTACTGGGCTCTGTATTTTGTTCCATTGGTCTATGTGTCTATTTTTATACCAATGTCATGCTGTTTTGGTTACTATAGACTTGTAATATGTTTAGAAGTCAGCTAATGTGATGCCTCCAGCTTTGTTCTTTTAGCTCAGAATTGCTTTGGCTATTTTGGCTCTTTTTTTGGTTTCATACAAATTTTATGATTTACTCTAATTCTGCTGAAAATGTTGCTGGTATTTTGGTAGGTGTTGCATTGTATCTGTAGATTGCTTTGGGCATTATGGTTATTTTTACAATATTAATTTTTCTGATCCTTGTCCTTTTAATTTTCTTTCATCAGTATTACAAAAAACTACAAAGTTTTCCTCATACAGATCTTTCACTTCCTTGGCTAAATTTGTTCCTAGGTATTTTATTTCGTTGTAGCTGCTGTAAATGGTATTGCCATATTGATTTCTTTCCCTTCTGGCTCTTTATTGGTGTACAGAAATGCTACCGATTTTTGTATGTTGATTTTTTTTATATATCCTGCAACTTTACTGAACTTATTTGTCAAATTTAGGAGGTTTTTTTGGTGGATTCTTTCATTTTTTCTAGCTATAAGGTCATACTATCAGCAAAGAGGAACAATTTGGCTTCTTGTTATCCAATTTGAATGCCTTTTATTTCTTTATCTTGCCTGATTGCTCTGGCTAGTACTTCCAGTGCTATATTGAATGGGAGAGGTGAAAGTGGGCATCCTTATCTTGTTCCTTATCTTGTTCATAGAAGAAAGGCTTTCAGATTTTCCCCCATTCACTATGATGCTACCTGTGCTTTTGTCATATATGGCCTTTGTTATTTTGAGGTCAGTTCCTTCTATTTCCTAGTTGATTGAGAGTTTTCATCATGAAGCAGTGTTGAATTTTATCGAATGCTTTTTCTCTATCTATTGAGATAATCATGTAGATTTGTGCTTAATTCTGTTGATGTGATGTATTAGGTTTATTGTTTTGCATAAGTTAAACTATCCTTAGATCCCTGATATAAATCCCTCTTGGTCGTGGTGTGTCATCTGTTTGATGTGCTGTTGGATTTGGTTTGCTAGTATTTTGTTAAGGATTTTTGCATTTATGTTTGTCATGAATATTTGCCTATAGTTTCCTTTTTGTTGTTGTGTTTTTGTTTGGTTTTGGTATTAAGATAGTGCTGGCCTTGTAGAATGAGTTAGGGAGATTTCTTTCCACTTCAATTTTTTGGAATAGTTTCAGGAGGACTGGTATTGATAGGGTTGGGCTGTGAATTCAACTAATTCTAGGCTTCTGTTTGTTGGGAGACTTCTTTATTTTTATTTTATTATAGATTCAGGGGATACATGTGGAGTTTTGTAACATGGAGACATTGTGTGATGCTGAGGTTTGAGCTTCTAATGATCTCATCACCCAGATAATGAACATAGTCCCCAGTAGGTAGTATTTTACCTTTGCCCACCTCCCTCCATCCTTCCACAATCTTTTTGTGAGACCAAACACACAAATGAGGAAGAGAAATGACTCAAGTGGTACTACTGCAATATACTACCAAACCATGATGACATATATGTCATTGTATGACATATATATGTGACATATACATACACACACACACACACATACAAAATGACCAAAAAACAATTAACATTATGACAGTCACAAAACCTCACATATTAGTAATAGCCTTGAAAGAAAACAGATTAAATTAAAAGATAAACTGACTAAATAAATAAACAGATGCTTTTCTCTTGCCGTTCTTAGTATTCTTTTATTTTTGCCTTAGTACATAGTTTGACTGTAATATAGCATTGAGAAGACCTTTTTGCATTGTATCTGTTTAAGGATATTTGGGCTTCCTATATCTGGATGGCTAGGTCTCTTGCTAGACTTGGGATGTTTTCAATCTAATACTTCATTAAATAGATTTTCTGGCCCATTTGTTCTCTCTTGGCCCTCAAGGACACCAATAATTCAAATATTTCATTGCATTATATTGTCCCAAATGTCAGGAAGGCTTTGTCCATTCTTTTTTATTTATTTTTGTCTCGTTGGGTTATTTCAAAGACCTGTCTTAAAGTTCTGAGATGCTTTCTTTTGTTTGATCTAGTCTCTGGTTGAAGCTTCCAAATGTGTTTTGTATTTCAGTCAATAAATTCTTCAGTTCCAGAATTTCTGTTTGGTTCTTTTAAAAACTGTCTCTTTGGTAAATTTTTCATTCATATCCTAAAATGTTTTTCTGATTTCTTTGTTTTTCAAATTTTTCTTGTATCTCACTGAGCTTCTTTAAAAGCAATGTTTTGAATTCTTTATCTTGTTTCTTTGGAAGTGTCATATTTCCTTGCCGTTTTATGATTCTGTTTCATTGTGTTGATATCTGTGCATCTGGTATAACTTCCAATTTCCAATCTGGTTGCTTCTTTCAATTCTTTGAAATTGGTTTTCGTAGGGGAGGGCTTTTCCCTGAAGATGTATATATGTTGTTGGTTGGGTCAGACATTTTGGCTTTGATTTTGGCCACATATAGTAGTGTGATCTTTGTATGATTCATTAGGCTGTAAATAGTGTCAGCTGTACTTGTGATTTCCTCAATGACTTAGGGTGCATTTGCTAGCAGGGGGCCAGGGTAAAGTTTTGCTGAGGACAAGGATGCCAGGTTGACCAGTCTTTGGGCCCTAGTGGAGGCAGTGGTAGGCTGAGCATTGCTTGTGCTTGGCTCCAATGTGGGTTACACTAGCTCCAGTGTTAGTCCAGACAGGCTGATTCTTGGGCTCCAGGTGGCTTGCTCAGATATTGGTAGTGGCAGCAGTAGGATGAGTGTGTGGTCAGGTTCTCAAATCTCTGGGCAGCTGCTGTGATGTGCGTGATGTCAGTAGCGGTGGTGGAGTAACCCACGGGAACCCAAGTGGTCTACTCTGGTGTTGGTGATAGCTACGACAGGTTGGGTGTGCCAGTCCCTTGGCCTGCTGGTGGTGCATTCTGGTGGATGCCACCTGTGGTAGCTTTGGCAGGTTGGGCTGGCCCAATCTCAGACCCAGGAGGAATATTCAGGTGCCAACAGTGGTAGACTGGGCTGGGAGATTTCCAGGCCCCTAAACAGCATGCTGAAGCACTGGGGTGACAAGCTGGATCCAGTAGCTTGTCCTGAGGTCAAGCTACATTGACACTGGTTGTGACAGGCTAGGTAGGGTGGTTTCCAGCCTGCTGACAAAATGTTCAGGTGTAGGAGGCACCACACTGCCCTGTGGACCTGCTATTAGGGAGGTCAAAGCCTCTCATGGTGGGAGGTAGCTGTGGGACACGTAGTTTCCTTGTGCCTTGGTCCCACTGCAGTCTGCAGCAGCAGCAGTGGGATTTGTCCACAAAGTGTCTGAAAGTGCCTGGCTTCCCCTCTCCCTCTTTGGCCCAGTGGTAGCAGCAGTAGCATCAGCTTTGGCCCCAGGGAGGGATGCAGACCTTTGGAAGCTAGGCTCTCAGAATGGCACCCACTGCCACTGGGGAAGGTGGGGCCCCTCTAAGGTGGTGTAGTATAGGCAGGTAGCTGTGGGTCTGTGGGGAGTGCAGTTTTCTCATTTCTTGGTTCCACAGCAGCCCTCAGAGGTGCACAGGATTTCTCCTAGCAGTACATGAAAGTGTGAGGCCTCTCCTCTCCCTTCTTGGCCTGGCCGTGACAGTGGCAGTATCCGCCCCAGAATAGAATGCAGTCTTTTTGGGGGCTTAGCTCAGAATGCCTACAAGCTGCAGCCACTCAGGACATGGTTGCCTATGGGGCTCCTTGTGAGTTCTCTCTCTGGAACAATGTCTCTGTGTGGTCCCTAGGCAGCTACCCATGTAAATCTTGAAGCCCACATCACTTGAGGGGTTCTCCCATAGCTAGAGTTGTAAAAAGATGGTGGTGGGTATGTGGAGTCTAGGGGATTCTGACTTATCTTTTCCTCATGTCTGGGAGCTTCTCCTGGATCCCAGCTGAGGAAAGCCTTGCTGCCCTCTCCTTGCTTGCTTTCAGTGCTTCCCATCACTTCTCTGTTGAATCCCAGTGTTCTCTCTTAGGTGATGTATTCACAGTGTGAATATCTACTTGCGATTTTGCTTCTGCTCTGTGGAAGAGGCATGTACTAGTTTTCTTTAGTCAGCCATCTTGGGAATCTCCCAGAATAAATAACTGTAGGCCGGGCACGGTGGCTCACACCTGTAATCCCAGCATTTTGGGAGGCCAAGGAGGACGGATCACCTGAGGTCGGGAGTTCGAGATAAGCCTGACCAACATGGGGAAACCCTGTCGCTACTAAAAATACAAAAATTAGCCGGGCATGGTGGCTTATGCCTGTAATCCCAGCTACTCGGAAGGCTGAGGCAGGAGGAGGTGGGAGGCAGAGGTTGCGGTGAGCCAAGATTGTGCCGTTGCACTCCAGCCTGGGCAACAAGAGCAAAACTCCATCTCAAAAAAAAAAAAAAAAAGAATTTTAATAATCACTTAAATCATACCACTCTGACATGACCACTAGTGCCCTTTGGTCTGTCTTCTTTTAGTCTTCCCAAATCACTGAGTATATATCAATTTTGCACTATAAAATTGAGATGTACTATCATGTATTTCTGACCTTTCTACTTAATTTTATTGAGCATATTTTCATGTCATAATATTGTCTTTGCAAATACATATTTGCCCATAGTATTCTCTCAGTTGGTTGTACCAACCCCTGATTATTGGCCACAAGTTGCTTCCAACTTTTTGTTGCTTCACCAGCACTTCAGTAAGCATCTCTTTATATGTTATTTCATGTTTATGTCTTCTATTATTGCCTTTATATTGATTCTTAGTAGAGAGAGGAAATGAAATTGAAAGAGGTGAATAATTTTAAGTCTTTTGTCCTTCAACAGGGGCGTATTATTTACATGAATTGGCAAATGAAAGTCAGTGTTCCTACTGATTTTGAATATACCTGGGTTCACATATCCCACCGCAGCTACTTGCAGGCCTGTTCCTGGTAGTGGCTGTGTTTTGTTTTGTTTTGTTTTTAATTAACTCGAGAATTATCATGACTTCCAGAGCTGCCTCTAATGTCACTGAAACCATCTCTTTTTTCTATGAGTAAAAGACCATACAGAAGTCATGGTGATACTATTTCTTCCCAGTGTTCTCAGGGTCTGGAATAATATTTACATTTTACAAGAGGTGCTAATGCAGTACTATAATTACTGAGCACATCAATAACTACACTATGCATAATATCCCAATTATAATCACATCATATTAATAATAGCAGAGATGGTGTACTGATAATAATAGGGACCTCAGAAAATAAAAACTCAGACACAGTGCAGTGGCAAATCATGATTTTTCATCCTTTTCAAGCACACTTATCAATAGGCAAAATGCTTTGAGCTATTGTTTTCTTGCTTCTGTTGTATGCATAAGATGCTGAGTTTGATAAAATTAACTGGGGCTTGAGATGTGATTTAGCAGTTCCTTTGAGAATGGTGTTTATTGGTGCATGGCCAGATCGTATGTCTGTGGATACCGAGATGCCGCCAGGGATAGCTGTCTTAGCGCCAAAGGATCTTACCCAGCATCTGCCAGTTGTCCTGGGACAAACTTGAGCAATTCTAATTTCCAAAGTTGTATAGTCCCTTTGCATTTTCTACTGCCCAGCTTCATTCTCTTTGTTCGCTACATGAATTTTCAAACTGGGAGTGTTTTAAGCAACAATACCCTTACTCAGTTGCTTTGACCTGGACCCTCCAAGAGCATCCTCTCAGTTCCATCACAAATAGAGACTTTGGTCATCTAGAAGCCTTGCGTGCTTAGCCGAGGACATCCCCATTTGGTAGACAAGGCAACTGAAGTAGAGACAACATGACATGCGGACTCACTGTGAAGTAAAGATGAGGTTCAGAAGTGTTCTTTCTTTTTAAATGTTTTTCTTTTTATTTGTAATTTGCTGGCTCAAAGGTAAGGACACTTCATGGTGGGGGGAAAAAGAATCAAAGCACTTTTGAAAATTACAGATGCCGGGAGAGTCCCCTAAGTACTTAAAAGAGCATTAGCTTTTGCTGGTACCGTTGAGTGAGAGTGATGGGAAAAGTCAAGAACTGGGGCAGAGGAAGTACCTTTCCAAACAGAAGCATGTTCCAGCTGCAGCTCCTGTGAGGACGCCATTCCTGGATCCACTTGCCTAGGCTTTGCTAGTGCTTTATGCATAACCCCAAGGCTGCTGGGAAAGGAATTTGGGAGCTTTCAGCGTCTCTCCATCAATACCTCTTATATCTCACTGGCTGTGTGTCACATCCTTCAGTCTTCCAGGCAATTTTGGAAGAACTAAGCACCAGAGACATTATAGGAGTGCATTTTCGGGGGCACAGCCTTATTTATATTGTTTTCTTCTAATCTGGGGAGGAGTCAGAAAGGGGTTTCTGCCATTTTTCTAAATCTGAAAAGCAACATGGCTCTAGCAGCTGGACCACAGAGTATGACTTGGAGTGTTTCCGTGGACTAAATGACCATTTGTCTCATGTCAAGATGTCAAAAGAGGAAGTGAAACAGGGATTTATATTTCTGTCTGCTTTCTGGTTTATTGAGTGACATAATCTGGCTTTAATTAAAAATATACAGATGCTGTCTCTTCCTGAAGCATCTTGGCAGTTTCTTCAGTGGCTTGTTCCTCTGTAGATATAAATAGCCATTTTGTGTTACTTCAGCCCATCCAGCAGTTTCTGATTTGGCAGGTTTGGGATGAGGTCAGGAATCTGCATTTCTTAGGAAAATGCTGCTGATGCTGCTGGTGTTGGCACCACACTGTGGGAGCCACTGTTTAAAGCTATCAGGATTCCACATGGCACAAATCAGTGACCGTTAACAAAGCACCACAGTGAATTAATAGATTTCTTCCAGGGAAATACCCAGCTGAGTCAAGTGTGTGCTATGATTGACCGTTCATAGCTGCTCCCTTCAAAACTAGTGTGACTCAAAGTCTTCCATATTTAGGGTGGTTGGACACATACACATACACATGTGTGCTTATAACATTAGATGTGTTGATCAGATTGTAGGTCGAGCTACATATTATAAGTGAATGAACTGTATCATCCAGACAATAATGTGTTTGACAATCTACAGATAAAAGAGAATAAATAGCAATACCTGAGAAAAATGAGAAGCTAACTGCAAGGAAGTAGAGCATTGAAAACTAGACAGCTTAGATGTACCTGAAAAGGTTTTCTCTGACACATATAACAATATAGGATGATCTGTCTACATTTATTTTAATATTAATTTTTTAAACGAGTCATTTACATTTAGAAGATTGATCTATGTCCCCAGCTTGCTATTTTTATCATGCACTTAATGGGGGAAGAAAAGCATTTGTGTTAATCTTGCCCAGAAGCTCAAAATGTAATGACTGAAATGTACCCAGTCTCGGATGGATTTGTATGTCTCCTCCACCAAGCACCATCACGGTGATGATTCTCTCCTGAGTGTGTCCTGGGATTGAAGACAGAAATCCATTAGGTCTGGAGAGCCCTCTAATGGCCCAAACTTTAAATGTAGCATAGAATTTTCTCTGGTAAATGTCCTTATCTGCTTGTAGGGAGATGCCCCATGGTTATAACCCAATGGTTTATCTTGCTTTTCTGGTTCTGTGTTTACAAAAATGGATCTTCCAAAGGTCCAAAAAATTGTTCCTGATTTTTCCGTCCTAAGAACTTAGAAATCTATTCTCTCTCTCTCTTTTTCTTTCCCTCCCTCTGTGTGTTTGTGTCCCTACATTATTCTTTTAAAACAGCATTTTCCAAAGCATGTTTTTGAGGAAAACTAGTATCATTAGATGCTTTAAAAAGGGAGTCTCTGTTTACATGAGACTGGGGGGCTACATCCCTTTTGATTTTTCACAGTTTACATTGGCAGGATTAAGGCTCTGAAAAGTTCTGTAACAAAGTTCCATTCAACTTTGTTTAGGGCAGAATTTCTTAGACAGTCTCTCCTTCATCCCCCAAAATATGCTTTCCTAGGAAATGGGTATTTGGTAAAACACTTTAAGAAATAAAGATTTAAAAGATATTTTGTCCCTGGAAATCAAATCTATTCCATATAAACATGATTCTAACAAGAGATCAAGACAAAAAATAAAGCAATCATGTATGTGTGTGTGTATATATATATATGTGTATATATACATGTATATATGTGTATATGTGTGTGTATATATGTATATACACACATATGTGTGTATATATGTATATACACACATATGTGTGTGTGTATATGCAAGGTTATTTCTCTCTCTTTTTTAATTCTTGTACTCAGGAAATGTTTTAGGGCCAGGCATGGTGGCTCACATCTGTAATCTCAACACTTTGGGAGGCCAAGGCAGGAGGATTGCTTGAGGTCAGGTGTTTGGGACCAGCCTAGGCAACACAGTGAGACGCTGTCTCTACAAAAAAAACAAAAAGTAGCTGGGCATGGCAGCATGTGTCTGTAGTTCCAGCTGCTCAGAAGGCTGAGAGGCAGGTGGATCTCTTGAGCCCAGGAGGTCAAGGTTACAGTGAGCTATGATCACAGTACTGCATTCCAGCCTAGGTGACAGAGCGAGACCCTGTCTCAAAAAAAAAGAAAGTATTTTGGATTGGCTTTTATTCTAGCTTGATGACTTGATTTTAAATCCAATGTTCACCCTCCCTTTAGGATTATGGCCCTGAGCAAATATTTTTTGCTGGGGACCTGTTCCATATAAAAAGTTGGAGTCACTTGAAATAAGCTTATCAGCAATATTCTGATGGCCAGTCTCAGGGGTTTCTATAAGTGAAATGCCAAGCTGACCAAAAAGAACAATCTCACCATCTCACCACTCACCCTCCTGGAAACAGGCCCCATCTTCATGCTCACAACACCTTTGTGGATAGGAGCCCCAGAGTTCCAGAAGCATATAATCGACTGTACACATGGAGTAGGGTTGGGGAGTGCTCGGAAGAGGAGATATGGCAACCAAAGCCCAGTCCTGGTACAGGCTCAGGATGCCCTGACCAGATGGCACTGCAGCTGCAGCTGGTCCCTTCTGCCAGAAGAAGACTTAGGAAACTTTAAGAAAGGTGCTGAAAAGCATGAGGGTCCCCTTAGATTCAGGGCTTGGGGCAGGGTCCCTCTTTGCCAGGGACTCTATCTTTGTGTCCGGTGGCAGAGAGGAAGAAAATATTGCCTGTCTCAGGATTTTTTCATAGCAGATACCCCCAACTATTTTTCCTAAATCTTTCCCAAACTAAGATATTGCATATTTTCTCTGATCAAAGATTTCCACTTTACAAATCCAGAGGAATTATCCCTTGAACATCCAAGCTTATTTCTCCAAGCCCTGCTCATCGCCCCATGGGAATGCCCACCATGCTCCCAGGCAGACATGAGCACAGCCTTTCAATCCTGAGTGTTGGGACCAATTGAGCACCATTGGCTTTTCTACTTTTATGTCTCTGTTTTCCAGCCTAATACTGCATCTTACTTTTTAAGTTCATTAAATCATGCTGTTTTCCCTAGCCAATTGAACTGAAATAGAATTCAACATGCAGAATCAGTCCGTGAAATGGTTTTTTCACCCATGTAATCCTGAGAGGCCAGCCTGCAGTTATGAACATATGCATCTCTCACTTACTGGGTATCTGTAACCTGGTTCTAAATACCACACTGGCTTTTCAACATAACATATTTCTGGACCAGCTGCCTCTTCTTTCCCTTGCTATTTTTCAAAGTAAACACGTTAACATTATTTTAAGACAGAAAGAATTAGTAAGATGAAAATTAGAAGGAAGAAAAACTACACAGTGCATTTCAAGCCCAAATTTAGTCAGTTCATTGCCCTGGTGGATTACCATCATTGTTCCATTCCTTGAGCAGGAGTAACCAGGCAGTGCAGTTTGTGTATCATCTGGTATTCTGAAAATGTTTTAAAATCATTGGCTCGTTAAGCTTCACTATCTTTCAAGGTTCTGACTCCAGAGCTGCTAACAGTACCTAGGCTTTTTCTGTCTACAGAACAGGGAAAGCTACTAAATATCTTTCTGCAAGGTCTCATTCAGTTTAACCTTAACGTTAATCCTGTGATTTACATGTCATTAGTCCTACTTTCTAGAAGAGCAAACCTGCCGTCTTTCTGCTGAACCATGCCTCTCCTAGTGCAGGAGTGGAAAGCAGAATGCTGTAGGCTATGTGTGACAGCATTGTAAGCACCCGAAAGAGAGCAGTACCAGGCATTTAGTAAATGAACAAATCGATATCACTCTTTCTATCCTTAGTATCCAGGATGCAGGTTCTCTAGAACTTGTTTGAGTTTTGATATTAGCAAAGTTCTTCAGGTTGTTACCTATCAGTGCATTATTGGTAAATACTGTGATATAGTGGTAGGAGGGCCTTTACTCAACCAGTTTAGCCATCTGTCTTTCCACCAGTCAGAGTAGAACCTCATTATAAGCATAGGCCCTATCCCTCTTCCTTGCTGACTCTATTCTCATGACTGTCAGCCTTTATACTATTAGTCATAATATACGTAAAAGCAATGAACAAAACCCACGTGCTACACTAGGAATGATTTTGCAGCCTACCAACTTGTTCTAATAAAAAACAAAGTCAAAACAAAATGAAGTAGGAAAACAATTTCCTAGAAGGTCTAGTTTATTGTGTGTTAACTCATTGCTAGAGCAATTCAGGATTATGTAAATATAGGTATGCACATAAAGCAAATGTGAGAGAACAATCAATAGGTCTAGATTGTGAGTAAAGGGATCTGCATTATACTATCCTTTTAATTCTCTGTACAGCAGTCTCCCCTTATCCACAGTTTCACTTTCCATGGTTTCAGTTACCCATGGTCAACCATGATCCAAAAATACTACATAACAGTAAGATATTTGGAGAGAGCGAGCGAGCGAGAGACTATATTCACATTCACACTACATTCACCTTTATTACAGTATATTGTTATCATTGTTCTATTTTACTATTAGCTATTGTCGTCAATCTCTTACTATGCCTAATTGATAACTTCAACTTTATCATAGGTATGTATGTATAGGAAAAAACAGTGTGTGTATAGGGTTCAGTACTATCTGTACCATTTGTGGTTTCAGGCATTCCCTGGGGATCTTGGAACATAACTCCTCCAAATAAGGAAGGACTAGTATACTACAATAAACTTTTTGGAACAAATACTTGGCAACATCATTTTAAATGACTGAAAGATTTTCCATTCTAAGACTGCAATATAAAGCACTTGAACCCTGTCCATGTGCTATATGACTCACATTAACTGTAATGTACCCATCTGGAGCAATCTTGTTATAAGCTTCTAACCACGAAGGTAAACTTTCCTAGGCCACTGCTTCATTGTAATTGTTGATGAAATGCTAAAATTTTACTCACTGTTAGAAATTGTAAATTGTGACTTTTACGTGAAAGGTATTTCTATTACATAAAAGATAACTTCTGATTGGCCTTGTTCCTAAAGATTTTATTTAACCTCTCTGTCTTAAGCTTCCTACTCCACCTCTTTTGCCTCATTGGGAAGTCACAAGTGTCCAGCACAATACTTAGGATATAGTAAAGGTTTTCAAAATATGTTTAATGAAAGAATAAAAGATGAAAATCTCTAGAAGATGAAAAGATGAAAATCTCTATGCCCTCATGGTAATCTGGCTTACTATAATACTGTGTTATGATTAAAGAACTTTTGTGTATGGGTGTGCATGTGTGCATGTGCGTTTATCTGTCTGTTTGTCTGCATGCAGCCATGAGGATGGTTTAGAGACTACATGTTTTACTTCTAAGTGGTTTTTTTGAAATGTTTACAGATTTTATACATTTTATTCAAATTCTAAAGGTTAAGATCCTCAGAAAATGTGTTGTGTGTATGCTCTGGAGGCTAGATTTCTGGGTCAATCAAATACTTTCAAACTACCTACAGATGCATCACTACTAAATGTTTTATGGCTATAGTTAAATATTGAAATCTCTTTTACCTGATATGCTTATAAAAATAATGCCCCAAAGGATGCATAGTTAAGGTAAAAAAATAGTAAATTACAGAGAAGCAAAAAGTAAGACTTCAAAAGTAAAAGTCTATTCCCCAGGAAAACTCACTTTTACTAATTTTGTGTGCAAAATGCCACTTTTTTCCATTTAAATAGTAACTGAAATGTGGCCAGGCGTGGTGGCTCATGCCTGTAATCCCAGCACTTTGGGAGGCTAAGGTGGGCGGATCACCTGAGATCGGGAGTTCAAGACCAGCCTGGCTAACATGGAGAAATTCTGTCTCTACTAAAAATACAAAATTGGCTGGGCATGGTGGCGCATGCCTGTAATCCCAGCTACTTGGGAGGCGGAGGCAGGAGAATCGCTTGAACCCAGGAGGCGGAGGTTGCAGTGAGCCAAGATCGTACCACTGTACTCCAACCTGGGCAACAAGGGTGAAACTCCGTCTCAAAAAAAAGTAACCAAAATGTATATTTTTGGAAATGTGATCATTCTATGTCAGATTTTTAATTTATGATTTTTAGTAAAAATATAACAAAAGTATTTCCATGTCAATTTAGTATTTATTTTATTATTTTAAATAGCAGCGGAGCACTGTGCTAAGAGAATGTGCTATGGTAGGTTTAACCCATCTCCCACTATTAGATTCTTTTTAATGTTATTAGTAAGCTCTATTGATGTGTGATTCATCTACAATAAACTGTACATATTTACATATGCACATATTTGATGAGTTTGCACATACATATATACTATTAAACCATTACCAGAATCAAGATAATGAATATATGTCACCCCAAGAAGTTTAGAAGTTTTCTGAGCCACTTTTTAATTTCTCTTGCTCCTCCCCATTGGCGCCAGCATCTCTAGGCAAACACTCATCTTTCTGTTGCTATACATTAGTTTGCATTTTCTAGAATTTTATATAAATGGAATCATATAGTATCAGAAAGCATAGTTTTTGGATTATGAAATTCATTAATGTTGTAGCACATATCAGTACTTCATTCCTTCTTATTGAGTAGTATTCCATTGTATGGATATATCACAAGTTATCTGATGGATGTTTGAGTTGTTTCCAATTTTTGACTATTATAAATAAAGGCACCATAAGCACTTATATACAAATATTTGTGTGCATGCATGCTTTCATTTCTCTTGGGTGAATACCTAGGGATAAACTAGCTAGATCATATGTTAGGAATAAATTTAATTTTTTAAAAGATTGACAGATTTTCTGAAGTGTTTGTACCATTTTATATTTTCATCAGCATCACATAAGAGTTCTAGTTCTTCCACATCTTTGCCAACACTTGGCATGGTTAGTGTATTAGGCCATTCTCACATGGCTATAAAGAAATACCTGAGACTGGGTAATTTATAAAGAAAAGAGATTTAATTGGCTTATGGTTCTGCAGGCTTTACAGGAAGCATGGCAGCATTTGCTTCTGGGGACTCCTCAGGGAGCTTTTATTCATGGCGAAGGCAAAGCAAGAGCAGGTGTCTAACATGGCAGGAGCAGGAGGAAGAGAGAGAGAGGAGGGAGGTGTAACACACTTTTAAACAACCAGATCTCTTGACACTCACTCACTATACAGTACCAAGGGGGGATGGTGCTAAACCATTCATGAAAACTCCACCCCCATGATCCAGTCACCTCCCACCAGGCCCTACCTCTAACACTGGGATAACAAGTTGACATGAGATTTGAGTGGGGACACAAATCCAAACCATATCAGTTAGTATTTTTAATTTTGGCTATTCTAGTAAGTGATAGTGGTATTTCATTTTGATTTAATTTGCGTTTCTGAAATGACTAGTGGTGTTAAGTATTTTTTCATGTACTTATTTAACACCCATAGATCTTCTTTGGTGAAGTGCCTGTTAAAAACTTTTGCTCATGTATTTATTTTTTAACTGAGTTTTGGGACCTCTTTATCCATTCTGTATACAAGTCCCTCATTAGATAAGATTTGCAAATACTTTCTTCAAGTGTGTGGCTTTCTTTTCATTCTGTTGGCAGTGTAATTTGGAGAGTAGAAATTTTTTATTTGATGAAATCCAATTTATCCATTTTTTATGGATTATATATTTCATGTAACATCTAAAAGGTCTTTGCCTAACCTAAGATAAAAATTGCAAGATTTTCTCTTAATATTTTTTAGAAGTTTTATTTTCAGGTGTTACATTTAGGCCTGTGACCAATTTGGAGTTAATTTTTTTATGTGGTACAAAGTGTGTGTTGGAATTTATTTCTTTAGAAATGAATATTCCATTGTTGAAAAGTATTCTTACTCTGCAAAATTGCCTTTGTACCTTTGTGGAAAATTAGTTGTACCTTTGTGGAAAATTAGACAACTAATTATCTATCTATCTAATATATATGTATATACCATATGTATATATATATATGGATATATTTCTGGACCATATGATTATCCATTGATCTTTTTGCTTACCTTTGTGCCAGTAGCATGTATGTTGATTATTGTCATTTTATAATATCTTGAAATCAGCGTCAGTAGGGTTAGTCTTTCAACTTTGTTCTTTTTCAGAGTTGTTTTGGCTATTCTAGGTCCTTGGAATTTCCATATGAACTTCAGAATCAACTGTAAGTTGATATTGTGTTATTTCCTGGGCTGCTGTACCACAACTGAGTGGCTTGAATACAAACCCCTCGCCCAAAAAAATTCTCTAACAGTTTTTGCTGCTAGATATCTGAAATCAAGGTGTCAGTAGGGACATGCTCTCTCTGAAGGCTCTAGGGGAGAATCAATCCTTTCTTCTCTCCTAGCCTCCGGTGGTTGCTGAAAGTCCTTGGGGTTCCTTGAATTGCAGATACATCACTCCAATACTCCAATATGCACCTTGGTCATCACATGGCATTTTCCCTGTGTGTCTGTGTGCTCTGTGGCATTCTCCTTGTGTCTACATATCCAAATTTTCCTCTTCTTACAGGGCCACCAGTCATTGGACTAGGACCCACTCTAATCAAAATCTTTATTTTATTACATTGGTTCAGACCCTGTTGTCAGTTAAGGACACACTTACGGGTTCCAGATAGGCATGAAATTTGGGGGGTGGGGGGAAATACTATTCAAAGCAGTAGAGATATTGAATCATGTTGCACCGAGTCTATAGATCAATGATATCTGAGTCATCTGACGCATAGACACAGTATATCTCTCCCTTTATTAATGGTCTTCTCTAATTTCTCTCTGCCATGTTTTACAGTTTGCAATGTACAGACATTACACGTTTTGTTGGATTTATCCCTAAGTATTTTATATTGTTATTATATATCATGTTTTTAAATTTGTTTTTTCTGGTTGTTCACACTATTGTCTATAAGTACAACTGATTTTTGTATATTGATGCTGTATCTGCAGCTTTGCTAAACCGAATTATTAGTTTCTATAGCTTTTTTGTAGATTTCATTGGATTTTTCTATATATATTATCATATCTTTTATGAATAAAGAAAGTTTACTTCTCTCTTTGCAATCTCGGTGCCTTTTATTTATTTTTCCTACCTTATTTCATTCTTGTACCACCAGAATAATATTGAGTAAAAGTAGTAAAGCAGTCATCCTTGTGTTGATCTTAGAGGAAGAGCATGTAGTATTTCACTTTTAAACATGCTGTTTGTTACTTGTAGGTTTCATTAGATGGCTTTTATCAGATTGAAGAAGTAGCCTTTTATTCCTACTTAAAGAGTTTTAAACAGGAATTAATGTGGATTTTCTCAAGTGCTCTGCTGCATCTGTTAAGATGATCATATGAGTTTTCTTGATAGATTGTTAATATGGTGAATTATACTTATTGGTTTTCCAATGATAAACCAACCATGAAGTCCTAGGATGAACCCCATTTGGCGATGGTATGTTATCCTTTTTATCTATGTATCTTTTAGTCAGCTTGCTAAAGCTTGGTCTAGAATTTTTACATTCCTGTTCATGGGGAATATTAGTTTATAGGTTTTTTTTTTTTTTTTAAGAAAAGGGTTTTTATGATTTAATACCAGGGTAATGGTATTGAATGAATTGAACTGAAAATCACTTGCTCCCCTCCAATGTGATGGTTAAGTTTGTGTTGGTATTATTTGTTGCCTAAAGATTTGGTAGAATTCATCAGAGAACTCATCTGGGCTCTGTTTTGTTGTGTTTTCTTTTGTTTTGATATATTTCTATATAATAGATATAGAGCAGTTCAGGGTATCTATTTTTCTTGAGTGAGATTTTCGTATTTGTAGTTTGTGTTTCTCATGAAATCTGTCCATTTCATCTAAGTTGTCAAATGTGTTTGGAATAAAGTGGTTCATCATATTTCTTTATTATTATTTTTTGATATCTCTAGTATCTATGATGATGCTCCCCTCTCTCATTTCTGATATTGGTAATCTGCATCCTTGTTCTGTCTCTCTCTTTTTTACCCCAATTAGACTGGCTAAATGTTGATTAATTTTATTGATCATCTCAAATAACTAGCTTGTGGTCTTATTGATTCTCTCTTTTTCTTGTTCTCACTCTGTCTTTTGTTTTCTGTTTCACTGATTTCCACTCTAATCTGTATAATTTCTAGTTTCTACTTTGGGTTTTATTGCTCTGTTTCTGTTTTTTTCTAGTATTCCAGGTAAAAAGAAGGTGAGAGGTTAATAATTTCAGACCCTTTTGTTTTCCTATATGGGAGTTTAGTGCTATAAATTTTCCTGTAAGTACTGCTTTAGCAGCATCCCATACATTTTGATATATTGTTTTCATTTCCATTCAGGTTTCCAATTTCCACTTTGATTTCTTTTTTGACTCATTAGGTATTTAGAAGACTATTATTTGTGGATTTTGCAGAGATCATTCTGGATGATTAAAATATTTGTGGATTTTCTAGAGACCATTCTGTTAACAATTTCCAATTTAATTCCAGTGTAGTCAGAGACCATACTTTATGTGGCTTGAATGTTTTTAAATTAGTTGAAGGCAGAAGTGATTCAGTGACAGTTTTTTCCAGCTGGGACACATGGGGTCTTAAAACAGAAGACAGACTACCAGGGAGAGGAAGAAGGCTGTATCTCACTTGATGAGGCCACTAGGACAAGAGTGGACTGAGTAAGCATATGGCAGCCACCTTCATGATGTACTATTTAAAAGGGCAAGTTTTTATTAAACTTTTATTTTAAGTTCAGGGGTACAAGTGCAGGTTTGTTACAGAAGATAAACTTGTGTCATGGGCGTTTGTTGTACAGATCATTTCCTCACCCAAGTATTAAGCCTAGTACCCATTAACTATTTTTTCTGATCCTCTCCCTTCTCCTATCTTCCACTTCCAATGGGCCCCTGTGTGTGTTGTTTCCCTCTATGTGTCCATGTGTTCTCAACCTTTAGCTCTCACTTGTGAGAACATGTGGTATTTGGTTTTCTGTTCCTGTGTTAGTTTGCTAAGGATAATGGCCTCCAGCTCCATCCATGTCCCTGCAAAGGATATGATCTTATTCTTTTTATGGCTGCATAGTATTCCACGTTGTGGGTGTGTGTGTATATATATATATATATATATATATAAAATTTTCTTTACCCAGACTTTCTCATATATATATAATTTTCTTTACCCAGGCTTTCATTGATAGGTAGTTAAGTGATTCCATGTCTTTGCTGTTGTGAATATTGCTGCGATGAACACATGCATGCATGTGTCTTTATAATAGAGTTATACTGGGAACTTTAGCATTGTCTCTGGTGTCTGTGCAAGAAGGAGGTTCCATTTTGTTTATTTGTTCATTTGTTTGATTGTTTTTGGTAATAAAATCTCAGATAAGGCCTTTAAAAAAGAATTAGTTGAGACCTATTTAATGACCCAGAATACTGCTTATCATGTTACATTTCCATGTACACTTGAAAAGAGTATGTATTCTCCTGTTGTTGGATAGAATGTTATAAATGTAAATTAGGTCAAATGTAGTCATAGTGTTATCTAAATCTTTTATACCATTGCTCATTTTCTCTCCATTTGTTCTTTCTTTTTTTTAAATTGTACTTTAAGTTTTAGGGTACATGTGCACAATGTGCAGGTTTGTTACATATGTATCCATGTGCCATGTTGGTGTGCTGCACCCATTAACTCGTCATTTAGCATTAGGTGTATCTCCTAATGCTATCCTTCCCCCCTACCCCCACCGCACAACAGTCCCCGGAGTGTGATGTTCCCCTTCCTGTGTCCATGTGTTCTCATTGTTCAATTCCCACCTATGAGTGAGAACATGTGGTGTTTGGTTTTTTGACCTTGCGATAATTTACTGAGAATGATTTCCAGTTTCATCCATGTCCCCACAAAGGACACGAACTCATCATTTTTTATGACTGCATAGTATTCTATGGTGTATATGTGCCACATTTTCTTAATCCAGTCTATCGTTGTTGGACATTTGGGTTGGTTCCAAGTCTTTGCTATTGTGAATAGTGCCACAATAAACATACGTGTGCATGTGTCTTTATAGCAGCATGATTTATAGTCCTTTGGGTATATAGCCAGTAATGGGATGGCTGGGTCAAATGGTATTTCTAGTTCTAGATCCCTGAGGAATCGCCACACTGACTTCCACAATGGTTGAACTAGTTTACAGTCCCACCAACAGTGTAAAAGTGTTCCTATTTCTCCACATCCTCTCCAGCACCTGTTGTTTCCTGACTTTTTAATGATGGCCATTCTAACTGGTGTGAGATGGTATCTCATTGTGGTTTTGATTTGCATTTCTCTGATGGCCAGTGATGATGAGCATCTTTTCATGTGTTTTTTGGCTGCATAAATGTCTTCTTTTGAGAAGTGTCTGTTCATGTCCTTCGCCCACTTTTTGATGGGGTTGTTTGTTTCTTTCTTGTAAATTTGTTTGAGTTCATCGTAGATTCTGGATATTAGCCCTTTATCAGATGAGTAGCTTGCGAAAATTTTCTCCCATTTTGTAGGTTGCCTGTTCACTCTGATGGTAGTTTCTTCTGCTGTGCAGAAGCTCTTTAGTTTAATTAGATCCCATTTGTCAATTTTGGCTTTTGTTGCCATTGCTTTTGGTGTTTTAGACATGAAGTCCTTGCCCATGCCTATGTCCTGAATGGTAATGCCTAGGTTTTCTTCTAGGGTTTTTATGGTTTTAGGTCTAACATGTAAGTGTTTAATCCATCTTGAATTAATTTTTGTATAAGGTACAAGGAAGGGATCCAGTTTCAGCTTTCTACATATGGCTAGCCAGTTTTCCCAACACCATTTTTTAAACAGGGAATCCTTTCTCCATTGCTTGTTTTTCTCAGGTTTGTCAAAGATCAGATAGTTGTAGATATGTGGTGTTATTTCGGAGGGCTCTGTTCTGTTCCATTGATCTATATCTCTGTTTTGGTACCAGTACCATGCTGTTTTGGTTACTGTAGGCTTGTAGTATAGTTTGAAGTCAGGTAGCATGATGCCTCCAGCTTTGTTCTTTTGGCTTAGGATTGACTTGGCGATGTGGGCTCTTTTTTGGTTCCATATGAACTTTAAAGTACTTTTTTCCAATTCTGTGAAGAAAGTCATTGGTAGCTTGATGGGGATGGCATTGAATCTGTAAATTATCTTGGGCAGTATGGCCATTTTCACGTTATTGATTCTTCCAACCCATGAGCATGGAATGTTCTTCCATTTGTTTGTATCCTCTTTTATTTCACTGAGCAGTGATTTGTAGTTCTCCTTGAAGAGGTCCTTCACATCCCTTGTAAGTTGGATTCCTAGGTATTTTATTCTCTTTGAAGCAATTGTGAATGGGAGTTCACTCATGATTTGGCTCTCTGTTTGTCTGTTATTGGTGTATAAGAATGCTTGTGATTTTTGTACATTGATTTTGTATCCTGAGACTTTGCTGAAGTTGCTTATCAGCTTAAGGAGATTTTGGGCTGAGACGATGGGGTTTTCTAGATATACAATCATGTCATCTGCAAACAGGGACAATTTGACTTCCTCTTTTCCTAATTGAATATCTTTTATTTCCTTCTCCTGCCTAATTGCCCTGGCCAGAACTTCCAACACTATGTTGAATAGGAGTGGTGAGAGAGGGCATCCCTGTCTTGTGCCAGTTTTCAAAGGGAATGCTTCTAGTTTTTGCCCATTCAGTATGATATTGGCTGTGGGTTTGTCATAGATAGCTCTTATCATTTTGAGATACGTCCCATCAATACCTAATTTATTGAGAGTTTTTAGCGTGAAGGGTTGTTGAATTTTGTCAAAGGACTCTTCTGCATCTATTGAGATAATCATGTGGTTTTTGTCTTTGGTTCTGTTTATATGCTGGATTACATTTATTGATTTGTGTATGTTGAACCAGCCTTGCATCCCAGGGATGAAGCCCACTTGATCATGGTGGATAAGCTTTTTGATGTGCTGCAGGATTTGGTTTGCCAGTATTTTATTGAGGATTTTTGCATCAATGTTCCTCAAGGATATTGGTCTAAAATTCTCTTTTTTGGTTGTGTCTCTGCCCGGCTTTGGTATCAGGATGATGCTGGCCTCATAAAATGAGTTAGGGAGGATTCCCTCTTTTTCGATCGATTAGAATAGTTTCAGAAGGAATGGTACCAGTTCCTCCTTGTGCCTCTGGTAGAATTCGGCTGTGAATCCATCTGGTCCTGGACTCTTTTGGTTGGTAAGCTATTGATTATTGCCACAATTTCAGAGCCTGTTATTGGTCTATTCAGAGATTCAACTTCTTCCTGGTTTAGTCTTGCGAGGGTGTATGTGTCGAGGGATTTATCCATTTCTTCTAGATTTTCTAGTTTCTTTGCGTAGAGGTGTTTGTAGTATTCTCTGATGGTAGTTTGTATTTCTGTGGGATCGGTGGTGATATCCCCTTTATCATTTTTTATTGCATCTATTTGATTCTTCTCTCTTTTCTTTATTAGTCTTGGTAGCGGTCTATCAATTTTGTTGATCTTTTCAAAAAACCAGCTCCTGGATTCATTAATTTTTTGAAGGGTTTTTTGTGTCTCTATCTCCTTCAGTTCTGCTCTGATCTTAGTTATTTCTTGCCTTCTGCTAGCTTTTGAATGTGTTTGCTCTTGCTTCTCTAGTTCTTTTAATTGTGATGTTAGGGTGTCAATTTTAGATCTTTCCTGCTTTCTCTTGTGGGCATTTAGTGCTATAAATTTCCCTCTACACACTGCTTTAAATGTGTCCCAGAGATTCTGGTATGTTGTGTCTTTGTTCTCTTTGGTTTCAAAGAACATCTTTATTTCTGCCTTCATTTCGTTATGTACCCAGTAGTCATTCAGGAGCAGATTGTTCAGTTTCCATGTAGTTGAGCAGTTTTGAGTGAGTTTCTTAATCCTGAGTTCTAGTTTGATTGCACTGTGGTCTGAGAGACAGTTTGTTATAATTTCTGTTCTTTTACATTTGCTGAGGAGAGCTTTACTTCCAACTATGTGGTCAATTTTGGAATAGGTGTGGTGTGTTCTTTCAATTATTGAAAGAGGAGTATTGAAGTCTTTCCTATAAAAGTATGTGTGCTTTTTTATTTTTCTTTACAGCTCTCTTGGTTTTTGCTTTATGTTGAAGCTCGGTAATTGAGTGCATAAATGTTTAGGCAATGATTCTCTTTATCCCTGATAATATTCTTTGATTTGAAATCTACTTTTTTTATTTTTAATGTAATTACTACAGCTTTCTTTTGGTTATATTGACATGGTGTATCCTTTATATCCTTTTACTTTGAACCTATTTATGTCTACATATTTCAGTTTAGTTTCTTATAGACAGGATCTAGTTGTGTCTTGCTTTTTTGTACAATTAGATAATCTCTGCCTTTTAATTGCATGTTTTAGACTATTTTCATTTAAGGTTATTATTCATATGGGGAAGTTTAAATCTAGCACATTTATCGCTTGTTTTCCATTGTCTCGCTGTTCATTTAACCCTTCTTTTTCTGCTTTCTTTTGTATTAATTGAACATTTTTTATTCCCTTTAATTTTCTTTATTTACTTATTAGTTATAACATTGTTTTGTCATTTTAGTGGTTATTTTAGGGTTTTAGTATACATTTTAATTTATCACAGTCTAACTTTCAATTATATAATGTCATTTAAGGTACAGTGTAAAAATCTAATAATAATGCACTCTCATTTTCCCACTTCTGTTTTTTGTGCAATTTTATCATGGATTTTATTTTATCTACATTATAAACTTCACATTGCTTTGTTATTATTTTTGTATAAGCAGCCAATTATCTTTTTAAAAGATTTAAATAATAAAAACTCACATATAGTTACCTAGGCAGTTACTATTTCTGGTTCTCCTCCTTTGTGTAGATGCATAGCTCTATCTGTTATCATTTTCCCTTGCCTGAAAGATATCTTCCACGTTAGTTGTAGTGTGTATATGAGGGTGATGTATTCTTTCTGATTTTGTTTGTCTGAAAATCTTCATTGAATTTTTATTTTAAAAAATATTTTTGAGAGGCATATAATTGTAAGTTGACAGTTTCTTTTTCTCTGTACTTTGCCTCACTGTCTTTTTGCTTTATTATTTCTGGTGAGAAATCTGCTGCTACCTTCATGTTGTTCCTCTGTTAGTGAAATGTCTTCTTTTCTCTGGTTCTTTTTATGAATTTATCTTTAACACTGATTAGAAAATTAGATTATGATTGGTCCACATGTGCTTCATGTGTCTCTCATTCTTTTTGGACTAGCAGCTATGCAAGGCTGTACTTTTCATGGTGAATGGCGGAACGCAAACCAACCGACCAAACATGCAAGCACATTTCCAGCCTTTGTTTGCATTACATTAAGTAATATCATTAGCTAAAGCATGACATATGGTCAACTCCACGTAAGGGATGGGGAAGTAAAATCCATCTATCACAAAGCCACGGCAAGGCTAGGCATACAGATTATGTTCAAGTTGCACATCTGCACTAGAAGAGGTCCGGTACCTTACTAATAAACTTAGATGTCCCAAGTAGAAGACACCTCATGAAACATAGCACAGATTATTATAATTGGCAATGTTTTCCTAGTGGAAGATTTTCCCCCACTGTGGTTTCCACAGCTGGTCTCCTTTCTTAGGAGCACATTCCAAGTCACCCCTTGTAGATTTCTGACGGTAAAGCAGTACTTATGATCAAGTTCCCAAAAAGCTAAGAATGTTGAGACCATACCATATGTACTCTAATTGTGATGAAGGTGTACAGGATTCATTTGTCTTGTTAAGGAAAATTACTCTTTACTGCGTTTCAACATGTAGTGACAGAGTTGTGAGTACATTCCTGCCCTTTTAAAAAGGAATACTATGTTATGTAAGCAGGCAAAATCCTTTCGCTATTTTTGTAGCTTTACCAGAATATTCTTTGACATGAGTACCTTAAGGGATAATTCTCAAGAAGCTCAATTAATTGGCCAGGGAGAGACAGCTAGCAAGTGGTAAAATTGGGGTATGAACACAGATTGATCTCAATCGAAGTCTGAGCATAGCCCATTATAGTCTGATGCCTCATTTCATCCTTCATCTCTAAATTCCCATTTGAGCTTCCTTAAGGGGATTCATTAGGCTTAAAAGGAAATAATGAATATATTCACATGACCTAAAATTTTATGGAGAACTTGCAGAACTTTGAGAATTCCTCTGCAGATTCTTGGGGTCCCTAATTGAGAACCTTGGGTCTGGGGCATCAGTGACAGCCTGGCAGGCATTGGATTCAGAGGCACCAACTGCAGTCTTACCTCTGCTACATGGCAGCTAGAGGCCATGACAGTAGATCACCATTCAGCCAATTCTCTTCATTCTCCCAACTGGAGACTTGCTGCCATCTCTCCCTCAATTTTTTGTAAGGATTATATTTGAAAAGGCAGGTACAATGCAGTTTGGAGAACATGGCAAGATAAATGCTTTAAAGGCAATAAAGTGTTGTCAACATTAGACTGCACCAAAGTGTGTTAACATGAGGTAATGTCCATACGTGTAAAGTTCTTCGAACAGTGCCTGTCATACTCCAAGTATAATATGTTTACTAAATTTTAAAAATATAACTTTTACCTACATAAAAGTTTATGCAGGTTTTGAATAGGGAATCGGTTGATAGTTTTGTGATTGTAATTAGTAAAGAAAGTAGAGCTCTCAGAAGGGCATTATCCTTGTGAAATTTTTAAAAAGTATATATGGGGAGTTACTATGCTGCAAAATAGAAAATGCAAGGCTAATAGCATGACATATTAGCAGCTTTCTTCTGCAATGAGTCGGATATGCTAAGGAAAGTATTTAGGTTATACCACCTCGCTTTTCTTTATTTTTATTTTTTTTTTATTTTTTGGGGGGAATGGAGCCTCACTCTGTCACCCAGGCTGGAGTGCAGTGGCGCGATCTCAGCTCACTGCAACCTTCGCCTCCTAGGTTCAAGCGATTCTCCTGCCTCAGCCTCCCAAGTAGCTGGGACTACAGTCACGCACCACCATGCCCAACTAATTTTTCTTTCTTTTTTTTTTTTTTTTTTTTTTTTGTATTTTTAGTAGAGACAGGGTTTCACCATGTTAGCCAGGATGGTCTCGATCTCTTGACCTCCTGATCCACCCACCTTGGCCTCCCAAAGTGCTGGGATTACAGGCATGAGCCACCGTGTCTAGCCCTCACTTTTCATACATTTCTCCGTTTTTAATGTCTGTGATGAATATTAATTAAAATAACTCCTGTTCTTCAAAAATCTGTCTCCAAAAATCTGTTTTTATATATACTTTACCCATTGGTTTGACGTTTCAATTTCTAGGCAACAAAGTTTTTTTAAAAAGAATTTTATATTGAATGCTAAACACATGTAATTTAAATTGTATGAAAACTGACCCAGACTCCCTTTTCTGTGATGTACTTTATGGGACTTTGTCTTAGCCTGTCCCTTTACTGTGTAACTTGAGCCTGGGTTATGCCGACTTCAAGCCCACATTGTTTTCATGTATTATGATACCACAAATAAATGAACAAATGATAATGTTTAGTATTATAGATTTTTTTTGTATTATCAAAGCAGGACTTTCTTCCTGTGTCTTATTTGGCTTACCTTCTTTCTAATCCAAAAATATTATTAATGGGAGCTCATTTTGCAGCAAATGTTGGGAGGCATGGCTGTCTGTCTCCTCTCTCCCTTCCGTTCACCCTCACTCATACACATACACAATTGAAACTAACAATGCTATGGATGAAGACTGGATCAAATAATAACTAAATCAAGGGGTAGGGTGCCAGTGAGGGAATGAGGCCATTGGGATGTGGTCAGCAGTACACAATGGCACCTTCCTTTTAAAATGTTGGCTTCCCAGAAGAACATCAGCAGTATTGCTGTAATGAATCCAGATCTTGGCCCATTTTATCAATTGGGTCATCTGTAATTTCTTGATCCGAGTTCTCTGAGCTGACAGAGGAGACTCCTTGCATCTTGGTACATTAGGATACATCCTTGGAACATTGTCTCTGTTGACTGGACTTGGAGTTAGACAAAGGACAAGAGCTAGAGCCTGGGACACATTCCAGGGTAACTTAGGTTATACTTGGCCAGAGTTAAGCTATTTCCTTCTCACTGCATTTAGCTGAGTGACTGGGCGCATATGGGTGAGCCACCATGCTTATAAAAGTGTGTTTTGGGGATGCCCAATAATAATATTAGAGAGAGTACACATGGGCTATATCATGGTCTTATCAGATTCAAGCTAATACATGTTTTATTTTGTTTTGTTATTTGTTTTAACAGAATGAAGTTCCTGAGGTGAAGAAAGAGGAGACTTTGCTGGATCTGGACTTTGATCCTTTCAAGCCTGAGGTGACACCAGCAGGTTCTGCTGGAGTGACCCACTCACCCATGTCTCAGGTATCAGGTGCTTTTTGGATATTTGGAGATATTTCATAAACCTCAATAAGCTCAGTGTGGTAACCAATGATCCCTATACCTTTCATGACTACTATCTATTTTTATTTTTGGTTGACAGATATTTCCTAATAGGAAAGAGAGGTAGAAAGGGGACCTTATCGATATCAGTTATTCTAAGCCTCCCATGCCATCAGCTTTCTCTACCCATAGAGCTGGCATAACCATACATTCCTGTTTTCTCTCCCAGAGTAATTGTTACCAGTGCCCACTTTGCACTCAGAACTGTTCAGGTTTACAGGATACATTTTATGGCTTCCCTGGATGAAGCTCTTTCTTTTGGTTTCGGGTTTACTCTTCTTGCTGTTTTCTCTACTTCTCTTCCTCATACTTTGCAAGTTAAAGTGTGTTTGCAATGACCATGAGAGCATGCCCCAGCAGAAGCCGTTTTCAATGTTGATAGTTCTGAACTTGATGATGCTGTATTCATCCTCCACATTGAAGAAGCTCCCCTCCTGTGATCATGATTATGGTTTGATGGACAGGTGCCTTGCTTCCCCAAGCCTTTTTGCTCACCACTCCCTCACACTCCACATGTCTTCCTTCCTGATAGTTACTATCATTACATTCTCTGTCAGAGGATACTGGTGGTAGGTGCCATAATGACCTGTGGGTAGGTCCTCTGAAATATAGTTAGTTTACAACTTTCTATGCTAATAGAAGGAAGTTAACTCAAAATTTGACAAAACAGAAACTGTTTATATAAGTACTTTGCATATGGTTGGAGCCCCACATATGAATTTAGGCAAATCCAAAGTTGCTAGAGTATGCTTCAAATGAATTAGTGCAAGAATATCATAACATTCAACCTAGGAATTAAGACCTAGCTTGATTCCCTGGCCTTGAAGCCTTCTTGGTATATCACAGTAAACTGCTAGGGAATAAATAGCTCACTATGAACCTCAATAAATAAGGATTATGTCTATTTCCTGCTTTATTCTAGAATGTGACTGGGCTTCTAAAGGCTTTCCTGTTGTACAATATGAACAATAAATGTCTAAGGTGTTAATAAAGTAAGAAATTAATAGTCTAAACACTTCGCTTAAAGATGCTTTGCAAAAAAAAATGGGTCTCTTAGGTGAATGTTCCAAGAAGCCTCCTGTATTAACTCTCTTCTAGAAGATTCATGATGTGCATTAGAGTATTAAAGACTGAGAAGTTCTGCAATTAAAAAAAAGTTTATATTTGTTTAACTTAGAGTTTCCCAAATTTGTTTGACCACAGAAATCTATGTTAACTACACTTTTCTTAATATTCATTGGAATGTTCTCTAAAACAATATTTTGAGAAATGCTGAAGTATTGTCTGCAAGTTTGAGGGTTCCACCTTGATTACCAAGAAAAGTACAAAGTGAATGTACATATAATTGAGTATACTTCCTTCTCAGAGATCTCTCATTGTATAGACAGCCTGCAGAATTCACAGGATTTCCTCTGCCTTACTCTCCATGCTTCCTTTTTTTTTTCTTTGAGACGGAGTCTTACTCTGTTGCCCAGGCTGGAGGGCAGTGGTGCGATCTTGGCTCACTGCAAGCTTCGCGTCCTGGGTTCACGCCATTCTCCTCCCTCAGCCTCCCGAGTAGTTGGAACTACAGGTGCCCACCACCACGCCCAGCTAATTTTTTGTATTTTTAGTAGAGGTGGGGTTTCACCATGTTTGCCAGGATGGTCTCGATCTCCTGACCTCATGATCTGCCTGCCTCGGCCTCCCAAAGTGCTGGGATTACAGGCGTGAGCCACCATGCCCGGACCATGCTTTATTTCTTTTGTGGCAGATGCAAAGTTTCTGCAGTGGATGCTGGAATGATTAGTGGGTGAGATTTCATAGCATATCTGTCTACAAGTTTGAATCAGGAGAGAAACCTCTTTTATGTTAATTCATGATTACATTAATCCATAAATCATGAAACTGTGTGTGGCCTTATGACTAAGAGATTCTTCAAAATTAAACAAAAATTACCTTGGTTTAATCTTCAAAAGTCTTAGTTCTGAAGGACATCTATCACCGCAGTGAGGGCAAGCTGTGTGTGTCCCTGTGCTCTTCCTCAGGGCTAGGTAATAAAACCCTCTGCCCTCCTGGTGGCCATAACTGAGTCACTACACTATAGTTGTCCTGCAGTCCAGCTTTGATCATACTTCTCCTCTTTTGCTAAGAACAAAAGTCTTGACTGAATGACAAAAAAAGCATAGCACTGTTAGGTCTGCCTGGTTTCTTTCCTCTTCACTCAAAATGACCTCCTTTACCTATCACCTGACTCCATGTTTTCAAGTGATGTTCTTGCTGCTAGCAGAACACCTCATCTTGTGATCTCTGCAGTATCTGTGTGCACTAAAGCATCCTTTCATGATCCTGAGGATTGATAAACATGACATTTCATATTTCCTGCTTTCCTTTTAAAGAAAATACTGGTGATGTGTGCATTATACAGAGACATGTACTAGCTTTTATGATCTTCGATTCTTAAGGGGCTATGAAGCAATGAAATGAGAATCATCTAGATAATCAGAAAACATATATTAGATCCATGTACAAAAAACTGTGGCTTTCCGTGGAGCTGTTCTCTCCTGTCTTAATCGTCCTACAAGAAGATGCTAAGCAAGAGACCAGGCAGGCTGCATGGAGATGCAAGGCAGGCAATGCAGAGCGGTTAGAATGGGGCCCAACCAGGTGGGTGCATATCAGTTAGAACCACAGGGCCTGCTTTCTGTAATACAGAGCCCAAATGAGGCCTTTGCAATCTCAACTGGAAACCATCATATTTTTAAGGTAGGAATGCCAGGCTCTCTAATTTGCTGTTGACATTTAGTGATTCAAAATAAGTGCATAAACATGGATCCATTCTAGTCACAAAGACATGGGCATAACGGGATGTGGCTTTAGCAGCAATTCTCAATCATAAAGGAAATAAGAAAGAGAAGTTTCCCCTACTCCCTTCACCCATAGTGGAAGCCATTTGAACCATCTGGCCTCACTCCCCAGGATTCATAAGCTTTATAATTAAAATACCAGTAGTAAGTGTAATTCATTCATGTCTTAGAGGGTGCTCTGCCAATTTGTATGATTACCAATTCATTGAGCAGTGTGTTATCATCTAATTTAACATATTGAAGAACTATTTTTCTGGGGCTCATTTACCATCAAACTGGTCATCCTATATCTTCTTGAATGAGATGGGAAGGAAATAGCATTAGCAGTGATTAGGGCCTGCATTTCCTCAAAGATGCGATAAGCTCTAATATTTGGACACCTTGTTTACTTCATTTTAATGAGGTGTGTGTGTGTGTGTGTGTGTGTGTGTATTAAAGTAACCTCATTCGTGTTTCAAATATAGTTTTCTACTCACATAGTGAAAGTTGAGATTGATTAGTCCTGTGCTATCCAAAGCTAAGTGCCATTTAAGCTTATATTAAGTATAATACAATTATGTAAAATTTAAAATGTGGTTTTGTTACCCTAGCACATTTCAAGTGCTCAATAGCCACATGTGACTGGTGGCTGCCATACTGAATAAGCACAGATATGGATCATTTCCTTCACCAAAAAAGTTCTATTGAACAGTACTGTACAAAATGCTTAAAAAATGCTTATGATTTCAAGAACTTTTGTCACCTCAGCATTTTTTTATGTTTTGGATTTGTATAACTAACAGTATTTTTGTTTATTTGCTTTCAGACATTGCCCTGGGACCTATGGACGGTAAGCCACTAATAACTCTGTTTTCATGTATCTTGATCCCCAGAAATTTGGAAACCTTGTTATATTTTATTTCATTTGCAACAGAAAGAAGACTCATACATTTAATGATGGTGTAGTCCCCTAGAATGATCATTAGGCCACTGAAAGTCTTGAGCATTATCAGAACCTGAAGATGATGGTGAAGGAAGAGTACAGTGGACCAGACTCCTGGGTGGATAATGGTCAATAATTTGAATAATGATCAAGAATTTGGCCCTTTGTTTCTTTGTGTGGTGGTTGGTGGCAAAAGGAGCTGTTGCAGTGAAGGACACACACACTTAAATAGAAGACAAGGAAAGTGTGAATGAGAAAATGGAAGAGATGGGCTACTTGGCACATGGAACCATTTTTAAAAAAATTATTATATTCAATGAAGCTTGGGTTAATAAGAACTTGAGTTTTAGAGCCAGATAGCCCTGGATTTTAGTCCAAACTCTACTACTCATAACCTTGAGACTTTGAGCAATTTCTTTTTTTTTTTTTTTTTTTTTAAGACGGAGTCTTGCTGTTTCACTGAGTGCTGGAGTGCAATGGCGCTGTCTCGGCTCACTGCAAGCTCCGCCTCCCGGGTTCACGCCATTCTCCTGCCTCAGCCTCCTGAGTAGCTGGGACTACAGGCGCCCGCCACTGCGCCCGGCTAATTTTTTGTATTTTTAGTAGAGACGGGGTTTCACCATGTTAGCGAGGATGGTCTTGATCTCCTGACATTGTGATCCGCCCGCCTCGGCCTCCCAAAGTGCTGGGATTACAGACGTGAGCCACCATGGCCGGCCTGAGCAATTTCTAAAACTCTCTAAGCATCATTTTTTTCTCATTTATAAAATAAGGGTAACGATGCCTACCTCAGAAGGTTGTGTGAAGTTTAAATAAGATAATTGTAGAGTATGTAGCATGGTGTCTGGTATGTATCAATAAAAGGTAGATATTATTACTGATGTTTTTTCAGCTAATCTGATGTGTAAGGATAACTACTCCATAATTTAGACTTGGGAAAGTGTCATAAACAGAGCTTTGTGGTGGTCTCATTGGTGCTGTGAAATTAAGTGATTGGTCACACACCTCTACAGCCTCATATCCCTTGGAGCAGGGTCTTTGTTTTAGAAAAGCCCTGGTGATGTGGTCTTAAGAACCCAGCTTAAGTTGTATGTTTTCTTCTTTTATTGTGAGGCAGAAAAAGGAAAGTTCTATAGATCTAGCTATTCATGGGCAATGCCACTTCTGAACTGACATTGCCACTTTCTTTCTCCCTTCAAAACAAAAAGATATCTGTCCCTTCCTTCTGCAGTTGCAGGGCTCATACTGCACTCTTTAAGATCCTTGGAGCATCAAGGAAAGTGCTCAAGAAGAGAGATTAAAAATGTCTATTGAAACCACCAATGACTAAGTTATATCTTTTCTAGTGAAAAGTTTTACTCATATATTCACAAAAAGGCATGCATGGATTGATGTTTGAGTCATTTGAATTCTAACATCAAGTCTGTGTTAATTTCCTTGGAGATTAAAAAGACAATGCTATTTTTTGTTATTCCAATATTTTATATCTTTAGTGGAACTGTAACACATTTTCCTTCTCTAGCTGGGAGGGTATGGAGAGGATGAAGATATCATCTAGAAAGAGCTTTTGAACATTTCAGAGGACAAACTTGCTAGGAACGGTAGAGATAACAAGAATGCAAAACAACAGCTTTCTGAACATAATTGCTCACAGCTATTAATTTTCTCAACTTCGCAAGATTTTTTTGTTATGTGGAGAAAATGGCTGCTAATTTGGGGGAATGACATCAAGAGAACTCTGCAGGCAGTCAGACTGGTTAATATCAGACCATTCTCCATCTAAACACCCACCTCAACGACAAAGCCAAGTATAGGATGAGTTTGGGGAATATTTTCTTCTGATACTGGGTCAGAGTGTGTGCTACTGTGTAACTTCTTGACCTCTAGTGCTTGATCTTATTCCGATGTTCTCAAACTTGCTTATGTGTTTGAAACTTCACATTTCAGAGTCTGCTAAAGCAGAAGTCATGTACTAGCCATAAAACATCCTTGTTGATGCTAGCAAATGAAAGAGGCTTTCTTTGTGTTTCAGTTGTGCCTTTTCTACACAGTTGTGGTCTTAAACAATTTTGGAACAAAAATCATTCCTATCACAAAACCAGTTGTAAAATTTGTTCCTAAACCAGTAAAAGCTATAGCCTTCAGCAGAGTGTTGACTCTAGACAGGGTAGGATTTTATTGTGTTGGTGAATTTTCTTCTCTTGCCTTATTGTTACTATTTTCTTTACCCATACAGACAAGCACTGATTTGGTACAGCCGGTAGGTAAATATCCAGAACATTCTGGATTTTTTTGGTATTTGATATGCATTACATACATAGTATATTTTCTAGAATGAACTGTTTCCCCATGGCATTGCTAGTCATAGATTTAAACCTTAAGCCAATGAATGTAATCACTTTCCTGTTTGGTTTTACTGGTGCTACTTTCCTGAAGAGCTTTGTGTTTCTCATCAAACCTTACCATGATCTGTCTCATCTTTTGTTTTTGTTTTTTTCCTTTGCTCTTCTGCATACTTTAAAGACTGACTCTTCAGAAAGTCTTTCCTTGTGTAACCTGATCATGGAGGAAACTCCAGACAGTGGGTTGGCCGAAGAAATTCAAAGATCTCAAAATGATATAGGTGCATTTACTTGGGGCCCTGACTTTAGTACAGACAGGGTCAGCCAAGAAATTACCTCAGGTGGGTTTGGAGAAGACTCTGCATGTCTCTCCGAAGCAGAGCAAGACATAAGATTATCCACCAGACTGCTTTCGTCTGCTGACTGGCCCACTGTAGCTGAACAGGGTGAGCATGCCCCGGGGCCAACCTTTCCAGGTGGAAATGAACAACTGCCCCCAGAGCCTGTGCCCGAGGATGGAGTTGCCATTGCTGCTTGTGTGGAGATGGAGCAGCCGTATGACCCACTTGACTCAGACATGCCAGCCATGGACACAGCTGACCTGTTCAAAGAAAGTCATGAAGATGTGAAGAAGTCAGATGACGAGGAAGAGAAACAGAAGATAGAAGATTCTCTGTGGGCAGGTGTGGAGGCATGTCAAAAGGTAGACACTGGAGCTATTGATATCAAGACACTAGAAGGTACAGAGGAATTTGAAGAGAAAGCATGTGAAAGGACAGGAAACAGAGTGGTAGATCTTCTTAATACCATAGGAAAGGAAGACCATAAGACCTTAAAAATTAATGATGTGGAAACTAGAAAAGATCTAAGAGCAGGGTATAAGGAAAGTACATACACCAATGAAAATTATTTTGAGAAAACTGACCTATTAGAAAAGGACATGGAAGGAGGAGATATGGCAAAAGAACTTAGTGACAGAGACCAAGGTCTACATGATGGAATTCAAAAGATAATCAATAATTGTGGAATGACAGAAGGCTTTGGAGCCAAACCTGCCAATCACCCAGATATCTTGAATCCATCTCTCCAGACCTACTCTGTATCTAATATTGAAGATGGCAGCCCTAAGGGATGGGATTTGACTAGAAAAGACATAAAGAAAAATGCGATAGACACTCCCAACCATGATATGGTATTTTACTCAGCACAAGACAGTACAGATGCTGAAGAAATTCAGTGTGAGACTGTGTTAAATGCTCTTGTAGGTGACAGGGATAAAAATCAGGCTGTTTTATCAGAAGAGGCTCAGTCTAGGACTGACTTTAATTATTCTCTAGGAAGAGATGCAAACAGAAGAGATCTATGTTCATGTAAGGCAGAAAGGTCACTAATAGAAGGGTCTGAAAGAACAGTAAATGAGAACTGTAGTCATACTGTTAACTTGCCAAGAATTGCAGAGATAGACTCTTGGGGAACAGATCCAGGTCAAATCTGGCAGCCAAGCTTGGATTCAGCGATGAATAATTTGGATATAACAGGATTCTCTGGTATGCCAAATGGCCAAGCAAGTGGATTTGCCAATTGTCTGGATTCTATTAACCACTGGCCTATCAGAGATACAGAAGGCTTAGATAATAGCTGGACACATTTAGATGTAGTTGAGCACAAGGAAGAACTGGAGGTGGACTTACTAGCAGGTGATTGTAAGGAACAAGCCATTGCTAGCTGCTGGGAACAAAGCCAGGAGATAGCGAGACCATTGATTTTGGGGACCTCCTGGAATGCTAGCACTGAGAGTTCTGCTAGTTCCCGAGACCAGGACATCAACAACTCAGATTTATCTGAAGATGAAATTGCTAACCAGAGATATGGATTGTTGTACCAAGAAATAGAGGCTGACAAAGACGAGGTACTTACCCTGGTCTGTAGCATAGACTAGCCAAAGACTTCCGTAGGTTCTGTTTTTCCTCATGTCTCACCTACTTCATTATCCATCACTATCTTCTAGGAGGCCTGATCTCTCTAACAGATTGTCATGTACTTCTTGAAATCTGTGCAAACCAAACACAAATAGGTTGACCAAAAAAAAAAAAAAAAAAGCAGCATCAACAACAACAACAACAACAAAAACCCAACAACATAGACACATACACACAAAGCAGAATGATTGTGTTGGGAATTAATGCAGTCTATGTTACCATCTCATTTACTAAGTTTATTCTCCCTACTTTCACTTTTACTATGCAGATACTAAAAATGTGCTAAACCAAGAGCAGCACAGATTAATTTACTGTTCCTGAAGTGGTTCCGCTCCAAAAAGAACACATGAAATGTTTCAACCCAGGCCCACTGAAACTGTAACATACCATAATTGCTGTTCATCAAAATTATGCATTGTAGAAACACTGGAAAAGTTTCTTCCAGATTCTATCAATGGCCTGAAAAACAAGCAACTTAACTCCTAATGGCCCTTTTCTGGAATCATCTTTTCATTATAGAGAAAGTGGGTTTTGATTGGCACCAAACAATAATGCAGCAGCAATAATTGTAAAATTAACTTTTCTTTTTTTTTTGTCAGCCTATTTAAAATCATACAGTGTGGCCTTTGCATTTCCTAAGTTCTTTCATGCACAGCAACCTTTGTATTATTTTAAAACTTGTGATAGTCTTTACTTTCCAACTTGTCTAATGGATATTTACTGGTCCTACAAAAATGATAATGAAAAATGATAACACAATCTGATTTTCGTTTCTGTTTAGGCTTCTGGTGGTTCATTTAATGGATTCACACAGGTAAGGAATCTATTTTCTTACAAGATCCATCTGCTGAGAATGATGCACATTTTTTTTCAATGTGGTTTGGTTCTCTGTGCCACTAGTATAGCATAATGATTAAGAACGTCAGCACAAAATTGGACCCCACTACTTACAGACTGAGTAATGGAAACAGAATAGTAGCAACATTGTATGATTATTGTGAAGATTAAATGAGATATGCAACAGAGTGTTTAGCCCAGCAGGCTAGCACACACTAAGTTCTCCCTGACTTTAGTTTAGCTTTTATTAATATGTTTAGCTATACCACGGGCTTCTACCTTCTACCAATTCCTCTACTAGAAATTAGAAGTTGTTCTGATCTGAGAGATGCACTGGATTCAGCTGTTCTAAAGAAGAGCTAGGATTGTTTTGAACTAATGAGGATGGATATTTAGAAAATGTGAGAGCGTTTTAGGAGCTTCCTTCTAGAGATTCCTGTAGGAGCCACACTGCACAGAGCCTTACCTCTTCAGCAGTTCTCCAGGAAGGAGCTGTTGGAAGATCAGAAACCATATGCTGGTTGTGTCCAATAAGGCAATATTTTTCTTGAGAGTCTGTGAAAGAGAAATCGCAAGATGAACTGTCCCATTAGGACAGTATATGTGTATGTCCCAACAGGTAGGCAGGTGTAACCTATGTAAAAGGCCGGCCACATGGCTGTCAGGCTCCTGGATCAGTTCTGACAACCTCTTCAGTGGAGACTTCAAACAGGCTTGTCTGTGATGCCTGCTTTGTCTCAAAATGTCAGACATGCAGTTTCTAATAATTTAGCATTTAGAATTCTCTAAATACGTATTCATAATATATTCATAAATAGAATTCTCTATTTAAAGGTTCCATTATTTTCCCATGTTACCTATAAAAAGATAAAAACCCACTGATATCCCCACATCCAAATACAGATACACAGAAACACAAAGTGAGATGTTAATGCATCTCTTCCATCTTCAGAAAATTCCTTTGAAAGGTTATCGTAGGCATTGTCATCAATTTCTCATTCTTTTCAGGTTTGTATTTCCATCAGACTTATTAATGCACATAATTTTAAAAGTAACAACTTTTATAAGGGCTTTTATTTTAAAACTTCAGACCATCATACACTCCCTTCATTTCTTGTTTCTTAGAGGTAAATAGTTTCACTTCCTTCAACAAATTCTCTGTTATAATGCTGCTTCTTGATTTCTAATGTATTATCTATTAACTCATCTCTCTGGAAGGTGAAGACTTAAAGTATTTTCCACCTCCTATCCACCCAATTCGCCCCCTCTTCTGCTTCCTGCCCTTCCTCTGATAGAGTTCCATCGGAGCCATCCAGGCAATCTGTGGTAATGTAATAGTGATGAAAATGCTATTAACAGCCAAGTCATGAATTTCACATTTTGTTTCATGCCAACTTTTTGTTTTCCTTTGTGGTAATAATTGTGGGTCTTATTTATTTGCCTTTTGATTGATATGCTTAGTTTTCTAGGTACTTATTGCATATTCAACCCCATATTCTGTAGTTACATCTCCTATTTTGCTGAAAACATTAGACATTTAGTCAGTTTCATCTTCTTGAAGAAATTGCCTATCTGTCCTCCTGGGCTGCTGTGGTCTGAACTGAGTACTTTATGACTGTGACTTGCTGTAGAGCTGTTCTCACTGGCTCTTCCATCCTGTTGATCATGGGGACCGTCTTCACCTCTCTCTCCTGTCCTTCCACTGTTTTCTGATGCAAGTTTCCTCATTTGTGGTTTAATCATTCATTTGGGTGGAGCACAACCTCCAGTAGCTTTCTGAAAGAAGTGTATACACAGACGGTGTATATTTGTGACCCTACACATCTGAACATGTCCTACGTATATATTAATATACTGGACTGCTAGTTTGGGTATTATATTCGAAGCTGTAAATCATTTTCCCTTAGAATTTTAAAGCCATTGCTCCACTCAATCCTACCACCTAGTGTTGCCTCCAAGAAACTGTCATTTTGATTCTTGATATTTTGTAAGAAACCTTCTTCCCTCTCCTCATTCTTTCTCTCTATCTCCCTCCTCCTACCTCTTTCATCTTCCTTTCCTCTCTTTCTCTCTGGAACTTTGTAGCATCTTCTTTTTACTTCAGTGTTTCTGAAATGTTTCAATGATGGGCTATGGTCTGAGTCTCTTTTCATCCACTGTATAAGCCTTTTTAATCTCAAAATTTATGGGTTTTGTTTGGGAGAATTTTAAAAAATTATTTCATGGCTTTATCTTTTTTTCCTTTGTTCTCTCATTCCATAGCACTTCTCTTTTTCATATGTTAACTTCCTGACTAGTATTCTATTGTTTTTTCTTTGCTGTTTCCTTTTCTCTGTTGTCTTTCTCTACTTTCTCTGTTTGCCAACTATTCTAACAGGTTTTTCACCCCTATAATTTTTTCAATTTCCAATAACTATTTTTATTTACTGCATATTTATTTTCCAATAGCATCTTCTTCTTTGTATCATGAATGATTCTCTTCCATTATAGCTCTGAAGGTGTTAATCATCATTTTTCAATTATTTTTGCAAAGTCTTTGTTTCTTCCTCTTGCTTAACCCTTTCTATTCCATCTCTCTTTTATATTTGAGACTTCTCAAATGTTTGGTGATCTTGACTGAATGTTCATATTTAAAAGTGGGATGCTGAAAAGCTGACTGGAAACTTCTACAGGTAGATAGAGTTCATTGACTGTGGGCATTGTTACAGGACTTTCTGTCTCATCTTTTCTGTTGGGGAGCCACTAAAGTCAGATTCTTTAGGCATTTTTTTTTTCCTTTGGGCTGGCCAGATTTCCCAGGGAATATTTATTTTGTCTCCTGTCTGTGAAGTTCAAGTCTGACTACTAGTATAATGGAGGTGATTGGGGAAAAAATGGGAGCAGAGTGGCGAGAGAGGGGTGCATGGTCTCAATATTTATTATGTAAGTACTCAGTGCTTCTACCTTCCTGATGTGCCTGTGTGTTCCCCAGTCCAGGGACCCTGTTTCAGCCTCTGTATAATTAATCTCAAGTCTTCTGCTAGGGTAAGCAAGGATGTTGCTTGGTGTTCTTAGTAGGTAAGAATATCTTGAGGTCTGATGACTTTGTAATAGACTTTTACTATTCTTCTGTTGTGACCACCGCCCTCACTCCTGTTTCCTATGGCTCTTTATGCTTCTAATTCTTCACCACTGGGAGTTCTAAGGAACAAATCGGACTGATTTTCAGCATTTCTAGCATCACCTTAGGATACAGAGTTCTTTGATCTACCGTTACTACTCTTTCATCTGCTTTCCAATTTCAACATTTTGTTGTTTCTGTCTTTCTTCTCATTATTTTCATTCTTATAGGTTTATGCCTTAAAAAATCCCTTTATTGTTGTTTAGTTTGGATTCAGGAGGTAACAGAGGTAACTGCATGTGTTCAAAACACCATCTTCAACCAAAAGTCACTGGCTCATCTTTTCTGTTAGGCATCCCCTGATGTCAATTTCTTCAGGCATTTTGTTTTTTTCCTTGAGCTGGCAGATTTCCCAGGAAAGACACTTGTGTCTGCTGTTTGGAGGGTGCAAGCCTGGCTACCAATGTAGTGAGAGATGAAGGTTCCTTTAGAGATTACTTTTCCTTTAGATTTCCTCCAGCTTGATTTGTTTAGGTCAATGAACTTATTTTATGAAATGTTAACATATGGCTCATACATAACCCATAGAAGGAACACTTAAGTAATATAGTGAGATTGAATTCACAACATTTAAAAAGTTTAAATTTTGGAGCTTCAACCACTAACTTCTGATTCGATATCAACAGCCAGAAGAGAAGCTGTGGACTAAAGATGCCCCTGTGGCCTTTGTTTAATGACTCTCCTAGTATTCTGCTAGCAGATACTTGTATTTAGAATAACTATTATTAAAACTTACTTTTGGCCAGGCACGGTGGCTCACGCTTGTAATCCCAGCACTTTGGGAGGCCGAGGCGGGCGGATCACGAGGTCAGGAGATCGAGACCACGATGAAATCCTGTCTCTACTAAAAATACAAAAAATTAGCCGGGCGTGGTGGCGGGCGCCTGTAGTCCCAGCTACTCGGAGAGGCTGAGGCAGGAGAATGGCGTGAACTCGGGAGGCGGAGCTTGCAGTGAGCCGAAATTGCGCCACTGCACTCCAGCCTGGGCGACAGAGCGAGACTCCATCTCAAAAAAAAAAAAACAAAAAAAAACTTACTTTTGCATGTTTTGACTTAATGATTTAAAATAAAAGGGGACTTGAACATGTTTAAAATAATATTTATTGAGGCCAGGCATGGTGGCTCCCACCTGTAATTCTAGCACTCTGGGAGGCCAAGCTCGGCAGATTGCTTGAGCCCAGAAATTCGAGACCAGCTTGGGCAACATGAAGAAACCCTGTCCATACAAAAAAAATGCAAAAATTAGCCGGGCGTGGTGATGTGCGCCTGTACTTCTAGCTACTCAGGAGACTGAGGTGGATCGCCTGAGCCCAGGGAGGTGGAGAATGCAGTGAGCATGATCATACCACTATACTCCAGCCAGGGGAACAGAGGAGACCCTTTCTCAAAAAAAAAAAATTAGATAGATAGATAGAGTCTCGATAGATAGATAGATAGATAGATAGATAGATAGATAGATAGATAGATAGATAGACAGACAGACAGACACAATTGATGGTAGCTAATTTAAATATCTTTAAAAAACATCTTCTATTTTTATCCTTGATTTTCAGCCCCAGGATACTTCATTACTCACAATGCAGACAGACCAGAGTGTGATCTGCAACTTGGTAAGTTGATTTGGGTTTGTGCTCTCAGGAAGTTGTTATTTATCACTGAATGTTCTAAAGCTGATCATTCTAGAGTCTAGAGTTTGAATATCCAGAATGTGGTTTCTGGATCCTGTACTTTTCTAGGAAACAGGAGAGAATGTGTCTGTAAAACCTCAGTGTGACTTTGCATTTGGTTATTTCTATTCACACAGGCACAGTCATTCCAGCAAAAACTAGTCTCCTAATTGTGAACCCCAGCAGAACACAGTGAATCCATTAAGGACATGTATATTTCCATATGACTATAACTTAAGCTCCAGTATTTCAAGTGAAATTGCCTCAAGAATTCATGCTTCAAAATAAATCCTTGTTTGTTTCTTGAACCTGAAACTACCCCATTTATCATCTCATCCCTCCACTTTGTGAGAGGTAGAAAGCAGTAATGCATAGTAGAGTTGTGATTCCTAATTTGATACCAAATGAGAGGAGAGAGAAAAGCTTAGTTAGGGGATGAGTAAGAAATAGAAATAGTTACTCCTGGCGTTAGAGGAGATTCTTAAAAGATCACTGTTGCAGTTATGATGGGAAACATTTTTAGCAACAGCTTAAAGCTTACTAGTAAAGATGAATGAAGAGACCTTAAGAGATGTCACTTTTGAGCATGTCATTGCTACACTTCAGAGGATTTGGGCTCTTTGAGGACTAGTTCATGAGGGTTATTTGTAGCACTATGGTTTTCTCATGGGAATAGTGCATACTTATCCCAGCTCCTGCCTTTCATATTGGATGCTTGGAATTGAGATTAAATAGAATGATTTCTTTTAAACTATTTTATTTTTAAGTAAGGAATTCTGTTCTGGAAAGTTTGTCTTCAAGGCTGGTTTGATATATTTGCAAAGACAGGTGTGTCTCTCATACCTTGTTAATAGATTGTCACACTTTTGCCTTTTGGGCAACCAGCTGAAAGGCAGAGTCTCTCTGGCCTGCAAATAAGTATTTAAATGTTTCAAATACAAATTATACTTGTGTTAGTAATGGAGCCATTGAAACTCATTCTTCATGTTTGTTGGTGATTCTCCAGCTGAGTGATGGAGATGGAGAATGGAATTTTTAATTATCAATCATGAATGGTTTATGAGAAATGGAGAAATACCAGTATAAAAGGAAAGGCAATTGGTTATAATGAAACTCACACCTACTATACTGATGCAAAAGATTCAGGTCTAGAATTCAGTGGTTTTTAAGTTTGGGTGAACCTTTCCCTATCATCCATGGCTGGTCCTAGGAGCTTCCATGCTTGTCTTTCTCTTCTGTTTGTATGTATTCTCTGAAGCAGACATCTTGCCCCTTCTTTCCATGGGGAACTTAGCTTTGTCATGTTCAGCATTGCAAATGCTGCTAACATTGGTCCTGCCCTCTGATCTAGGAAATTACAGTGAACTGATGTCTCCCAGTGAGTCGTGATTGTACATGATCTTCCCAGGAGCAAGAAAACGTCCCAGTGTTTGGCTCATTGACTATTCTCAGCGAGGTAGGGGGTGAAGTTGGTAATCAGCTGTACATCTCCCAGCCTGCATCATACAGCCCCGCAGGACATCTTTTGAGTACAGGTTTATACCCTTTTGAATCAGTAACTCTTGCTCAGGGCTCAGGGTTGCCTCTAAAGCCCTTTGGAGTTCTCACTAAATTAGCTCTCAGGATTGGAGAAACTGGATACAAGCCCACATTGGATGTGACTAGACTTCTGCCCCTGCTGTCCCAACCCATCTCCTCTTCCTCTCTATTGACCCGCCTTTCATCTTATCACAAAGGATACCAGAAAAGGTGCTGCAAGGCTACACTCCTCATTTTGTTCTAAAGGAGGAATTGGTTTATGGTCCTCAGAGTTAAACCATTGTGGCATCTGCTGCCACCAATATCTGTAAAAGATGTACCTCTTCTCTGAGTGTGTAATGACTGCTACTGAAGCAAACAATAGGAAATCATTCTCAGCACTGGAAAATAGGTGTGGCGTGGGATCAACCCATTTGCAATGTATTTCAAGGGAGGCATCTTGCAGGAAAAACAGTGAAGGTGGGGCACAATTCCCACAGCACTATGTTAAATCTCTCCACAAGAGGTTGCTCACATTTTATCTTTGCTTTTCCCTCTTTCTTGACAAAATACTTACAATTTTACATTATCTTGGAATAGAAAGGTGGCTTCTATTTCTAAATTTGGGTAGCTGATTTTATATATAACCATGCTTCATTGTTACTCAACATTTAGTGAGCTATACTATCCTCCTGGAATTCAGGTTAAGTTGTAATGCCATATTGTAAAATTTCATGTGTTATTGTCATATGTGAAACATCTTGTGACTTGTGGGGACATAAGCAATCCTATGTTCTCTTTATACTAGACCACAGTTGCACTGTCAAATTTCAACAAGCAAATGCAATTAGACTCATTTATAAAATCACCCTAGCTATTTATTCTTGCCTTATAAAAAATGTCAGCATTTCTTCAGACTTCTAAGAAACCCAGACTCTGATGCAAATGTTTTTTGCATTTTAAGATATCTTTGCATTTTATAAAATATATGATGTTATAGTTCTTTGGCTCATGTTTTAAAACATCTCTTGGCTTCTCATCTGGCTTTGATCTTACTTCTTCCATAGAGTAGACTCAGCTTGCAGTGAACAGCATCTGCTCGTGGATTTCTTGGTGTTTTCCCAAATTACCCTTTTATCCTTCATTGTGAAGGTCATTTGATACCAGGCTGTGATAGCAAATCACCTTGACTTCCCAAATGGCAAGATCATTCCCTGAGCGCTTACAGTATCTGTTTGCTGTTAGGAAAACTTGTTCCATTATGAAGATAATTCTTTTCAAACAATAAAAGTGAAGTATTTTTCCATAAAGGACTCTTGAGAGCATATTAGTGTGAATTTTATCTCATTCTTTCTTAAAAATTATGTCAGGCTACCTCTTAAAGCTTAAAAAAGCCCATAAAAATCAGATGTCTGCACACTTGTCTACCAGTCCTTTGAATTTATTATGTTCTTTGAAAAGAATGGTCGTGTGATCCTGGCATGCATAAAAGTGGAATGATTTGATGGGAGACATAAGACAAATACTTTGTGTATCTGTCCAACACTAGGCTATTCATATTCATTTTGTATTATCTCAGCATAACTTTACCATCACTTCTCTGTGGAACTTGCCACGTGCACTGACTCAGATAAATGTACAGGACAAATAGAGGTGCGTTTTGATTACTTATGGTGAGTTGGATAGAAGTTACTGATTTCTCCAATCACAGCATTAATTAGAGACTTCTTACTCCATTGGGAAATCACTTTAAAATTTTTTTTAGTTTAAGTGTTCTGGTGATAGAACAGGATCTTATGAGCCCTCTAATGGCCATTCATTTAGTGAAAGAATCATGCTAGATAAATATGTTTATATTAATAAGAATGGAAAAAGGAGGAGTATTTTCAGTGTCTGTAGTGACATGCATTGGCTGTGGTGCTTTTAATGGCTTGCTGTTAGTTTATATTGCTACTTTTAAAACTAAAAAGGCCTTGATCTAAGAGATGCCAGAAGCCTGATTCAGCATATATGTAATTGAAATCAGGATGATGTTTGTATGTCTTGTTGGGACAAAAAGATCTCACCCTGCCTACACAATTCAGGGGGTGTAATTGATACCATGGAGAATACTGCCCTGTGGTTCTTTAAACAACTATTTTATGAAATAAATACATTACTAAGGATTTTGTTGGAGGGAGAAAGGGAACAAGGCACCGAACAGGAATTTACAAGGCAGTAAAGTATCTATGATTGTAGTAGCGAATAGCCAGGTAGCTGATCCTGTTCTTCCCAGCCTTGGAAGTGAAACACTAGCTTCACGGCGACCTGTTGGGTCAGATGAATGCATTTTAGTCTAACTATTAGAATGACTCTTTGATTTTTTTGGTGCAATGCATGTTCATAAAACTGAAAGGCCCTGGAACTGTGTGCCTTGTGATTTCTTCCTTACTCCTTCCCACTAGCAAATAATTGTGGGTCCTCCTAGAATCCTCTCTCTCTCTGTCTCTGTCTCTCTCTCTCTCTCTGGAAAATAGCAGAAACTCTTATAGCTATCATAGGTAAATGGGTAGTCAAAATGTTGCAAGTAAGTAAAATGGGTAGGTAAAACGGTAAGTCTTGCCTGACTTCAAGGGAAATGACAGTCTTGATGATGGTAAAGCAGAAGCTTAATAAGATTTTATTTCTAGTCCTTTCCGTTCTCTAAAAGCCTATGATGCCAAATGGGGGGCTTTTCTCCAGCATGGATTTCATGAAGCTAGTTGCCTATGGGATGACAAAGAAAATCTTAATTGTCCAGTATTCTGTAATGTTATCTATTTACCTGTTAAATCTTTTCCCTCTAACCCTCAAAACAAACACTCCAAGGCTGAATCTGAACCGGCTCCGCCCACAGAGCCAAAAGCAGAGGAGCCTCTGGCTGCTGTCACACCTGCCGTTGGGCTGGACCTTGGAATGGACACTCGGGCTGAGGAGCCAGTGGAGGAGGCAGTGGTGAGCACCACCTCCCTGTCACCCTCCATCTGCCTCGCTGCCACGGCCATGCTCATCTCATGACCATATGCATCGCTGTCATCTTTGCCTCACTTGGGCCAAACATGCTCCATATCTGTTGTAGCTCCCAGGTTCAAATAGCCTTCATTCCTGTTCTCTTTCATTTTTTCATAAGGAAGATATCCAGATAACTGATCTTATGATCTAAAGAAAACTGTACATAGCCACAGGTATAGCACAGTAGAAGGGTTGTAGAACTTGCGAGTAATCAGACCTGTTAATGCTTTGTTCTACCTGTGACAGCTGGAGACGTGCCTTTATTAGGGAACTTGCATGTGATAAACAGAATAATAACTTTGTTCGTTTTGTGTACATATTGATTACTTACAATATTAGTTTTGTAGGTTGGTTAAGGTCCAGTGAGGTGTTGAAATCCCATATCACAACTCCATGAATCTATAAGGATTCCTATGTGCACCACCATTTGCTCACAATTAAGTCTGCTGATGACTCTTATAATAATACGGACCTTGAGGATGTTTTGTTCTCGTGCTGGGATGGGGATCCATTTGTCTGCCTGGAAACCTGCTCTTACCCTAATCCATGCAGCCATAAAGAACACCACATTGCAAACTGGGCTGAGCTCTGATATGTACCAAGTAGAATTGGACATTGTAATACTCATGCAAGTGTAGAGTACAAAATACCCATGGCGAGTGAAAAGTCATTTATTTATGAAATGCAGAAAAATATCTTCCAACAATTTCAATCAGGGTACCATTTACTCTTCATAGACTGTACAAATAGGAAAAACAATTTCTCTATTACCAAAAATAACATTCCTTGGATTGGATACCTAGAGAAATGAGTCTTACTTCATGTTGTTGGTGCTTTAAGTCATTTTACAGGGAAAATGGTAGGTCATCTGTCACATCAACAGTTTATTAATCAAGTAGAAAAATAAATAATAGTGCAACATAGTAATGGAAAATACTTAAAGCCGGGCTGAATTTCTCCTAGAGGCATTGCTTGCAGGGACTTTAGACCAGGGAGTGCTGTGTCCAGGGCCGCTCCCAGATTCACTGGAGATTTCAGCAAGTCCACGCAGATAGTGCTTTTTCATTTGGTGTCCAGTGGTGATCTGTGTACTCACCTTAGCCTTAAGATTATTTAAATAACAAAGGAAGGGAAAAATAGAGTTTAATTTTTTGCTACTATTATAATTAAGAAGATAATTTATTTTTAAAGGAATATGGATGATGCCAGGGAGTTAAAATGATATTGATTTAGGTTTTGAGGGAAATTGTTTCGATTCTCAAAACGCTCTCATCAAATCCCTATTTTGAACAGCAGCACCGACTTCATCTTCACCAATGTTTTAAAACTAGTTCATTGATTTTATGCCCAAGACTATTCAGTGTAAGGCTTAATGCCATCATGCCCATGTGTTTGAGCAGGGGCAGCATTGGATGTTGTGCAATGGATTGGAAATGTGGAATAGACAAGCTACTGTGTTCAATACAGCTGAATGTTGATTCTCCATGATCCATTCTAAGAGTGTCATGTTCATATACCTCCCACACCCATCCTTATTTCAACAAACTGATCTAAGTAGGCTTTTGTTTTTTTCAGAATCCAGGTTTATGGTTTTCCAGTGGACAATATTAGTGGCCACCAATTATTAAGTACCTACTATGTAATAGCTACTATATATATATGCATATGTTTGATAATTGTTTAAGCTAAGGGTAATATGAAAAATATTCAACACCCTGTGGCACAGGCACCAACCATCACTCAAACCAGCTTCCCTCATGTTGGGTAAGCAGCTATTTGGAAGAATGCTTCATTCTGAAAATACCTTTTCTCCTGAAGCTCATAGGTGAACTGTAGAGAATCAAAAATTTTGATTCCTTGTAAAATGTAAGGCAATTTACAGTCTAATGAAGGATTCAGGCACTTCCTGAGATCCACAGGTGGTGCAAGAATCATAGGTGCAGAGCTCACAGTGTGATCCACGCTTTCCACAGAGAAAAAATTCAAATTCATTTCTCCATATGGACTGAAAAATAATAGTAACAATGTTAACTAAGAGGAGACAGTTTACAGCAATTCGGTTTCCCTAATGGTCATCAGTAGTGGCTGCCTTCCATGTTTTCAACATGGACATACTTGGATGAAATCAATTTTTCCCCTCATTCTCCCTTCTCCTTAGGAAAAAGAATCAGATAAAATGTATTTTTGTTTCCTAAAGTAGATTTATAGCTTCTTCCTTCTGGTCATAATAATCTAACACAATATTAGGGTTATATTTCTCTGGAGAAAGGTCTATAGGTTGCTAGATACGTGATATTTAATTGTAAAAACAAAAATCCACATTGTGTCCCTAGCATTAATTAATTGGCTGGCTGTGGTTGTCGTCAGTCAGCGTTGAGTTGACATGACCTTTTGAGGTAATCCCTTTCACTGCTGAAATGTCACCATAATTATTAGTTCAGATTTTGACAGAATGCATTTCATCTGAGATGAAGTTTGTGATTGTTCTGTTTGTTTTTTTTAAAAGGCAAGTGTAATTTCAAACATGGGAAATTTTAACGGTGTTTCCGAAAAAAACCTAGAGCTTTTAAGAAAAGTTTAATTATTACATTTTTGTTTGTTGTTTTATTTCTCATATAGCTAGTATTGTCTTCAGTTTTTCCCAACAACATCAAATTTTACTAGTATGTCTACAGGATGCATTTAAAAAAAACAACACTCTTGTCTTTCCTTTTCCAGATTTTTCCATGTTATGTAAATAATGAAAATATTTGTTAAAAAAAATGATTTGGGGCCAGGTGTGGTGGCTCACGCCTGTAATCTCAGCACTTTGGGAGGGCAAGGCGGGCAAATCACATGAGGTCAGGAGTTCAAGACCAGCCTGGCCAACATGGTGAAACCCCATCTCTACAAAAATACAAAAATTAGCCTGGCATGTTGGCAGGTGCCTGTAATCCCAGCTACTTGGGAGGCTGAGGCAGGAGAATCGCTTGAACCTGGGAAGCAGAGGTTGCAGTGAGCAGAGATCTTAACCATTGCACTCCAACCAGGGCGACAGAGTGAGACTCTGTCTCAAAAAAAAAAAAAAATTCAATATGATTTCAATATTCGTTTCAATATATGTTAGAGAATGAGGTTGCAAAGCAGGTAAAAATGAGCACAGAGCCAATTCATAATGTATTATTTGGTTACAATTAATTATGGTTAGATTTTTACCCACATTTATTCCATTTTTTTCTAAAGAGGCCCCTTCTAATTTTCTCTAAATTTCTGTCAGTGCCTGTATTTTGCTTAAATGATGTGAATTATACCAGTGTTCTTTTGTGCCTGTTATTTTTTCAAAATAATGCCATATAATTAAATTTAGAGTTAGCATAGTTTTTAGAACATATAAATGTAAGGAAGACTGTGGTAAAGACGTTTTTAGAATTGTTGGGGAATCCTGGATTATGAAACATTATTGACCCACTATTCTGGGGACAACTTTGGTTTTTGCTGTGTTTTGTTTTTTAAAAATTTTACCACTTAACTTGTCAAGACCAATTTAAACCAACAAATATATACATATCAGAATTGCCAGACTATAGTCTATCAACTTCATCTTGCTAGAATATTTCTGTCTGAACAGAATGCATGTGCTCACTTCCTCTTTTACTCAGTTGACAGATATATTTGAGTCCTCTGTAGGTGTCAGGCTCTGTTCTGGATCTGGAGAATACAGGGATGTGGTAAATAGATATGGCTCCTGCCTCCGAGTTTCCACAGACTGGTGGTCGAGATGCACATTACACAGAGGTTGAGGTGTCCTTCAGTGACACTCATGTTCATGGGAAACAGCATTTGGGTTTTCTCCTTTTGCAGAGTAAACATGAGAGCTGTCGTTTCCCCTGTGCCTCTAGATATGATCTCCCAGTATGTCAGAGGAAGACATTGAAGAGCAGAGGAAGCCAGGAAGCTTGAATTATTGTCTGTCCTTATTAACATAGAATATCTTCCAACTCCAAGTGCTCGCACTGAAGCATGCTTTAAGATGTCAAGAAACATACATATGTATATATTTTTCTTTTTTTTATGAGAACCTTGGAGATGGATGTTCCTGTTTACCTTTCTTAGAAAAAAAAATCACAGAATTGGTTATTTTCTGAGTTTGACTATATTTCCATTAGCAAATAGTTACATTTTCAATGCCCCCCAAACTAAACAAGTGTCTGTTTCTCTCTTGTTCATGATACCAAGCACACAGCAGAGTGCATAATCCATGCCCATCAAATTCTAAGTCATTGATTTGTTAGTTGGTTGACACTGTAGTCTTGGGGTCCTTAAAGGGGCTGCAGTTTGATTTCTTAAAGTACAAATATGTATATGGTCATTTTCCTTCTCATTTTTTTTCATTCAGATACTTTGGCTTTTTTATATTCAGGAAAAGCAAGCCAGTTTTTATGATCAAAAGCAATGTCAGTTTTTTCATTCTGCCCCACAGCTCTATAACACCTAAGCCCCACTTACCTCAAATATAAAATGGAGTTAATAATAATCACCTTAAAAATTTCCTATGAGGGCTTAGAAATAATACATGTTGTCAATTTCAGCATCTGCCATGCAGAGGTTATTAGCTAATGACAGTTTGGTGATATCATTATTGTTATCATCATCATGAAAAGTTGGTGAGAAGCAAATAAGCAGAAGCAGGTGAAATATGTACTCTGGGGAGGAGAAAGCAGCAGAGGCAAAGAATAACAGCCCCCTCTTCCAGTGTTGCCTCATGTCAGAAATGGCAAGGAACCCAGTCCGTGTTAGATCTCTATCAACACAAATTTCCATGTGGTTCCCAAGCAAGCTGTGTCCCATCAAAATTCTTTGTCCTTTCTAAGAAGACTTTCCCTTTTCTAGGCACCTTCATACTCAGTGAATGAATAGGGAATTTTTCTATCTTCATTGCCCAGGAGATGTGAATATTCAGAGAACTGGCAGTGCCCTCTCAGCTGCATCCTCCTTCAGTGTGGTTGTAGAAGGAAAAAGAAGGGCAGATGATCTACAAACATGATACATGCAAATCTGATACAAGTAACTGAACCTAGATCTTTCTCTCTGTCTTTGCAGGAAGTCATAGGGAAGAGATAAAGTTAGCCAAGAATAAAGTGAAAGTAACAACACAGTGATCAGTTCCCCCAACCTCACAGGGCAGGTTGATCTTGGTTTGTAGGTGGCCATCTCGGAAATATGGGGCCACTGTGGTTTTCAGATGTGGCTGATATTAAGTATTCATTAACCACCTACCAACTGCTAGTAGCGGCATACACACACCATCTTCCCTGCCTTCTGGAGTGTGATTTCCAAAGCCCCATCTCCAACAGGCCCAAGTGAGACTTTTTAAATGTCATTGTTTATTCAGAGTGTTGTTATAAATCTATGTGAACATGAACTCAGGATTCGGGTTGTTCTTCCACTATTGAGAAGCCATTTTGAGGTGACAGATGCCCAGTGACTTTTAAGTATTACTTTTGGCATGTACTTTTCTTCTGAGGTGAAATTCACATAAAATAAAATTAACCATTTTCAAGTGAACAATTAAGTGGCACTTAGTACATTCACAATGTTGTACAATCATCACCTCTATCTCGTTCCAAAACATTTTCATCACCTCAAATCACAGCCCCATAGCCATTAAGCAGTGACTCCCATCTTCCCCTCCCCAGGCCCTTGGTACCTGCCAATCTGCTGTGGATTTATCTATTCTAGAGAGCTGATATAAATGGAATCATACAACACATGATTGTAAGATGGTTTTGTGTCTGCCTTGGTGTATACTTTTTGTCACATACTAAATCTAGAGCTTTAGCTTGATGTATTTAATATGACTAGTTATCATTAGCTTCAGGATAAGAAACTCCTATTCTCTCTTCTGAATATGTATTGGGCCCAATTCATAATCCCTCATTGAAACCATTCCTGGTCATCAACATAATTGGGTAGCCTATGTAAGACCAGACCCATTCAGATGTTAAAAAGACAACTCTGTTGAGATAATAAAGCCCCACCCCAATATGAAGCCCAGTCCCACCCCAGAACTCAGAATTTAGACCTACAAGAGCCTTACAGATGTGTTCTACTTACTGGCTCACCCCTCTTCCCCTACCGGTGGCAGTGTTGGGATTTGTTTAGTCCATGGATAATATGGAACCAACCCCCTAGACCATGTGTGCTGAGTTCTCATCCACTTCTTGCCTGTTCCTGTTCTGTCCATCCCTCACCTCCAGGATAGAAAGGCCCTTGCATGAGTCCCTCCTGCTAGCCCTCCGTAGACATGAGCTGGAACCCTAAAAATGATCAGGAGAAAGTGCTTGCTTTGAGATCAGAGATCCCTTCCTTTTCCCCGGCAAGTTGCCTTGTATTCCAGCATCAGTGCTCAAGCACCTCAGATACTGCCTTTGAGGACGACTGTGTGTGTCCTGAAGTGAAGGAGTATGATCAAAGAGAGTAAGGTGATAGTAAAGAAGGCCATACTGTGATAAGAGATACTAGGGAGCACTAGCATTATCATGCATTCTCTCACAGCAGTCCCGTGAAATAGGATTATTTAGGCATCAGGACCCTCATTTTACAGATTAAGAAAACGGACACAAAGAGATTGATTGATTAACCAAGATCGCACACCTAGAAAGTAGTGACATGTGATTCAAATCCTGGTATTTTAATCCATAGCTGTCTATCTCCTGACTACTCCAGATGCTTTTAAAAAGAGGAGGTTTTGTAAAAATATATTTATCAACACATCTTGTATCACATCTAACTAAAGCCGTTAGGGTCACAACTTAGGGTCGAAGCTGACACAAAGACTTCCCACAATGAATGCTTAGACTTGATGGATGTTCCTGGTTTGTGGCTGAGGAGTTGAAATGAAACAGAAACTCTGTGCAGCCTCAACCTTGAACTTCTCAGAGGTAATGTGTATCCTAATCCTACACTTTTTCTTTGGCTGCAAAGCAAATTTCAGAGGGGATGTATTTGAAAGACCTTGAATTAGGAATATGGGGAACTGAATGCATGGTCAACCAGTGAGGTGGCCTTAGGGAAATCATTTTACCCTCTGTGCCAGTTTTCTCGTTCCTCCTTTAAAAGGGTTGTACGTGATAACCTCTTCCTGCTCCCCCAAATCAAAATGTATTACTTTAAAAATTCCTTGTAGTAACAAGAGCACCTTGTATTTATGGCTTTTTTTCCAGCCTCTGTTTGCTAGGCCATTGGGATGACATATCATTGTGGAGTCGCTTTTACTTACTAATGCCATGGCCAGTTCAAAGGCTGTGAACTCAAAGGTTGGCAGTCGGGCCTTCCAAGTGCGACTTTCAGCTACCTACCCCTCCTCAAGCTTCAGGCCCCACACTGCCATCTGGGTTGGGTCCCAGGTTGCACGGTGAGATATATGTCGTGCTTGACAGGGTCAGGTTTGAGAGTTTTGCCAACAAAGTGTAATGACATTCAGGTGATTTGCAGATCACTGTTTCTCAGTCTAGTCTCTGGGTGTGTCTGGCAGCCTTCCTTCTGCCGTCTGCCAACCTGAGCCTGGGCTTGCTTAGGAGAAGGCAGTTTGAGCAGTAACAGCAGACACTTTACATATCATTCAAGATGACATAGCCAGCCATGGGAAAATGCTTATTGTACCGTAAAGGTGTCTTTGTTAAGCAACCTCTTTAACAAACTATTTGCAATCCCCATTGAAGCTGTCCACGGTGGCTGCTCCAAAAACTAGTATGTGCTCATCTCCTCATCCCTGAGAGAGAACAATACATGGTATTTACGTTTGCATTAAAAGATAAGTCCTCTTTTCCTATCCACTTCTCCCCTACACGTTGCTGATAAATCACTAATTAAAACTTTAAATACTGATCTGTATTATTATTGGATATTCTGACACAAACTTAAAGGCCAAATTAACCAAAAATTCATTAACTTTGAGATCTGTGTAGAAGACTTTAATTTTTAAAGGAAGTGATGGAGCTAGTTCTAACAGACATTGCCATGGCAACAGTGCTGCCTGCAGTTGAGTTGCTCTGGGACCCGGCTGCTGAGGGTTCATGATGGGACTGCAGGCAATACCAGGAAAGCAGATTGAAAAAGATGATTGAGCTGAAGGTTGTGAGGGGGACACCACTAAATTCCTTTATTAGAAAGGAAGCGCAGAAATGTGTCAAATGAAATTTGCAATACCAAGTGCCAGCTTTGAAAGGAACGCTACTAGGGACCTGGGGTACCATGAGAGATCTTGCCCCTACCGTCACACTGAAGGAAAATTATGACCTGAATTGTTTTAAATATAGTTCATGTGAAGAGATTTACCAGTCACCAGCCTGTGCCATAGTCCAGTCATCTTCTATTTGGGGCCATAATGAGGATCTGGATACCCTACCTCCCTTTTGGGCTTCTCTTTAAAATGGATTCTGAAGAAATGCTGTATTTTCATTAAAATGCCAAGGATCTTCAGACAAGTCAATAGCTCAAATTGGATCTAGAATTAGAGATGGGCAAGAAAAGGCAATGGTGCTCTGCAGCCAGGATTCCCGCTGTATTTATCTTCCTTTGTTACTTTTCCCCATGAGTTTACACAGCCAGGCCCAAAGGGACTTCCTCCAGCTCCATAGCAAATTAGTGGAAGAGTCAAAACTAAAACCCAATCTTTAGTCTATCTCTAGTGCCGCTTCTACTTTATAATAGTTCCTCCCTTGTAAAATGAGAACACTGGGCCCTATGGTCCTTCCACCCATGGGATCAGATTAATCTCTAACTTGTGAACATAGCTATCCATGAAAGTCAAAATGTCCAACTTCTAAATGTTCTCAGTTGTAGTTCTGTAGTGCCATGGATCAACTGGTCGTCTTTTCCACTTTTCCAGCCTGTACATATCTTAACAATGAAATCTACAAGACAAAATGAAATCTATAGGACAATTACAGGACAAAATAATATAGAATAATAATGTAAGCAAAAGTAATGTAGAGAAATTATGTCAAACCAACCTCTTCTTGATATCTTTTTATTGTATAATTCACTATTGATTAAGAGGGATTTTGTGATATGTTTGCTTTGGTGCCCGGATAGTATGTGTACATGAATAAAGAAAAAAATTTATAATCCATGCATCTCACTTTAAAGAGTAGCATTCCAACAATTTAAGTGAATGTATCTACTGTTTATAAGAATACACTCACATTCTTTGTCAAACATCACTTGGGAACCAAAGGTTATTTAGGAGGTCTCAGAATTTCTGTGGAACTCCCTTACTTGAGAGGTGTGTGGTCTTCTTGGTTATGGGATGGTGTGAGAAAACACAGAATTTAGAGTTAGACAAACTGTTTCAGTCCTTGTTTACTGACTAGGTGAGTTATTTAAACTCGAAGTACTAGTTAATTTTTCTTGAAAATGGGGGAGTATTGAATAGGGTTGTTAGAAGAATAACGTATAATAAATGTAAACCCCCGAGATAGATTCTGGAGAATTGCAAATTCATGATAAATGTCCACTTCCCCCACAGTCTACAGAATGTGCATATATCAAAACTGTCAAGCAGAAACCTGTTTATGAATCAGAATCAGAATTATTATTCTCCATCTTTGGGGTAAATCAGTAAGCCTTGAATTCAGCGGTCCTGTAGTCAAATGTCTCTGTAAGAGCAAATGCCAGGAAGATGGCTGTTCTCCAATTGTAGTATAAAGTGTTCCATAGCCATGGAAGAATATCATTTGGCTAAAATTCAAAATATGTATGTTTTATTCTGTACTTATGGCTTGTAGAATTTACCATAGTGTATATTTAATTTTTAATTTTTTTAATTTAAAATTTTTAAATTTTATTTTAGATCCAGAGGGTACATGTGCAGGCTTATTATATGGTTATGTTGTGCAATGGTAAGATTTGGGCTTCTATTAAACCTATCACCCAAATAGTGAACTTTATACCCAGTAGATAACTTTCCAACCTTCAGCCTCCTCTCTGTCTCCACTTTTGGAGCCTCCAGTGCCTATTATTTCCATCTTTATGTCCATGTGTATCCACTGGTTAGTTCTCACTTTAAAGTGAGAACATGTGGTATTGGATTTTATGTTTCTAAATTATTTCACTTAGGATAATGGCCTTTGGTTCCATCCATGTTGCTGCAAAGGATATGATTTTTATTCATTTTATGGCTGAATTACATTGTGTGTGTGTGTGTATATATATATATATATATATATATATATATCACATCTTCTGTATCCATTCATCTGTTTATAGACACTTAGGTTGATTCCACAACCTTGCTACTGTGAATAATGCTGCCATAAACATATGAGTGTAGATGTCTTTTTGATACAATGATATTTTTTCCTTTGGGTACATACCCAGTAGTGAAATTGCTGGATCAAGTGGTAGTTTGGTTTTTACTTCTTTGAGGAGTCTCCATACTGTTTCTATAGGGGTTTTACTTATTTACCTTGCTACCAGGAGTGTAAAAGTATTCCTTTTTCTCCACATACTTGCCAATATATGTTATTTTTGGACTTTTTAATAATAGCCATTCTGACTGATAGGGTATCTCATTGTGGTTTTGGTTTGCATTTTTCTGATAATTATTGATGTTGAGCATTTTTTCATGTGTTTGTTGGCTGCTTGTATGTCTTCTACTGAGAAATGTCTGTTTATGTCCTTTGCCCATTTTTAAGTAGAGTTATTTGTTTTTTCCTGTAGATTTGTTTGAGTTTCTTTTAGATTCGGGATATTAGTCCTTTGTCAAATGCACAGATTACACATATTTTCTCCCATTGTGTAGATTTTCTCTTTATTCTGCTGATAGTTTATTTTGCTGTGCAGAAGTTCTCTAGTTTAATTAAGTCTCATTGTCTATTTTTGTTTTTGTTACATTTGCTTTTGAGGTCTTAGACATAAATTCTCTCCCAGGGCCAATGTCCAGAAGAGTTTTTCCTAGGTTTTCCTTTAGGATTTTTTGTAGTTTCAGGTATTACATTTAAATCTTTAATCCACCTTGAGTTAATTTTTGTATATGATGAGAGATAGGAGTCCAGTTTCATTCTCCTAAATATGGCTAGCCAATTTTTCCAGGATCATTTATTGAATAGGATGTCATTTTCCCATTGTTTATTTTTGTAAACTTTGTTGAAGATCAATTCGTTATAATATGTGGCTTTATTTCTATTTGGTTCCGATTTTTTTTTGTATTGCTACCATATGTCTAGTACCATGCTGTTTTGGTTACTATATCCTTGTAGTATAGTTTGACATCAAGTAATGTGATGCCTCCAGCTTTGTTTTTTTCACTTAGGGTTGCTTTGGCTATTTGGGCTCATTTTGGTTTCATATGAATTTTAGAATAATTTTTTCTAATTATGTGAAAGATGATATTGGTAGTTTAATAGGAATTACATTGAACCTATAGAATGCTTTGCACAGTATGGTCATTTTAATGATGTTGATTCTTCCAATCCTTGGGCATGGAATCTTTTTCCATTTGTTTGTGTCATCTGTTATTTCTTTCATCAATGTTTTGTAGCTCTCCTTGTAGAGGTCATTCACTTCCTTGGTTAAATGTATTCCTAAATATTTTATTTTTATTTTGGCTAAATGTATTCCTAAATATTTTATTTTTATTTTGGCTAAATGTATTCCTAAATATTTTATTTTTATTTTGGCTAAATGTATTCCTAAATATTTTATTTTTATTGTGGCTATTATAAGTAAGATTGGTTTCTTGATTTGGTTCTTAGCTTGAGTGTTTTGGGCGTATAGAAATGCAGCTGATTTTTGTACATTAATTTTGTATCCTGAAACTTCACTGAAGTCATTTGTCAAGTCTACGAGTCTTTTGGAGGAATCTTTAGTGTTTTCTGAGTGTAAGATAACATTATTGGTGAACAGAGATAATTTGACTTCCTCTTTTCCAATTTGGATGCCTTTTATTTCTTTCTCTTGACTCATTGCTCTGGCTGCGATTTCCAGTACTTTTTTGAATAGCAGTAGGGAGAGTAGACATCCTTATCTTGTTCTAGTTCATAGGAGGAATGCGTTCAACTTTTTCTCATTCAGTACAATGTTGGCTGTGAGTTTGTCATAGATGGCTCTTATTATTTTAAGGTGTGTTTCTACGATGCCTGATTTGTTGGGGGTTTTTATGATGAAGGGATGTTAGATATGTTTTAAAAAATTGCGTCTATTGAGATGATCATATGGTTTTTGTTTTAAATTCTGTCTATGTAGTGAATCACATTTATTGATTTATGTATGTTGAACAATCCTTGAATCCCTGAAGTAAAACCCACTTGATCATGGTGGATTATGTCTTTGATAGGCTGTGAGATTCAGCTGCTAGTATTTGGTTGGGGATTTTTGCATCTATGTTCATTAAGAATGTTGGCATATAGTTTTCTTTCTTTGTTATGTCCTTGCCAGATTTTGGTATCAGAATGATACTGGTTTTGTAGAATGAGGTAGGGAGGAATCCCTCCTCCTTGATTTTTTTTTTTGGAATAGTTTTAGTAAAATTGTTACTAGGTCATCTTTATACATCTGGTGAAATTCTACTGTGAATTCGATCTGATGCTGGGCCTTTTATGTTGTTGGTAGATTTTTTATTACTGATGCAGTTTCATTACTCATTATTGGTCTGTTCAGGTTTTCTGTTTCTTCCTGGTTCAATCTTGGTAGGTTTTATGTTTCTGGGAGTTTATTCATTTCCTTTAGATTTTCTAATTTGTACACAGAGATATTCATAATAGTGTCTGATGATCTTTTGTATTTCTGAGGTATCAGTTGTAATGTCATCTTTATCATTTCTGATTATATTTATTGAATCATCCTTTTTGGTTAATCTAGTTAGCAGTTGAATAGTCAGGGTTCTACAGAGGGACAGAGCCCATTGGAGATATATATATATATATATATATATGGAGAGAGAGAGAGAGAGAGAGAGAGATTTTCCCTAATAGACTCCTCTCTCTCTGTCTCTCTATCTCTCTACAGATAGAGAGATAGATAGATACATAGATAGATAGATAGAGATATATCTCTATATCTATCTATAGATAGATATAGAGTAATTGCTGTATGCTAGATAGATACAGATAGATATATCTATATAGCTATCTATCTATGTCTTTCCCTATATATATCTATATAGATGTATAGATATATAGGTATATATATATATAGAGAGAGAAGAGTCTATTAGGGAAAATTGGCTTATGCAATTACAAGGCAAAGTCCCACAATTGGCCATCTGCAAGCTGGGGACAGAGAGAAACCAGTAGCAAGGCTCAGCCTAAGTCTGAAAGCTTCAAACCAGGGAAGCTGAGAATGCAGCTCTGTGTGACGCCAAAGGCCTGAGAGCCCACAAGAGGCCACTGGTGTAAGTCCCAAAACCTTCAGTCTGATATTCAAGGGCAGTAGGAGAGAAAGCAAGCATCCAGCACGAGAGAGAGAGAGAGAGAGAGAGAGAGAGAGAGAGGACTTAGAGCAAGCAAGCTTATCCCCCTCTTCTACTTGGTGTTCCGGCCATGCTGGCGGCTGATTGGATGGTGCCCATTCACATTGAGGAGGGGTCTTCCTCTCCCAATCCACTGACTCAAATGTCAGTCTCCTCTGGCACCAACCTCACGGACACACCTAGGAACAATACTTCACCAACCATCTAGGCATCCCTCGATCCAGTCAAGTTGACACCTAATATTAATTATTATAGCAGTCTATAAATTTTATTTATCCTTTTAAATAGCCAACTTTCTGTTTTGTTGATCCTTTGTAAGATTTTTTAAAAATTTTCAATTTCATTTAGTTCTGCTCTGATCTTTGTTATGTCTTTTCTTCTGCTAGCTTTAGGTTTGGTTTGTTCTTATTTTTCTAGTTCCTTGAGGTGTGACGTTAGATTGTTAATTTGAGATCTTTATATCTTTTTGATGTAAGTATTTAACAGTATAAACTTTCTTCTTAGCATTGCTTTTGCTGTATCCCAGAAGTTTTGATATGTTGTGTCTCTATTTTCATTTGTTTCTATTTTTTTTAATTTTTACCTTAATTTCTTATTTACCCAAAAGTTATTCGGGAGCAAGTTGTTTAATTCCCAAGTATTTGTGTGGTTTTTAGAGTTTCTCTTGGTATTTATTTCTAATTTTATTCCACTGTGGTCTGAGAAGATGCTTGGTATGATTTCAGGGCTTTGAATTTATTGAGACTTGCTTTATGGCTAAGCATATGGTTGATTTTGGAGAATGTTCCATGTGCAGATAAAAAAATGTATATTCTGCAGTTGTTGGGTGGAATGTTCTATAGATGTCTATTAAGTCCATTTGGTCAGAAGTGCATTTATGTCCAGAGTTTCTTTGTTAGTTTTCTGCCTTGGTGATCAGTCTGGTGCTATCAGTGGGGTATTGAAGTCCTCCATTATTATTGTAGTGATGACTATCTCTTTTCTCAGGTCTAGTAGCATTTGTTTTATAAATCTGGGTGCTCTGGTGTTAGATGTGTATATATCTCTCTATATATATATGATAGTTAAATCTTCTTGTTGAATTGAACTCTTGTTATGCTATAATGCTGTCTTTGTCTTTCTTTTTGATGTTATTGGCTTAAAGCCTGTTTTATCTGATATAAGGATAGCAACTCCTGCTCTTTTTGTTTCCAGTTGCATCATATATCATTTCCAGCCCCTTTTCTTGGAGGCTGTGGGTGTCATTACATGTTAGATGGGTGTCTTGTATGCAGCAGATGGTTGGGTTTTGTTTTTTTAATCCAATTTTCCAATCTATAAGTGGAACATTAAGGCTATTTATGCCCAAGTTTAATATTGACATGTGAGGTTTTGTTCCTATCATAGTGTTATCAGCTAGTTGCATTATAATCTCAGTTGTGTAATTGCTTTATAGGATGTGTGAACTTTGTACTTATGTGTGCTTTTATGATGGTATCATCCTTCCCCTTGCATGTTTAGAGCTCCTTTCAGCATTTCTTGTATGACCAGTCTAGTGGTGACGAATTCTTTTAGCATTTGTTTGTCTGGGAAAGACTTTATTTCTCCTTTGTTTATGAAGCTTAGTTTGACAAGATATAAAATTCTTGGCTGGCATTTTTTTTTTCTTTAAGAAGGCTAAAAATAGGCCCCAAATCTCTTCTGGCTTATGAGGTTTCTGCTGAGAAGTCAACTGTTAGTCTGTTGGAATTTCCTTTGCAGGTAAATTTGACACTTCTCTCTAGCTGCCTTTAAGATTTTTTCTTTAGTGTTGATCTTGGATACTCTGTTGATTATATTTCTTTGATGATGTTAATCTCATATAGTACATCCCAGATGTTCTCTGAATTTTTTGTATCTGAATAAATACTTCTCTATCAAGATCAGGAAAACTTTTCTGAATCATTGCCTCAAATATGTTTGAGGGAACATACTGCACTCCTTTGGAGGTGTCAAAACACTCTGTCTTTTTGTATTGCCGGAGTTCTTCTGCTGATTCTTTCTCATGTGAAGAAGCTGTCACTTCTTATTTTTAAATTAGTCATCCTTTGGATGGGACATTTAAATTTTTACCCTTTTTTTCCCTTGAGGATATGGCTGTGGAGTTTGTTGTATATGATTGTTTGGCTTTGTTTCTAGGTGCTTTCAGGAGGCCAAGGCTCTACATGGGTTCCTTGGTTATGGATATCTGTCGTGTGGTGGCTTTCTCAAATGCTGCTTGTTGTAGCAGTATATTGGATATATGAGCTGATACACTGTCTTCTGTGGGGCTGGGAGTGTGGAGGTCTCAAGAAGTTTATCTCATACATTAACACTATGCCCTTCTGCAGCAGGTTTTTTATTTGGTCTTCAATCTCCAGTCCAGTAAGTGGCACCTAAGGATGAGAGCTGGCTTACCCTTGGGTAGCTGGATGATGAATGGAGGCACCTACCCTGACAAGGGTGACAGGAGGAGTTTGTATTGGGATGTGCTGAGCTCTTGGGGATAAGGGTTAGGGGGCTGCACCAGCTTCTCATCCTAGATAGGCAGGAATGTGATTCACTTGGCTGTTGCAGGACTCGTGACCTTTAGTTCACGTAGATGCTGTCCTTTGACTCCAGTCTGCAGTGTGACTGAGGTCTGTGAAAGGACCTCTCTGGTGGCTATCAGCAAAATGGCCTTGGGGCAGAGCTTCTTCCCCCAGTCCAGAGCAGACAGCTCTGTGACTTGTCTGTCCTCTGTTGCCACCATGCTGCCCACTCTGTTTAGGGAGGGGAAGATGGGCTCTGCCCTTTGTGCAAACCCGAATGGCATAGGCTCACTTTCACTGGGGGTGCAGCCGTCTGGAAATGCACTGAAAAGGCTTTCTCCAAGTGCACTTGCCCAACCCCCCAGCAGGGACAGTCTGGTCTGCATCCACAGTGGTGGGTGGGGGAAGTGGGAAATGGCCTCTTTTCCATGATCTTTCCCAGCCATTGGTGCTACCCCTCTCAGAAATCATCACCATGCCTGCATTTCCTTTGTTCCAAGGGGCACTTTGGCAGGCCGTATTCCCCCTTCCCTCGGGGTGGCCTCTGCCAAAAGCTAGCTCTCTGGAGTACCCAGAGCTTCCCAGCATCCACCCCATCAGTCCCCTATCATTGCCAAGTCAGAGTGGGCTCTGAGGTATGTTTGAAGGGGGTCTGGTGACACAGCTGCACAAAGGCTGAGGTTCCTCAGGCAGGCAGTGACCTACACTGGGTACACAACCGGTATGCCACCTGCTGTTTCAGTGCAGGCCTGCGGGGAGTGCCAGTGCACCTGGAGGAGCTGGCCACCGCTGCTCTGTCCTCAGGAAGTTCTCAGATTGCCACCAACAGCATTGCCCAAGGTCACAAGGGCAGAGGTGCTCTCTGACAATTTAGTGGTCAGCAGCTTGCCACAGAAGGGAGGGGAGTAGAGAAGCACCCCCACCTACCCTTTCTGCCGAATTCTAAGTTCCTTAAGAGTCGGTCTCTGCCAGACTCTTGTAGCTTTCCTTTTCTACACCCCAGCTGATTTCCATGGGAACTCCAACAGGTCCTGGCTCTCTTCTCTCAGCTTTCCATTCAGATCATGGCCACTCATCTGTAACTTTGATCCCCTTTCTGAAGAGAACTGGCATCTGACGTCTCCAGTCAGCCATCTTGGAAAAAAAAACCAAAAAACCTTGGAGCATTTTTTTAAAAAAATGAAATTTATCATTGGGATGTGTAAATGAAGATTCACGAGAAAGCTGAAAACACTTAAAAATCACTCGAAAAATCAGATTCACTATAACTAGTTTTTTTGTTTTCATTTTAATGATTTTACTCTTAAAGAAAAAACCCAGCATATAGAAAAAGAAAGTCAACATTTCAAAAGTATATTCTAGAAATGTTAGCTAAACCCAAGATAATTTTCTATAAAACAAAGTATAAATGGATCCTTGAAGCATAATACCTGAGCCAGGCAAGGGAAAATATCTGAGAGTGTCATCCATCTCCACCCTCCATCAGAGACAACTCGCATCTACCCCGCTATGAGTATGGGATTCCTTTCTGAAGCATCCAGGCCATTTGGGGCCTGCTGCTACTCTCACAGAAGTATATCCTTTGACACATATATTTGGGGGATTCAAAACAGGTGATTCTATTAAAGACTTGATAACTCCCTCTCCAGCTCCTGTTCTGAAAAGGATATCTAAGAGTCCCCAGATAGTGAGTAAAATGGAACAAAGAAAATGTTTCCACGTCTACTGTAAACATCAAGCCTATAGAGATTTCTCCTGATTTGAGAAAACTAAGCAAATAAATACGTTTTTAGATTAGCAAACACCTACAGAGCAATACAAAAGAAAAAATAATGATTGCATGCCAGAGTTAAAAGTTTCTTTAGAGAACATGCAACAATAACAAAAATTACCTGACACACAAAGACAAAATTTGAAAATTGCCTTCCTTTTTGTTGTCAGTAAAACTCAAGATGAACTCGATAGGTGAAACAAAAGATGAAAGGTGAGATGATAAGGCAACCATATTGAGAAGAAAAGAAAGTCACTTTGAAAGGCAGATGAAAAGGGAACTCAATAACATGAGAAAAGATTTTAAGGGGAGGAAATGTAATATTAGAATTAAAATTTGCATGAGATGTGGTAAAGACGAGAAGCAACACTACGGAGAATTGATTTAGTGATATGAGGACAAGCTGGAGTAGTTCTCCCAACACATAAAGAGAAGCACAAGCAAAGGTGATGGATTTAGGGGCCAAGGAGTGAAGATACAGCTCATGGGTAGAAGTTCATCCTGAAGAAGAGACTGTAAGAATGTTGCAGAAGCAGAAGTGGCCAGTATAATAGAAGAAAACATGCTCAAATTGAAGTTTTCCTAGTTGATGGAATTCCTGCATGTGGACTATAAGAAATCACCAAAAAAAGCAAACTTAATGGGGAGAGACTACGTTGAAATGTATTTTAAATATTTGAGTTTAAAGTTTAAAAAAAAGAAGTTCTGCAAGCATCTAGGTTGGAAGTAAGAAAGCACTACAAAGGAACAACAATTAGGTTGTTCTCTGACTTATCCATATCGATACTAAAGGTCAGAAGCTATTAGAACAACATACAGATTTTGAGAACAAAGAAACACAATATAGTAATTCTACCCCAAGTCAATAGTTGGTCATGTAGGAAATCAGCAGAAAGACATTACCAATTACATAAGGTGCTAGAGACTTTCCATAGAATTTCTAAAAAGCATTTTATGAAGATATATTGCAATTGACTGAAAGATGACTCAAATCGAGGCAGATAGGTGGGAAGATGTGATAAAGCAAATGTGGTGACATGTCTATTGAAGATCCTAGGTGGTGAGCACTTGGAAGTTCATTGTATGATTCTATGTTTTTGAAATTTTTTTAAAATTTCTTATAATGTTGAGCAGAAACCCCAAAAACATGTTTAATGGAAACATCATAAAGAAATAAAGAGAGCAGTGTTTAGTATTTAAATTACTGAAATGTGTAACCTAATAATTGTTGGGTTACAAACCAAAGATCTTTCTCAGTGTTAGAGTAACATTTAAAAATGAAACCAACTAGTGTTTAATGCTAATAGAACTGTTACATAACTTGTTAAATAGAATAAGCAATGAAGCATTATATATCCATTACTATAACTTTTCTAAGAAACATGACTCATGTTTTGTAAAAACCCTTGTATGATTAGAAAATGAATACAACTAAATATTATCAAAATGTTACCATAAGTTATTTCTTTTATTATTTTAAAATTTGTTAGAAAAAAAATTTTTTAATTGCTTTATTAGAAAAATGCCTATGATCAGTTACAATAACATACTTTATAAATAAGTATGGAATTTCATGCTGGGCAGAAGGAGAATCAAAGTATCTTCAGTTGTCTCATCCAGACCAGTTGCGTGATTGACAAACTACTTTCCGGCATTGTTCAGAGCTAATATTACAAAGAAAACAAGCAAATAAATAAATAAATGAGTGAATGAATGTATGAATGCATGACATAAACCTCAGAGATGACAAGTTCTCTTGAGCCTATCACTACTCTGACATGTTTGGGGGTCTTGGTCCTTGACCTGCTTTCACAGCACCATCTCATAGCAGGGCTGGCTAGTTTCTGTCACCCAGTTGTGTTTCCCTATTTTACATGATTGATAACCTAGGCTATTGTTGCATTTCATTCATGTCATTACATTTCCAGAAAATTTTGCTAAAGCAAATTTAAACTGGTGTTTAGAGGACCCTGGCATGAATGCCATAATTATATGGCTTTCCACCAAGGAGATGATTGAGGCAGAAGATTAGAAAGCAATGAGGGGCTGGGCACGGTGGCTCACACCTGTAATCCCAGCGCTTTGGGAGGCTGAGGTGGGTGGATCGCCTGAGGTCAGGAGTTCAAGACCAGCCTGGCCAACATGGTGAAACCCCGTCTGCACTCAAAATACAAAAAAATTAGCCGGGTGTGGTGGCAGGTGCCTGTAATCCCAGCTACTCGGGAGACTGAGGCAGGAGAATCGCTTGAACCTGGGAGGCGGAGGTTGCAGTGAGCCAAGATCGTGCCATTGCACTCCAGCCTGGGCAACAAGAGTGAGACTTCATTTCAAAAGAGAAAAAGAAAAAAAGAAAGCAATGAGGTATGGTGCAGAGAGCCACCACCTACTCTCTCCAGAAGGTTCTGTGCTGGTCACTGTGATTTCTGTGTGATGGATAGACAGGTTAGCAATACTCCTAGTTTCTGCACCTCATAGACCTCATGGATATAATAAATATGTGCCCAAGGTCAAGGAGAACATTTTTAGTCTCTCTTTGCAATAGCTGTTTCCCCCATAAATATATTTGACCAATAGATAGTATAGTTTGGCAGAAGATAGGATAATTGTGTTTTTCTGAACATTTAGAGTGAAGAGAAACATTTGATAGCACTGGGTATGAAAGACTTGAAATACTTTCAGCAGATTCAGTCCTCTGGTCTTCCTGAGTAACATTTTTTAAAAAGCAAATAGCGGTCATTTATCATTATGGTTTTTCCTAGCAGGTATAACATGTACTGTAGCAAGCAGAGCATAGCAAATGTTTTTTCTTTTATAGCTCTACAAATAGCTAACAAATTGAAATGCATAACAACAACAGTAATAATAAGAGGTATAACTTTCATTGATGAAAACCTTTTCACTCTTTTCTTGATTTTATCTACAGCTAACACCTAATCTGAACAAAGGGGTTCCTGTTTTCCATTGTATTTTTGTGTTGTTCTATTCTTGTGGTCAGTAAATAGGGCATTGGAAATATTTTGGTAAGAGCAAAAAATCTGGACTGGATTCCAGACATAAAGGGAGGGCTGAGGCCCCTTGATCATTAGACCAATGTCAGAAACAGAAAGCTATGAGGATATGCAGATATTGGATGATCCTTCTCTGTTTACGTAGTTTTTAAGCTCTGTAAAATCAGCGTGTTAAGTAAACAGCAGCTGGAGAAATGGGAATTCATTACTAATGGACTCAGAGTAGGGTGTAGGAGTGTTAATTGTTTGTTTTCCAAGTAGATCGTTCAAATTGTTTGGCTTCTCTTTAAAGTCTAAAGTGCCAACTCCTTAGCACCTTACCTTTGCCAGAATTGTTAATTTCAGTATTTTTTTGATATTTATTTCTCATTCTTAAAATCAGTTTTCTGCATGCTGCAGTTCTTTTCTATGTGACAGAAATCAGGTAAATTGCTGAGGTGCTGAGGCTGAGGTATTGGCTCCTACAAGGTCAGGAATGTCAGAGCAGTCGGGCAGAGCCTTTGGCCGCCACCTGCTGGTAGTTGGTGTCACAGCAGCTAATACCTGTTTTTTTATTATTTTATTTTTATGTTTATTTTTAACTTTTGTGGGTACATAGGGGGTGCATATATTTATGAGGCACATGAGATATTTTGATACAGATATACAACGTGTAGTAATTACATCAAAGTAAATATATCTATCACCTCCTCAAGCATTTATCCTTTTTTTGCATTATATTCCAGTAATATTCTTTTAGTTATTTTAAAATGTGCAATAAGTTATTGTTGACTGTAGTCACCCTGTTTGTGTTATGAAATACTAGGTCTTATTTATTCTTTCTAGCTATTTTTTGTGCCCATTAACCATCCCCCCTACTTCCTCACTACCCTTCCCAGCCTCTGGTAAGGATCCTTCTACTCTCTATCTCCATGAATTCAATTGTTTTAATTTTTAGCACCTACAAATAAGTAAGAACATTCAAAGTTTGTCTTTCTCTGCCTGGCTTTTTTCCCTTAACATAATGACCTCCAGTTCCATCCATGTTGTTGCAAATGACAAGCTCTCATTGTTTTCTATGGCTGAATAGTACTCCATTGTTTATATGTACCACATTTTCTTTATCCATTCATCTGTTGATGGACACTTAGGTTGCTTCCAAATCTTGGCTATTGTGAATAGTGCTGCAATAAACATGGGAGTGCAGATACCTCCTTGATATATTGATTTCCTTTTTTTTTTTTTTTTTTTTTTTTTTTGAGTATATACCTAGCAGTGGGATTGCTGGATCATATGGTATCTCTACTTTTAGTTTTTGTGTTTTTTTTTTTTTTTGAGGAACCTCCGAACTGTTCACCATAATAGTTGCATTAATTTACATTTCCACCAACAGTATATGAGGTTTCTTTTTTCTCTACTTCCTCGCTAGCATTTGTTATTGCCTGTCTTTTGGATAAAAGCTGTTTTAACTGGGGTGAGATGAGGTCTCATTGTAGTTTTGATTTGCATTTCTCTGATGATCAGTGAGGTTGAGTACCTTTTCACATACTTGTTTGCTATTTATGTCTTCTTTTGTGAAATGTCTATTCAGATCTTTTGCCCATTTTTTAATTGGAATTATTAGATTTTTTCCCCATAGAGTTGTTTGAGATCCTTATGTAGTCTGGTTATCAATCCCTTGTCAGATGGGTAGTTCGCAAATATTTTCTCCCATTCTGCAGGTTGTCTTTGTTGATTGTTCCCTTGGCATTGCAGAGGCTTTTTAGCTTGACGTAATCCCATTTGTCCATTTTTGCTTTGCGTGCCTGTGCTTTTGGGATATTACTCAAGAAATCTTTGCCCAGTCCAGTGTCCTAGAGAGTTTTCCCAATGTTTCCTTTTGGTAGTTTCATAGTTTGAAGCCTTAGATTTAAGTCTTTAATCCATTTTTATTTAATTTTTGTATATAGCAAAAGATAGGAGTCTAGTTCCATTGCCTGCTTAAATTATCTAGCAAAGGAAAGGTGATAACATGTATATTTAGTGATGGCAAAATCTTATACAACCAAATTGATAGATAAGTTACAGGTTAATAATAAACTTTATGTTTGTATGGAACAAGTTTAAAAAATTACCTGTGGTAACACCATCTATAGGTCACAGAAATATATCCTCTCCCAGAGATGTAGCATCAATTCAACTGAGACTAAAAGCCAATTAGTAATAATGTGTAGTTGGAACATATATGTATAAACAGATTTATGCATAATCACTTGGGAGAGTAGCCCATGGAATAACATCCTGTCTGCTTTTTCATCTGTAGCAGTGCCTCAGCTGCATGTGTGTGTAGTGGTGGTGTCTGCTGCTCTGTTTGTCCATACCGTCTGCATGTAGATAGAGTCCATCTGCTTCCAAGCTGTTGAAACTAGTGGGATATTCATAGGTGTGATTTTCCAGACAGATGGAGAGAATAAGCTTATAATCATGACACAGCTTATTTTCTACATTTGAGCTCATAAGTTTATTGCATGCACATTTTCTTTCAGTATAGTTTTTAACATAGAAGAAACTTTAGTAGGTCCTTAGTATCCTAGAGAAATCCTGTTAATGTCTCCAACAATAAAGCTATGAGCAATTGCTCCTTGTTCTTCTCAGGATTAAGATGCCCAACTAATTTATGTTCTGATTACTATTCTCTTGACAACAGTAACAATAGCATCCATAAAAAGGTTGGTGCTTATTTAAAACAGTGATGAAATTCTATTCGATTTCAAAATAAACTTTTTATTATAGGAATTTTCAGCCATTTGCCAAAATATAAACCCTCATGTACTTTTTACCCCACTTCAATAATGATCAGCATTTATAATTCACTTTCAATAAGTGTCTGTTACAATTCATGAGAAATCATTACTTTTGTGAACCCATATTGTATTAGTCCATTTTCATGCTGCTGATAAAGACATACCTGAGACTGGGCAATTTGCAAAAGAAAGAGGTTTATTAGACTTAGAGTTCCACATAGCTGGGGAGGCCTAACAATCATGGTGGAAGGCAAGGAGGAGCAAGTCACATCTTACATGGATGGCAGCGGGCAAAAACAGAGCTTGTGCAGGGAAACTCCCATTTCTAAAACCATCAAATCTGGTGAGACCCATTCACTATCACAAGAACAGCACAGGAAAGACCCACCCCCATAATTCAATCATCTCCCACCAAGTCCCTCCCACAACACATGGGAACTATGGGACCTACAAGATGAGATTTGGGTGGGGACGCAGAGCCAAACCATGTCACATGTACTTTCATGACAGGGCAGGAAGAAGGAAGTATGTCATGGCTAGGGATTGCATTTTAAATCATTGCACACCCTGGTTGGAGAGCCACATCCTCGTAATAGGAGATTCTCATAAGAGAGGGAAATAAATTTCTAAGAATATGAGTAAATACTTGGACATATAATGAGTAGTATAGCTGTTAGCATTTCTTTTTCATTCTCAAATAAAATCTTATCTTGTAGAAAAATGTACTGTATATATTCTGTAACAGGCATTTTTATTTAAACTATTACCTGTACCTTTGAGCCAGCAGAAACGTTTTTAAAACTGCTTTGTTATAAGTGTAGGTGTGTGGTTCATGTTCTTCATCTCCAATTTCTGATGCTCACTTGGAGGTACTCTTCATTGTCCTTTTCTGTTTTCTGAGTTTGAAAGTAAATATTTGCAATATTAGGGCCTTCCTAACTTAAGATGTTGAGCTGGGTAGAATGTATTCAACAAGGAAAAAATAGTTAATCCTAATCACACCAGATAGTAAGAGCCATTTTTGAAATATGTGTCCTGGATATATTATATAAGATCAACCTGAGATTCTTGTTCCATAGTCTTTCTCACGTGAACCTCTCAAATCAAGTCTGCCAAGCTAATGTTGTCAGAATCCTGTTTAAAGAGTTGGACTCCAACCCATTTGTTGAAAACTAAAACTTCTGATTGCACTTCCTTTATTTCATTATCTCAAGTTTTAAATAGTACTTAAAACTCTTCTTCTGACTGTGTTTCTACCTTAGAAAGAAAATTCTGACTTTTTTCTATCTCACTTCTCCTTATTGGACCTAAACTATGATTTTGGCATTTTGCCTGTAACAGGCTCTACAGCTATTCAGAGTATTATCATGCATATTTGATTACAAAAATGATTTCCCCTTTATTCTCAAGGGTTTTTGAGAAAGCTTCCTTATGTATTTTTTTTTCCTGTGAAAGTGATTTGGCTTCTGGAACCTTCCTCACAAAGATTTGAAAGTTTATACTAAAATGCAATCTTTCTAAATTTTGACTTTGTGTGATGCAGATGCTTTTCTGATATGGCTTTTCTCTCTGACCCAGGCCACTTCCATCCTGTGACCCAGATGTGCCATGTAAATCAAAAAGTGACCAAGGCACGTCTCAGTCACGGAGAGGCTTATTTAGCCAAGGTTAAGGATGCACCCAGGAAAAAGAGACACGAGTCAAAGGAGGATCTGTGACCTGTGCTTTTTCTGAAGAGAGTTTTGAGAACTTCAGTATTTAAAGGGGAAATAGCAAGCAAGAAGGAAATAATTTTTTTAAAAAGAGGGTGGGTAGGCAATGAGACAAGTGTCACATTCTTGTGAGGCTCTGATTAGCACTCAGTGAATCTGCATTTCACATGTGAAAAGAGGGAGTGGGGACAAAGTCACTCATGCCTTCATCTCACGCTCTGTAGTTCTGCATGTTACATAAGATGAAGGAAGCATGTGAAATTACAGCTCTGTGTTTGGGAACAAAAGGAAGGTGGTTTTCGTGTGACTCTGTTTCCAAGCGTAGCTTTCCTTTGGCATGGTGAGTTTAAGGTCCCGATATTCAATTATATTTCTTTCACTCCCCTAAGGCCTCATTTGTTGCTTCTAGCCAATAAAAATGGAAATAGCTTGTGGAGAGGACCACCCACACCTTAAAAGCCATGTCTTTGGAATGGTGTATGTCACTTCCATTTGAATCCCATTTGCTACACCTGACAGCAGGGAAAGCTGAGGAGTGTAGAATTGTTGGGAGTTCAGCAAAAGAAAAGTCGGAGTGTTGATGAATAGATGGCAGACTCTGCTGTACCTAAATCCTGGGAGTGCAAAGAATGTTCCAAATCTGAATAGCCTCCACAGAGGGGAGATTAGAAATAGGTTTGAGTTTGACTCCTGGCAGAGGCCCATGGAGATGCAGACGTGGCCTGTTGGTTTCTGCCCTGCAGATCATACCTGGAGCTGATGCTGATGCAGCTGTTGGAACCTTGGTGTCAGCAGCTGAGGGGGCCCCAGGAGAGGAAGCAGAGGCAGAGAAGGCCACTGTCCCTGCCGGGGAAGGAGTAAGTTTAGAGGAGGCCAAAATTGGAACTGAAACCACTGAGGGTGCAGAGAGTGCCCAACCTGAAGCAGAGGAGCTGGAAGCAACAGTGCCTCAGGTGAGTGTCCCATGTCGCAGCCAGGGGAGCTCCTGGGAAGTAGCATGGGCTGGGTGCTCTGTTGGTTGGTTCATGGTGATAACTCTTTGGATGTATAATAGGTTTGTAGCAATTTTGTGGCTCCACCAAACAACATTATTATCAGATTCTCAGAAAGAGTAATCCCAGCTGCTCAGTATCAGCATTGCAATGTTGCATACAGGCCCTCAGGGACTGTGGCTGACTGGGCCTAAGCATGGAAAGGGGAAGGGGAAACTGGGGTGACGTGGAGAAAGGAATGAAGCAGGACAGTGAAAAGGATGAGAATGGAGCCGGGAGAAAGAGAATGTGATGAAGTGAGCACTTAGCCCAGGGAGAACTCAATAGTATTTAGATCTTGGTATTCTTATTACTGTTTGGTGGTTATTATTATCATTAGAGTGCCCCAAGTTCACCATCAGGCCCCTTTTACCAAGAGCCCACCACTGGGTGGCAGTTTGAGAAGGGAAACAAAGGGACCAGGGCCATTAGGTCCGTGCATGAGGCGGGAGGGGGCCCTGCTCGGCACTGCCTCAGAGCAGCATTGAAAGGCCACAAAACCACATACTCTTACACTGCGAGGGCCTCCAACCCCAGGGCCTGCCTCCACTGTCTGGTTCTTCTGTTTCTAGAAGGCGACGTTAAAAGGGGGCTTAATGGTATGCATTGTTTTCTCCTGATGATTTTACTCCCAATAAATTTTCAAAAATTTCTCCAGGGTTACTTAAAACTTGAAACTGAATTATCCCTTTCATTATCCCATTTTGGGCTGGGGGCTGAGGCAGATAACAGTGTTATGGGAGAAGGAACTTAAAAGAATATTCCTTTTTCCCCTTAGATTTTCTCATCACAGTGCCCAGAGTGTTTTTGTGTATATTGTTGTACTCATGGAATGACGGTATTGTCTCTCCAAGTTGACAAATGTTAGTGGTCTAGTCTGCTGATAACAGAGGGAATATAGAGACTCCTGTTCTGCTGATGAAACTCCCATCCATGCTTATCTTTGTTAAACAAATCAAAGGGTGGTCCTAATCCTTTGGTTCAGACACTAGAGTACTTGGAGTGGATTGTGGGAGGTGTGGTCCCTCCAGTGGCCACAGCAGTTGGGGGCTGGAATGATAATCACAAGCGAAGGACTGGTGGATGATCTCCAAACCGCGGCTGGATCTTCATCAGCAAGCATGGTTCAGGCACTGGGGGCCTCTTGGGATTGGGGGAGGAGAGGAAGGGGCTCACAGGAGGTGAACTGCCAGTGGCAAGAGTTAGGGCTCCGTGGGACAAGAATCAGGCTGGCCTGCGGGGCTGGGCGCGGTGGCTCACGCCTGTAATCCCAGCATTTTGGGAGGCGGAGGCAGGCGGATCACGAGGTCAGGAGATCGAGACCATCCTGGCTCACACGGTGAAACCCTGTCTCTACTAAAAATACAAAAATTAGCCGGGCGTGGTGGCCAGTGCCTGTAGTCCCAGCTACTCTGGAGGCTGAGGCAGGAGAATGGCGTGAACCCGGGAGGCAGAGCTTGCAGTGAGCCAAGATCGCGCCATTGCACTCCAGCCTGGGTGATAGGGCGAGACTCCGTCTCAAAAAAAAAAAAAAAGAACCAGGCCGGCCTGGTTCCTCCTGCAATCCCTCTCAGGATGGCCTCCCTCACCCTTCAAGACTCAGTCTCCCATCCCCTATCCCTCCCAATTCCCACCGAAACCTCGTGCTTACCAAACTGCCTGGCTATTCATGGATCCAGAAATTAATTCCACTGAGGGTTTAGGCCTCAGGAGGAACAGAAGGAGGCTGTGTGGCACAGCAGAAGGCCCAGACCTGAGTCTGGCTGGTGGGGAAGTATGGAAGTGGCAGCCCCAGCTTCGGGCTGGGGGCTGAGGCAGGTTGTGCAGGACAAGGAGGTTCTGTTTTCCAGGCCCTGCTGGGCACCGCCACGGTTTTTCTTCCCCCAGGAGAAGGTCATCCCTTCGGTGGTCATAGAGCCTGCCTCCAACCATGAAGGGGAAGGAGAAAACGAAATAACTATAGGTGCAGAGCCCAAGGAGACCACCGAGGACGCGGCTCCTCCGGGCCCCACCAGCGAGACTCCGGAGCTGGCTACGGAGCAGAAGCCTATCCAGGACCCTCAGGCCACGCCTTCTGCACCAGCCATGGGGGCTGCTGACCAGCTAGCATCTGCAAGGGAGGCCTCTCAGGAATTGCCTCCTGGCTTTCTCTACAAGGTATTCTTATTTTTTAAGTCTCTTTTATCCTTTTTTTTGCTTTGAGTCCCTTTTGCTCAAGCCTTTGGTTTTCCAGTTTTTACTTTTACTTTTTGCAATTATTATTTCTCTGAACTACTTTCCCTTCACCACAAATCACTTGGACAAGCCAGGACTACAGTAATAGATTTTCATGTTTTAACAAAGAATAACTAAAGAGAAGTTCACCACAGGGCAAACAGTATGCCCCTGGGTAATGAATGGGCGAGTCTCTTCCAGCCCTCCCTCCTCTCTACTCCCCCAGGTGCCTGTGAATCTGTGGAGCCTGGCTTAGACCAGGCCTTGGAATCGCCAAGAGCTCCTGACTGGGCTATATGCCCTGGGGGTCGGGCAGCAATCCTTCAGTCAACTCTGGCAACTTGTAGGGTGCATGACACAGAGTAGGGAGCCCATAAATATTTTGTAAATTAATGGATTCATATATGAATGAACTTGCACCAAAAGGCAGAAAAAAAAAGGCGGCTAAGTTAATGGGAAGAAGGTTTTGCTCAGACAGGCTACTTACAGCCTTCATAAACCAAAGGGTTCTTACCAAAAAAACTTAGTAAATACCTAAAAACACTGGCTTAACCCAAGTGTTTCCTGTCTCAGATGTTTCCTAATAGAATCTGAAAAGGAATTTTAAGTTTTTAAATTTGATTTTACATTTAAAAATCAACTCTTTTTCTTCTAAAGTGTAAAATGTCGTATCAGTCTCTCTCTCTCGCTCTGTCTTTGTCTCTCTCCATTAGAAAGTAACTACTACCTTGCTACCTCTTGTGGGGACAGGGGTGGCTATAATGGATTTATGAATGAATTAATTTGGAGAAAAAGCTAAACCTGTAGATAGGGGGTTGTTTCCTGCCGGGTTCTGTTTTAACTGGAGCACAAGCAGTCCAAGAAGCCTTGTGCCAAGCATGGCCGGAGCTTGCTGGGCCTATTCTGGCCTCCTCACTAACTGTAGAATAACCTAAGGCACCCCATATAGACCCTCTCTCTGGGTATCAGTTTTCCCATCAGAAAAATTAATTTAGGGATAACATAATCCATTTCCAGCTCTGACAGTTTGTGATTCTATGAATATGCTCAATGGCAAAATACACACTTTAAAAGCCGATGTTTACTCTCAGGGGTGGAGTTGAGGGAAAGGTGGGAAAAATAAAATCAGCCATGACGGTAGAGTGATTCAGACTGGGTGACAGACGCATGGGGGTTCATTATGTTATTTCTTCTGCTTTAAAATATTTTTCTAGAATAGAATTTTAAGGAAATCTTTTTGAAAATGGGAAAGGAAAAGAAACTGGTTGCCATTGTATATAAGGTAGGATAGGGAAGGAAGGAAATATATTTACACAGAAATTGATCACAGAGTTTTATTTAGTAGTAATTACTGTATAACCTGCAAGTGGTGGTTTTCCTGATTATTTGACAGAAGCTGGGGTTAGAAGAGCGTTAGATATTTTTGGTTCCAGTTAAACAACAAACAGTAATAAAGCATCAGTGATAATAAAATGCAAATCTCTAACAAAAATAAGATGAATTAAAATTTGATTAATATAGTACTTTTCCCTGTTGTAGAGGGCATTGCATTACTATTAATAAATATACATATGAATGGCCTCATATCAGAGAATAGGACTTCCCTTCTGGCTTTAGAGGCCTTCTTCTTCCTTGGGATGTGGCAAATATCTTCCTCTTTTCCTCCAGCTTGGAGAGTGTTTGTAAGAGTGTCTGCTTATAATCTGGCTGGGAAATTGATTTTTATGTATTCTTATCTTCTGCAGGTGGAAACACTGCATGATTTTGAGGCAGCAAATTCCGATGAACTTACCTTACAAAGGGGTGACGTGGTGCTGGTGGTCCCCTCAGATTCAGAAGCTGATCAGGTAAAAGAAAAGATTGGAAGATGCTTTGGGCTACGTTGATTTTTTTCTGAGGGTCTGTTGGACACAATCACTTCCTAAAGATGTTTCTATTTTCTGAGGTGCTACAAGCCATCTAAAAAGGGCTTAAGGGCTTGTGACAGCATAGATCATTAACCAGGTTTCTAGGACACCCTTTTGGGATGCTGTTGCATTCTTTTTTTATATAATACAAACAGTTGACCGTTTCTTATCATGTAACCACTTTCTGGGAATGTTGCCTCCGTAATACTTGTCTTCAGGAAATGCAGACATTATGAATGTGAACTAAAAGACCCCTTCAAAAGTGGTTGCCTCTGGGTGTGTGGATACTGATTAGGAAAGAACCTGGGGAACCCTCTGGAGTGATGGAAATGCTTTATATCTTGAGAGGGATGTCTGCATGTATTTGTCAAAACTCATTGAACTATATACCTAACCATCTCTGCATTACACAGTATTTAAATTACATCTCAACTTAAAGAGATTCTTTAAAAATATCACTTCCTAAAAGAGTGGTCTGATGTAAGGTACTGAGAACTCCCATCTTGTTCTCATTCATAAAATATGTGAACCCTTGAAACGGTATGCAAAACAAGTAAATGCATCTGTAAACATATTTTTTCTGGAGAGAAAAACTCTAACTTCCATACTATTCTCAAAGAGATTTATGAGCTCTCCCCTTAAAAAATAAATTCAAGCATCACTACCTTTGAGGTTAAGACATAATATGTTCAACGTTTTGTTCTTTCTTTTGATAATACACTTACCAAGATACATCAGGTGCTGGGTCAAACAGTCTCTACCACAATAAAATAGATTGGGCTGGGTGCGGTGGCTCACGCTTGTAATCCCAGCACTTTGGGAGGCCGAGGCGGGCGGATCACGAGGTCAGGAGATCGAGACCATGGTGAAACCCCGTCTCTACTAAAAATACAAAAAATTAGCCGGGCGTGGTGGCGGGCGCCTGTAGTCCCAGCTACTCGGAGAGGCTGAGGCAGGAGAATGGCGTGAACCCGGGAGGCGGAGCTTGCAGTGAGCCGAGATCGCGCCACTGCACTCCAGCCTGGGCGACAGAGCGAGACTCCGTCTCAAAAAAAAATAAAATAAAATAAAATAAAATAGATTGGAAATTTATATAACAATAATCTGCTGGGCAGGGTGGCTCATGCCTGTAATCCCAGGACTTTGGGAGGCCACGGCAGGAGGATCACTTGAGGCCAGGAGTTCCAGACCAGCCTGGTCAACATAGCAAGACCTCATCTCTACAAAAAAATTTTTTTTTAATTAGCTGGGTGCAGCAGTGTGCACCTGTAGTCCTAGCTACTCAAAAAGCTGACATGGGAGGATCGCTTGAGCCCAGGAATTCAAGGCTGCAGTGAGCCATGATCATACCACTGCACTCCAGCCTGGGTAACAGAGCAAGACCCCGTCTCAAAAAACAACAACAACAAAAAATAATATATCTTTAAAAGCCCCCAAAGATTTAGAAATTTTAAAATACGCTTCTAAATAACCCATGGGTCAAAGAAATCATAGTGTGAGTTAAAAAAAATATTTCATAATGATCATTAAATAGAAATTAAATAGAAAAATGCATAGAAGGAAGCAAATAATAAAAATAAATTCACAAATGAATGCAATAAAGGACTATAACAGATAAAATTGATGAAGCCAAAAGTAGGTTTTTGAGAGGATTAACAAAATTGTTACAACCTTAGAAAGACTCAAGAAAGAAAAGTCACAAAGCATAAATTACCAATACAAAGAAAAGGTGTCAGCATCACACATCTCAAAGATATTAAAAATCCCATTTATAATGGGAATTTTGTCTGCATTAACCAGAAGTTATTTTGTAAAGAAATAAAAGGAGAAAAAAGGTAGTCTTTTATATTTACCACCATGTTTATCATTTCCAGGTCTTCATTCTTTCCTTAAGTCCAAGTTTCCATCTGGTCTTAATTTCCTTTCTGCTTAAAGAACTCTCTTTAGCTATTTCTGTAGTGCTAGTCTGCTGGCAGCAAATCTTCTTGGCTTCTGTTTATCTGAAAATGCCTTCATTCTTCTTAATTTTTAACAATACTTTCACTAAGATAGAAATCTGAGTTTTTTTTTTTTTCTTTCAACTCTTTAAACATGTTTCATTGTTTTCTGGTCTCTATTGTTTATAATTAGAAATCAGCTGTCATTTGTTTAATATTGCTTCTCTGTATGCAAAGTGACTTTCCCTGACTACTTTTAATAAATTTCTCTGTGTCTTTTCATCAGTTTGAATATATTGTGCTTGGGTAGGTTTTTTTTTTTTTTTATGGTCTTCATACTTGAAAATCACTGAGCTCCTTAGACTTGTAACCTAATGTTTTTCACTACATTTGCTGTTTATCTTTAATTTTTTTTCTGAATTATTCTCTTTGTTCTTTTTTTCTGGGTTTCTAATTATACTTATGTTGGACTTCTTGATGGCTAAGATGCTGTTCTTTTTCTTTCACTATTTCTGTCAGGTAGTCAGGTTGGATAACTTCTATTGATCTGCCTTCAAGTACTGTGACTGTTTCCTCTGCTACTTTGAGTTCGTAGTTAAATTTATCCAGTGACTTTTTCATCTCAGATATTAGACTCTTACAATTCTTCATTTCCATATTGTTCTTTCATATGGTTTCTATTTCTTGGCTGAGATTTCCCACTTATAGTCTTTCATTATTACTGTCTCTCAATTTATATACTTGAACAAATTTATAATAGCTGCCTTAAATTTCTTACTGCTAATTCCAACAGCTGGGCCATCTCAGAGCATATTTCTATTGTTTGCTTTTTAATCTTTGGGTCATATTTTCCTGTTTTTCCATGTCTAATAATTTTTTAATTGATACTAGACATAGTAGGTAGACCATACGTGGTAAAGAGTCTGACTCTGTTTTCTATATCTGAAAATTGCTTATTTTTGTTTAAGCAGACATATAAATTACTGGATAATTCCCTTGAATTGATGGGAGTTGGTTTTATACTTTGTTAGGGTGGGTCTGTACCCTTTATGCATGCACAGCTTGGGGGTCAGCCCAGGATTTCAAGGCAGTTTATCCACATACATTAGGATACCCATCCCCCAGTGATTCCTTTCTTTTCAAGATAACTCCCCCACCCCCCGAGTGTACAGCTCCTCTGGCAGCCTTACACTCTATGCTCTGAATGCCCCACATCACACTGAGTGAGGATAATCCTCAGGGAAAAGCTGTATCAGCATAGATCTCACCCCTTGCAGTTCTCTACTTTCAGGGGTCAAATACTTTCTAATTTCTGCCTCCTTTTGGTCATTTCCAGCATCTTCAAATAGTTTTACCCATTATTTATACCCATCCCATTATATATAAATTTATACTTTATATATTGTATAACCAAGAGTTGTTTGTTTATATAAATAGTTGCATATATGTATATATAGATATTTAGAGATATAGTTATTCCAATATTTTTAATTATTCTCTCCAGAAGGAGTTGTCTAATACAAGCTATTCTGCCATTACCAAGACAGGAAATCTTTTCCTACCACATATTTTAAGCAGTTAATTTTTTGTATTTTCCTTAGCTAAAGATTGATGTTGGCTAATATTCTTTACAAGTTGTCTTTCAGAATATATGTGTTGGAATATACTTGATTGTGGGTTTGTGTTAGTCCTTTGCTTGTTTTCTTTATTGAAACAATTTTTAAGTGCTTAACTCTACTTGGCTCCATTAGATTTTTCACTCACTAAATAAAGTCAAATATAGACACTTGTGGGGGAAAAATTACCTTTTATATGCTTTCTAGAGGTTCAGAAAATATTTAGCTGTCATCTTTTAAGTATAGCTTTGTCCTTCACATATATGACATCATAATTTTAAAGAGGGCACTTTTCCTCATCAGCTAGGATATTATCAGTTATTTTATTGAGTCATTTTTTTTCCTCAGTGGTTTTTTTCCTGCCTTCAAAAATTGGGCTGTCTAAATACTTACATTTCTTGTCTACATGGCAGCATCAATTTATAGTCTCAGATTATATCAAAAGGGAATGAATTCAGCTTCTTCATTTAATTTTTGAGGCCTCATTTTATCTGATGTACTTGAACTATGTTGGGCGTTGGTTCAGACTAAACCTGGCCATCCCTCATCTGAACTGGAATTTCCTTTCTGCACTGGTTAACATAATAAAGATAGTCATTTCCCACTCCTTGCACTTCCTATGGTCTCGTTTCCCACTGTTCCTTTCAACACAGCTTTTCCAGCTAGACTCTGCTTATCTTCAGGAAGCCAAGGGCAGACCACAGCCTCTGTTTCTCAGTTTTAAGTGTCGTCTCCCATTCTGCATGACCATACATGGATGGGTTCTTTACCGTTTCTGGGGAAAACTGTTTCATTTTTGCGATGGCACTTCCATATGACAGAAAAATGTTTATGAGGAATAATTTATAAAGGATATAGGAGTGCTTCCAGCAAGAATGCCGTGACATCCAACTGCTTTGTAGTTTATATAAACTTGAAAAATTAGGTATTATAAAAACAAAAATAGTAATATAAGGCAACACACATCTAGCTTTTAGTATTCGATGAGCCCTACATAGGTAGTTTATTGGGGTTGTAGAATACGAGCTGGGGGTCAGAGTTCTTTCTTATAAGCAAGTGGCTTGGGATGAAATATAAGATATTCCATGGCCGCATCAGTATTCCATTCTAACCCAAGGAACCTCAAACCTTTTTTACACTGCGACCCCAGAACAGGTCGTGCTCTTGTGCATGAAATGCTTTCACATGGTATTCCTGTCTTTGCACTGGTTGTAATTGTAATCCTTTTCTCCTCTTTAAGTACTCATAATCCAGTTAATATCAATTAACTATGCTTTGTACAGTCATAATGTTAACATTAATCATCAATTAACTATACTTTATACAGTCAATAAGTCTTTGCAAATGTTTATTCCTTCTTTTTCTTTTTTTTTTTTTTTTAAACTAACAACTTATTTGGGATAGGCCTTTCCATTGATCACAGCACAGCACTTTACCTGTAATGTGACATCCTGGTTCAGAACCACAACACTAATGTAACACATTATTAATTAACTGTGGCAGTGTGGATTTTCCAGTAGTTTGCTGGACCCTGAAAGTCCTGTCATTGTTTTTCAGGATGCAGGCTGGCTGGTGGGAGTGAAGGAATCAGACTGGCTTCAGTACAGAGACCTTGCCACCTACAAAGGTCTCTTTCCAGAGAACTTCACCCGACGCTTGGATTAGGGCAACAAGTACTGCAAGAAGGAGCTCAGTTACTGGGTTTTTAAACCTTCATGAAAACCTGAAGAGTTCACTTTTGCTATTATGCTCTTAAGGATTTACAGACTGATGCCAGACAAACCCTGGGAAGATGTATCAATGGAGCATGTGTGCAAAAAAAAGTAAGAGGAAAAAAAGTAAATTAAGGAAAAAATCCTCACTCATTCCCATGTTGTCAATAACAGGTTTGTTTGTGCTTTGTCCAAGCTGTGGAGACTCTTGTACTTGATCCCTTCCCACCAATTCTAAAGTAGCTTTCTCCAGATCAGACTTTAATTTCTCTGCATCAGGTGTATCGTATTGAGTGGCTGCCCTGCAGAAGATGTGATGAATTATCCTGTAGTACAAGATTATCTTATTCCCCTGCCCAGGTGTGAGCACGTGCTCTCGCTCCTTTTCAGGTTTACTCTGTTTAAAACTAAACTGCTGCAAAAGTTCTCAGTGTTCTTTTCCAACACATCTATATATATATATGGACACACAGTCACACAAGCTAGTTCCCATGACTCCTGGATCTATGTGTATGCAGAAGGCTACATATACATAGTTGCTTTCTTTCCTTTCCATTGTAGCTCTTTGCCTCTCAAGTGTCATTGATACATGCATTGCTCTTATTCTGTCTGGCATTACAATTGCAGTTTTGCCTCATGGCAAAACCAGCCATCCCATTGCCAAAACAGTCAACAGTATCTGTGTTTGTACTGTGCAGTTTTCAGGATGAGATGACGGATAGCACAACTACACTGAGGCCCCCTCAGAGAAGGCAGGGCCTGTTTTATCTAGCTGTGCAGCCGCTGTGGCTGGAGGTAGGCTAGTTGGGATGGGCAGCTAAGTAGTCTTCTGTTCTGCCTTTATGAGATTGGGTAGAAAGATGGGGCATATTCATCCACCCCCAAAAGAACACTATAAAAACAGCTCCTCTATATTTCCATCTCTTCTATTTATGCAACTCATCTTCACAGATTGTTCTAAAGTAAAATAGATGGTGTATGCTGTATCCACAAGTCGTCTGTAACAATTATGTTTTCAGTGCTGTGTCATTCCAAATAAACCTTTGGTAATCTCCAACGATTACCGTAATTCCTTTTATGAGTCTTTTTTTTTTTTTTTTTGGAAATTTTGTTCAGTCGGATACTCTGCTTGAAACAGTTGGTATTGGAGTTGTTATTTGTGCAGAAATATGCTGGTTCTTCCACTAGGTTGCACTCCACGCCCCCACCTCACCTCCGCACTTCCTTCATTCCAGTCATTGCTGGTCACTCGGTGTTGCCTGACATCCAGCAATTACTGCAGCACCAATAACAGCTGCCAATGGAGAGCCCTTAAAGGTGCCGGCTGTGGACTCCCAGTCCGTGAATCACTGATAGTCTTACGACCTTCATAATCAGCAATTTCTTCTCACAGCAGCTTCATTTTCTGGTCACTTTTCTTTCTGGCATGTTTACGTTCGTAGGTACATAAAAATTCGATCAGATGGAATAGAAAAGCGAATTCACTTGGCCATTATTTCCAGAAGAGAATTCTTAACGCAAATCCTTTTAGTTGATTTGGACTCTTTTCTGCTAATATAATTCTTTATACAATGTAGGCTGATCAAGAATGTATATTATTAGACTTTTAGATTTAGTATGTATTCCTGATTCATGGTTTGAATCTTCCTGGCGTATTACTGACTTTGTTGTTTTAAGTGTGAATAGGGAAATAACTTATTGGGCCAAGATTTTTCCAGGGGCTAATTTACAGAGAAGCTGGGTCATCATGAATGCTATTCTAGTATAAGAAAAGCAAATGTCACTGCCCAGGAGCATGACTGATAATTCAGCAAGTGGAATGCAGCAATGTAAGATTCATAACAGAAAGCCACTCCTGACAGTAGAGTACTCACAGGATGTTAAAAGCCAAGACTGAAAAATTAGCTCTAATAATAAAATGCACCTAATGTTCTGCAAAGATAATTGGCTTGCCACCTCTCCTGGAGCGGAGGATGTCATGAATTATTCTTAAATTCCCTTCACCCTCCTGCCCACAGTGGCTGCTCACGGTGTACAGTTTGCCAGGACATGGCCCAGATAACTGTAGCCCTAGATGAATGTTCCTAGATGAATGTAACAAGTGCTTCTGAAATGACGTGATTTTAATTAGCTATTTTGTCCTGTTTTTTAAAATGCCTTTGGATTTTTTTTACACTAAATAAGAGTTATCAGATTTTTTGTTTGTTTCAGGAATTACCAAAATCCAAGAATTCCTAATGCACTGAAAACGAAGGAGATGGTAGGGGATGGGCATGTGGTGGTGGCATTCCCCAGAAATGTCCTTGAATGTGGAGTGAACGTTGTTTTCCATTTCAGTGGATTTTCTAAGGAATGTTAGTTTCAAGGACTTTCTGGGGTTACTAGTGTGAAGTTCTTTCCACTTCTCTTTCTCAGTTGTTCTGTTCAAGTTCTCACACCACCAACCCATCCTAGGCACATCACCCAGTCATATAATGGCAAGTTTATATTGTATCCCAAATGGCCTTGAACCAGGCCTTGGTCCTTTCATTTTTTTTTTTTTTTAAACGGAATCTCGCTCTGTTGCCCAGGCTGGAGTGCAGTGGTGTGATCTCGGTTCACTGCAAGCTCTGCCTCCCGGGTTCAAGCCATTCTCCTGCCTCAGCCTCCCGAGTAGCTGGGACTGCAGGTGCCCACCACTGCGCCTGGCTAATTTTTTTGTATTTTTTAGTAGAGATGGGGTTTCACCATGTTAGCCAGGATGGTCTCGATCTCCTGACCTCATGATCTGCCCGCCTCAGCCTCCCAAAGTGCCGGGATTACAGGCATGAGCCACCGTGCCCAGTCAGGCCTTGGTCCTTTCTTAACTTCCTCTCCATGATTTAAGATTCATCTTAGAAACCCAATGGCATGCAGACCTTCAAATAGTTATGAGTCAGAACTGTTTGGAAAGAAAGCCAGTAGTTCTTATTAAACATACACCTACCTGGCATTCCTAGCAATATGACAGATCGTCACTCATTTAAACCTGTGTGATGTATATAATTGCAAAGTAAAATTGCCTGGCAATTTGAATTTTTTTTTTTTTTTTGAGACAGAGTCTTGCTCTGTCGCCAGACTGGAGTGCAGTAGAACGATCTCGGCTCACTGCAACCTCTGCCTCCCGGGTTCAAGCAATTCTCCTGCCTCAGCCTCCCAAATGGCTGGGACTACAGGCATGTGCCACCATGCCCAGCTAATTTTTGTATTTTTAGTAGAGACAGGGTTTCACCATGTTGGCCAGGATGGTCTCGATCTCTTGACCTAGTGATCCATCGGCCTCAGCCTCCCAAAGTGCTAGGATTACAGGTGTGAGCCACCACACCCAGCCAGCAATTTCAATTTTTAACACTATCTCAGGGTAGCCAGGGCCCCTGGGACAGGTAAAAGTTCCCACAGCATGCTTGGGAAGCAATGTTGCATTGCTTCCACCACGCCTGCTCTTCCTGACAAAGCTGGGGCGGCTTTGGAGTCAGCCAGAAAACCATATCCATCACATCTTAGGCTGCCCAGTGGAGTGTGCACGTTTAGAATTCTGAGCCCTCTTTTCTTACATAAAGCAGCCTCTAATCAGGCCATTGGAACAATCCCAGCATGACCCCATGGCCCATTCAGATGGCCCATTAAAGAAAATGCCTTCGGGAAACTACAAAAATTACGAGAAATCAATGAGTTTAAAGATGGCGGAAGCTCGGTGGTTTATTCCACACAAATTGCATGGCTGAACACCTTGAAGCCTTAGAAATAGACTGGCCAGTGGATTGGCCTTGCTAGGACTCTACTCCTCTTTTCAAAGGAGCCCAACAGCTGCCTTCTGGTTTTTACTTGGAACTCAACTAAAAACCTTATGAACGTGTCAGAACTTGGAGATGAGCAGATCGCACAGCTTTTCCACATAGTGCTGTAGCTACTGTCTTCCTGGGGCGACTTCTTCCTGGGACTTCAGTAAGTGGAATCGGACATTTGGTAACCGCACAGAGAAGACAATGGCCAATATTCTCTTGGAAGACTTAGAAAATGGAGATCCAGGTGGTTCTGTTCATCTTTGAGCCCTGCAGGTACATCCCTGTTTGATGATGATCCTGTCCTGAATCGCCAGGAGGCGACCACCTGGATGTTCATGGGCAGTGTTCTTCAAGGCACACAGTAGGGGGTTGATAAATTGTTCATAAAGCCAAATAAACTATGCTCGAATAAGCTTAATATTCCATCCAAATATTTTGTGACTCATTGGTAATACCTTTTAAGGATCACTTAACAAACAGCAGCGAATAATGACTTTTTCCACTTAAAAGGTATTTGAGACATAACCCTTACATCTATGCAAATTGAGAGGAAGGCCAGGTAGGTACCTTGAGGCTCTTTCCAAAGAAATCTAAATTTTATCTTTGTTTCCTAAAATCCAGTTAATTCCCAGTCCCCCCGATCTCAGGTCAAACACTCAGGTTGTCTGATTCTTCAGGGTTGGGTCAGAATTGCATGCTTATTTCCCTCCCCGCAGCACCCTACACAGGGTGCATCTGTAGTTAACACTCCAGAAACTCTTCCTGCTGCACTCTGATGCCCTGTAAAACCAGTCCAGCCCAGGAGCGCCTTGTGCATAAGCACCTTGCCACATGGCTGATGCCCTATACCGTCTCCCACCAGTAAATATTAAACTGTGTCATTATGCTCTGCTCTCCAAAAACCTACCAGTGATCACAAAGTGCTGTCTGTGGCATTTGGAGATGCCACTAAACTTCCAGTTCTCCCCCAAGATTGCAAGATACGAACTTTCCTTGTTTTCTTACCTCTCTGGTTGTTCCTTCTCTGTTACTGTTCCTAATTTTTTTTTCCTCCTTCCTGTGGATGCTGGAAGTGGGGTGGGGCAATAGCGATCTGTCCTTCAATTTGTGTTTCAGTTGTCCAAGGAATGTTGCCTTTAGAGTGTCCAATTATTGCTTCCAAGTCCACATGTTCATTTGTTCATTAAAATATATCAAGCACCAGCTAAGTGTCAGTTACTGTACATGGGGACCGCATTCATAAGATTTAGACTTCGCGCTTGAGGGACTTCCTTCCAAACCCCTCCATGGTGTGTCACTAAGGGGCTCCTCCATTCTTCAGAATCTTGGACCTGAAGACTTGGGAGCTTCCTTTGTGCATCATTTTCCAGATTTGGGGCACCTGCTATGATTTCCCCGCAAAACATACAACCTTGCACTTTAATCTAGTCGGGATTCTGTTCTTCACACTGTCAGAGAAGACACATTGGATCCTTGTTGTCTCCCTTGTCACCTGACTTCCTGCCTTCCTCGTACCCTACTGCCCACCCATTTTAAGTACCCAACAGGTCCCCACTCCCTCCTTGCCTCTCCCTCTCAGAAACACACACACAAATGATGAATATCTGCTGCATGTCATACCAGATCCAGGAGCCTCTGCTTGGTCTTCAGAGCTGAACTTCACCTCTTCCCCAGTATTCATCCACTGCCTGCTTCAGAGGCGTCTCCTCAGCACCCCACCCGCCTTCTCCCCGTCAGCTATATACCTTTCTTGCCATGTTGCAAAACCCCTCTCCTGGGATGCCTTCCCCTCTCCTCTTGGCCTCTAATCCCATCCCCCAGGCATAGTTCAAGCCCTGTATCCTCAAAATCCCCCTGTCCTCTCATCCTTCTACATTCTTTCCACATTTAGAGTAAATACGATGCTCCCTAGCCCTTCATTTCCCCCACCAAGTGGCACACTGTCTCCAACCTTCTCTGCATGCTGTATTCACTCCTGGATCTTGTATACTGGTGTGCTGAGTGAATGAACAAGAGGATGATTGAACGATTAGTTCAGGGAAGTTCAGAAACCCTAATCCCAGGATCAGCATGGAATAGAATTTGAAACTGAGTGTGAGAAGAAAATGCAAAATACTTCAGTGATATTGGAGAGGGGAAAGTTTTCTTAAATGGGACCCAGAAATACCCAAAGTATATGGGCAAAAAAAAAAAAAAAAAAAAGTTTGACTCTAAAATTAAGAATTTATATTTAATGAAAAGATATTTGAGATAGTTGGTAGACAGATGATAGACTTGCCTAAGATATTTGTACCATCCGAAATTCACAAAGGATAAATGTCTAAAATACACAAGGAACTTATTCAAGTCAAGAAGAAATGAATAATTACTATTATGATAATTTGTTTATATCATTTATGTTTATTTATATTTATAATATGGCAATACTTAATATAATAATAACATTCGTTGACTGTCATTTGCCAGGCACTGCATGTATTATTTTATTTAATCTTTACAAATCTATGGGGTAGTTGCTGTTTTTACTTATTACAGGCAGGGAAGCTAAGATACAGTTACATGACGAAGCTTGCTCAAGGGCACACAGTGAATAAATGGCAGGGCCAGGCTATGCCCCTGGCTCTAACAAAAGTTCTAACTCCATCCTCCTTGTTTGTATGTTTAGAGGACATGAAAGGTAATTCACACTTCAGTGAATACTAAGTATAAAAAGGGACCTCAGCTTCCTAATAATCAGACCTGTGCCATTTTTTTTTGTTTTTGTTTTTGTTTTTAAGACAGGTTCTCTGTTGCCCAGGCTAGAGTGCAGTGGTTCGATCTTGGCTCACTGCAGCTTCTGCCTCCTGGGTTCAAGCAATTCTCCTGCCTCAGCCACCAAGTAGCTGGTATTACAGGTGTGCGCCACCATGCCCAGCTAATTTTTGTATTTTTACTAGAGACAGGGTTTCTACTAAAGGCCTCATTTTGTATTTTTAGTAGAGATGGGGTAGCTTGATAGCTATCATACTGGCAAAAAATAAATAAATAAAGTTTCTGATAACACCATAGCACTGGTAACATTTAGGGAAGATGTGAGTCTGTGTTCCCCCTGACAAGCAATGCTGGGAGGACATTCCCAGGGAAAGGCTTACACAAGGAATAAGAGGACCCTGTGAGGGGTCCATCACAGCTCCCTGCTGATAGCAACATGCCCATGTTTGGGGGAATGGATGGATGGAATGCAGGGGCTGCCAGCTGTGGGGCGATGAGCAGCAGAAAGGAGCATGAACGAGGGGCATGAGCTGGTGTGCAGACGTGGATAGGTAGAAATGGCATGCCATTTACATGGATGAAAAACACAGTATTTATGAACAATTCTATATACAGTCATGTATTGCTTGACAACGAGGAAGGATTCTGAGAAATGTGTCCTTAGGTGATTTCATCCTTGTGCGAAAATTGTAGAATGCAACATTGTAGAACACAAACCCTGATGGCACAGCCTACTACACAGAGGCTATATGGTGTAGCCTGTTGCTTCTAGGTTACAAAGCTGTGCAGCATGTTACTGTACTGAGTGCTGTAGGCAACTGTAACACATTGGTAAGTATTTGTGTATCCAAATGTATCTAGACAGAGACAACCTACAGTAAAAATAATAGGATATAAAAGTTTAAGTACTGTAACACCTGTATAGGGAACTTATCATGAATGGAGCTTGCAGGTCTGGAAGCTTCTCTGGGTGAGTGAGTCAATGAGGGAGTGGTGAGAGGATGTGAAGACCTAGGACATTCCTGTACACTCCTGTAGACTATGAACACTGGACACTAATAAATTAGCGTTTGCTAACTGTGACTTTTTTACTTTAGCAACTTTTATTTTTTAACTTTTTGACTCCTAATAACACTTAGCTTAAAACACAAACAGGCCAGGCGCTGTGGTTCATGCCTGTAACCCCAACACTTTGGGAGGCCAAGGCGGGTGGATCACGAGGTCAGGAGTTCAAGACCAGCCTGGCCAAGATGGTGAAACCCCCGTCTCCACGAAAAATACAAAAATTAGCCAGGCGTGGTGGCACATGCCGGTAGTCCCAGCCACTTAGGAGGCTGAGGCAGAAGAGTCGCTTGAACCCAGGAGGCAGAGGTTGCAGTGGGCCAAGATCACACCACTGCACTCCAGCTGGGCGACCGAGCGAGACTCCGTCTCAAAAAAAAAAAGAAAAACAAAAACAAACACAAACAAAAAAACACATTATACAGCTGTACAAAATATTTTCTTTATATTCTTATTCTATAAATGTTTTCTATTTTTAACATTTTACTTTTAAAACATTTTTGCTAAAAACCAAGACACAGCCACACATTAGCCTAGGCCTACAGGGTCGAGATCTTCATTATCACTGTAGTCCAGCTCCACATCTTCTACCCATGGAGGGTCATCAGGGGCAGTAACACACATGGAGGTGTCATCTTCTAGGACAACAGTGCCTTCTGGAATTCCTACTGAAGGGCCTGCCTGAGGCTGTTTTACAGTTAACTTTTTTTTTTTTTACAAGTAGAAGTTGTACGCTCTAAAATAATGATAAAAAGTATAACATAGTAATTACATAAACCAGTAACATGGTTATTTATTATCATTTTCAAGTATGTACTGTGCATAACTGGATGTGCTAGACTTTTATACAACTGGCAGTACAATAGGTTTGTTTACACCAGGGTCACCACAAATGAGAGTCATGTGTTGTGATGTTATGACGGCTACGATGTCACTAGGTGACAGGAATTTTTCTGCACCTCTATCATCTCATGGGACTGTGGTACATGTGGCCCATCGTTACTGAAATGTGATGAAGTGCATGACTCTAGTCTTCACAGATATGGAGGCTCTAAGGACAGATATCAAATACATTAGACTGGGCACCTATGGGGGAACAGGAATAGGGAATGAAGGAGAGAAAAGAGTAAAATAAAAAACAAACATGCAAAACTGTACATAACGGGCATGGATTAATGGTGATAATGTACCAGGCACTGAGAAATATGACAGAAAAATATGAGAATTAAGGTTTAAAAAAACAAGCAAAAAACAAGAAGATATCAAGCACTGATTTCAGGATAACTCCTTGAAGCCTCATATTTAAGCTTTGAGACTTAATTTTGGACAATCCAAGACAGTGGTTCCAACGAGTAAATCACAATTAGGGTAATCCAAAGAGCTGTTTTTCTTCAGTTGTCTGTGGAAAACGTGACATTTTCCTTCAGGTAAAATCCGTGTACGCTGGCACAGAGCCATCTGGCTGGCCTTGGCCTCTGGGCATTGGTCTTGGCGTTGTCCCACCCCTGCAGCAGCCTTCTTCTCCAGGATGGTCAAAGCTCACCCAGAGCAAAGATGCTCTGCACTCAGGAACACTGGATTCAGACATTGATCCAAGTCCCCGTACAGCTCTGTGATATAAAAATGAGAGGAGGGAGGAGAACTTGTCTTTTAGCTAAAACATTTTCAGAACCCCAGGCAGTTACCATGTCCTTCAGAGTCAAGGCACATTAGGTACAAGGATTATTGATAATAATCCTTGTAATTTTTAAGATCACAAAACATTGAAACATTGAAAATTATAAATAGATAACATTGAATCATGGTGGGAATTCTATTTTGTATGAATGTTTAGATTGACTAAGGATCTTTTCTTTTTTTCCAGACTGGGCCAGAACCAAGTACCTGTAAGAATCAGTACAGTTCAGCCTTTTGTATCGATTGCAGTTGTGTCCATGTATGTGTGTGTGCATTCTTGGGTACGTGTGCACACACCTGCACATTACCTACACAAACCTCCGTGTTCCCATCCTTCTTAGGTGGGATTTTTGAACACTGCATTTACACTGGCCTGAAATAAGTTTGTTGGAGTCATGGGACTCATGTAGTGGCCAGGCTGGGCTGCAAAGCCACTGGCTATCCAAACATTCAGAAGACCTTTAGGAATCAATGTGTTTTTGTTAAGGAGTCTATATAGAATAGAATTTTCCTAGAGCAATGTTGAGTCAAGAGGAAGCAAATAACATGCATTATTGTTGGATCAAAATAAAAACCGGAAGCTTCCATTTTTCATTTCACCACACCTATTCCTTCAATATCCAGTTTATCAATTCAATTCAAAATCACAATTAGAACTCGAAGAGACCAAAAACATCACCCACTCCTCTGATTTTGAGGCGGGGGAAATGACAACCCTGCAAGAAGGAGTCTCTTGCCTAAAACTATCAAGCACATAAGGTGTGCAGTTGGAAGCTGCCTTGCATTTGGGGCCCTTTGCATTCATTATACTAAGTCTTTGCTGTTAATAGACACCACTTATTGGGGTCTAATACTGGGGGAATATAACATGTATGATATACCTCGAATAGCCAGGAGGGGGTGCTAGAGGTTAGTACAAATAACTAAACGCAGTCAAAACACTCTGCTTTTAAAGCATGAAGCTGGGAGTTGAAAACAAATAGGAAATATAACATATTTTGTATCAAGATGCAGCAGCTTCATGAAGACAGAAATTAATCCCTGAATCATAAACAGCCAAGCAGTTCCCTTATGGCACAGGCTCTGGAGACTGGTCTGTTTGGTTCAAATTCTTGGTGTGCTCTTTATTAGCTAGGTGACCTTGAGGAGTTATTTAACCTCTGTAAGCTTCAATTTCATCTGAAAAATGTGGATAAGTAACACCTACTTTCCGCTTGCAAGAAAAAAATAAATATATACAATGTTTGACACTCAAAAGGTATTTGCTATCATTTAATGGATCAAGAATTTCTGTTATGATTTTAAAAATTAGTCTTTTAATAAAAGGCAATTAACTATTTACGTAACAGTGCTAGAGGAAATTTCTATGACTTTTTGAGGTCCACCATAATTAACCGAATGAATACTATTCAACAGTATCTTAGGTTGTTTGCTTACTGGCATCTGAGAGTGACCCTTGAGTTTCTAAAATCTTTCTGAAATTTTCTTCATGGTCTCTTATATTTTACAGTTTAAAAAGAAATATATATATAATATTATATACATATGATATATGTATATACATATGATATATGTATATAATATATACATATATGTTATATAATTTATATTAAAATATTTATATATATATGAATATAAAATGGCCGGTAGCCAGGATTTTGGAATTTGTTAGACTTCAGTTGAAATTCAGGCTCCATTATTTACTCGTCAAATGACCTTGAAGAGTTTAACCTTTTTAAGATTCCAACTCTCTCATCTGTGAAATGTAGTTGATTATATCTCCTTTGGAGTATTATTGTAAGAATTAAATTGTGGTAAAGACTAGCTTAGATATCATTTAGTTTAGAAATGAACAAGTTGGCACAATCCCTGGCCCCAGGAGATGAATGGTGTATCCAGGGTAAAGGTTATAATTGCCACCTACAGTGACGTTCCCAAGGACATACAACCTCTAAGTGGCAGTGCTTGGACTTTTATTCTGTCTTTTCCGAAGCAATACATTCTTGGAGCTAAAAGTTCTCAGGTCAAACTCTCCGAAGTGTCCCTATTTGGCAGCTCCATCTTGAGAAGTAACCTCTCCCTTCCGCACAGTTCTCGTGGGATTGCATTGTTGGCTGCTCATCCTGGGCTGAGGCCCATGACCGGACCATTCCCAGGGCACCAGGCAGCGACAGGGCCTGTGGGAAGAGCAGGCAGGAAGCGAAGCTTTGGCTGAGGTTTCTGGGACACACTTAACTTCCCTGGAAGCGGTGCCTGACACCGCCTGGCCACAGCACCGGCAGGAGACGCTGCTGTTTTCTGGGAACATGCAGCGCCCAGTGAGCAGCACAGGACACAGGAATGTAAACTGGGGACCCTTCATCCATCCACTCTGGCTTCGCATCTTCTCCATTGTCCACTCCCATTTTAGCCCAGGATGATCAGTGACGATGTGCGTGAGTTACTCATTCCCATCTATGCCCCAGCCCAGACTGAGCATATAAAAACCCTGTTCTTTGCAGAATTTTTCATTTTTCCTTTTAATTTTCTATGGAAAGAGCATACATTATATAATTCAGCCTTACTGACACCCTTATAATAGCCTTCTAAACTACACACCTGATCATTTATCCCATCCAAAAATACATATATTTGATACAGGGTCTCACTCTGTTGCCCAGGCTGGAGTGCAGTGGCACAATCACAGCTCACTGCAGGCTTGACCTCCCAGACTCAAGTGATCCTCCCACCTCAGCCTCCCGAGTAGTTGGGACTACAGGCATGTGCCATCACGTGCAGCTAAATTTTTGCATTTTTTGTAGAGACTGGGTTTCACCATGTTGCTCAGGCTGGTCTGGAACTCCTGGGCTTAACTGATCTGCCTGCCTCAGCCTCCCACAGTGCCGGAATTACAGGCATGAGCCACCGTGCCCAGCCTCACTGATACACATTAAATACCTACTACGTTCCAGGCCTTGTGCTGTGTGCTCTTGATACTGAGGTGTGTGTCCCTTAAGCTCATTGAAAACACTATTGACCTGCATCACTGCGGTCACAAAGTGATACAGAGAGCCCAGACAACCATTTAGAGGTGAGGAAATTCTAATAATTCATGGTAGGCAGATTGTTTCCCACAGTGTTGCTAGGGAACATCTCACAGCAGAATGAAATAGAAATATAAGCAATTGTCTGCATACTAGAACTTTCTCCCCAAGGCAGTGCTATTTTTTTAAACAATTCTTCTATCATCATCATCATAATTCCGACCTCTTGATATGTAAAGGTACAATTACGAGGAGAAGCAGAAGAACATTTACACCTGTGAGTTTGCACCTCTCTCCCACCATAGTGAGCAGATCACACCCTCAGGACCCCAGAAGACTGGCAAGGAGGACTTGATAGAGATGAAAGGAGAGATAGAAGAAGGGACAGAGGTTACTATGAAGAGGGAGAGGGCGTGATATAGAGACAGTGACAGCAACAGAAAGTAGAAAGTTGAAGAGGGACAGAGAGCAGAGTGGAAGTGAGAAGGAAAAAAAATGACTGGGACAGGGGCCATACAGGCAAAAAGAGCGAGAGACAGAGACACATGGAGAGGTATAGTTCTCTATCATGGCAGGGAGAGAGGGAGAAAACAGAGAAAGAAATACAAAACACAGAGAGAGGGTGAGAGACAAACAGAGAAAGAAATACAAAACACAGAGAGAGGGTGAGAGACAGAGGGACAGAGAGATAGAGAGAGAGGGAGGGAAGATGGAGAGAGGGAAAACAACAGAGAAGAGAGAGAGACTGTGATATAAATATACCGACAGGGAGAGGGACAGTGATGGAGAGAGACAGAGAAATAGGGAAAGATACAAGAAGAGAGAACTGGAGTTAGGGGGAGAGATAGGGAGAGAGAGAGAACGATAGACCTGTGGAGACAGAAGCATACACGTGGACACACAGAGTGCGACAGTGTTAGGAAGACAGAGATAAATATACAGAAATAGTGATAAATATTGAGATAGAAAAATATATATAAAGAGAAAAAAGAAAGAAATACACATATTTATGTATTGTTAAAAATAATATGTAAATGTATTTATATATGTATAATATGTTATTTATAACATATTATATATATTTCTATACAAAAAATTAGCCAGGCGTGGCAGCGGGCGCCTGTAGTCCCAGCTACTTGGGAGGCTGAGGCAGGAGAATGGCGTGAACCAGGGAGGCGAAGCTTGCAGTGAGCCGAGATCGCACCAATGCACTCCAGCCTGGGCGACAGCGCGAGATTCCGTCTCAAAAAAAAAAAAAATTATATGTATTTCTAGCTTTCCTTTTCTCTTTATATATTCTGTCTGTCTGTCTATCCATACTATTGCCACAATAACGCCATGTAGCAAATATCCCAAACTCAGTGGCTTAGCACAATAATCATCTACAAATTCTTACAAATGCGTCGGTTTGCTAGACTGTTCTGCTGATCTAAACCAAGCTCATCTGATCTGGGCTGGGCTTGGCCACATGTCAGGCAGCTGCTGGGTTAGCTGGGAGGGGGACTGCCTGGTCAAAGTGCCTGGGTCCGAATAAGTCAGCTCCACTACACACAGGGTTTCATCCTCCAACAGGCTAGCCTGGATTTGTTCTAATGACAATGACAGAAAGCAAAGAGCTAGCAGAAGCACATCAGGCCACTTGAAGCCTCAATTCAGAACTGGAGCCCTATGAGTTCTTTTTGTATTTAAAAAAAAAAAAAGGCGGGGGGAATAAATGGCGCCTCTTAATCGAAGGAGCTTTGAATTATCAAGAATGAGTTCCACTTCTGGAAAATTTGCAGTGAGCCCACGCTGCCTTGTCTGGCTCACAAATGCAACTATGAACCCTGAATCTGACTACTTTGAAAAATAAACGATAGCAAGTCAATTGGAGGAGGAAATCGGAAAGTGAAGCACTATGAATTCACAGTAAGTTTCTTATTTATTTTTCCTCAATTATCCCCTGGCCTGCACTCAGATAATCAGAGTATATGTACAAAGATAATCAGAAATGCAGAACTGTATACCAGGTGAGGACAGAGAGAAGGGGACTCTCTGTGGTCAGAGAGCCCTGGTTTTCTGTTTTTCGTCCTTTTCCATTCTCTCGCAGCCCCCAGGCAATCTGAGTGGCAGTGGCAGCAGCTATGGTGAGCCAGGAGCCTAAAACTCTTAGGAAAAGGGATCCTTGTCTCTAACCAGGGAAGCTGTGGCCCTAGGAGAGAATCCTGGTGGTTTTTGTTCTCTATCCTCTCACTACTTGGCCCTGAATGGAGACACAATGGTGGGAAATGCAGTGTGCTAAAGCCACACCTGTCTGGCCTGAGGACCGGAGGGGCATTTCCTGTGAACTAGAAAGTATCGCAGAGCTTGCAGAGAGAAAGAAGATTAAGAAAGAAACATCATTCAATGATGTCTGGACTCCTGGGCTCACCCACTAGCTGTGCATTCATAAACATGACCTTAAACAGCTCCAAATCCAAAGGCCTTGCAAACTGAAGCAGGAGTAGGCACTGCCCAGGTCCTAGAATGGCCACTGGGTGGCGCACACACAGGACAGGTCTGACAAGTACCTCAAAGGCTGGAAAACGGAACCGACGGGAACTGCCCACCAAACACAAGTAGGAAGTTGTAATCCCTAACTGCGTCAGTTGCCTGCTAACAAAAAAAACCCCTCCACATTCTGTGTAATATTTAAACAATGCCCAGAGCTCTATAACATGATATTAAAAGTGTACGGGATTTAATCCGAAATTACTCCGCATGTGGAGGACGAGGAAAATCTTGGCATCTCCAAACGGAAAAGCCAAACAACAGATGCTAATCCTGACACGACACAGGTGTTGGAATAACGAAGACTTTAAAGGAGCTATTGTGACCACAGGAAGAAATGGAAAAAGAGGAGGAGAGAAAGAGGTAGAAAGTAAATAGATAGGAAAGATACAAATAGAGAAATAGAAAAAGAGATGAATAGAGATAGGCAGATAAGAGTGACAGAAATATAGAGATATGAAGAGAGAGAATAAAAACAGGAGCACTAAAGCAAAATAGAGGAGACTGAGAGCTGTAAGAGGGAGCTACAGGAGGAAAAATGTAAAGAGATGAACAATAACGGGACAGAGAAAAAAGAAATGTGGACATAAAGACGGAGATGGAAGGACATAGTGATAGAAAGCAATACAGGAGATAGAGAAATAGAATGGTAGAGAGAGAAATAGAACCAGCGCATGTGAAAGCTATAAAGCAATTCATGGTAGTTGTCTAAATTCAATATATCATTACGGTTGCATAATGCTAATATTCTCATTTTAACATTTCCCCTAAATTTATTGGTTGTAATACTTCCGCAAAAGAACTTTCATTCGGCCAGGCACAGTGGCTCACACCTGTAATCCCAGCACTTTGGGAGGCCGAGGTGGGTGGATCACTTGAGGTCAGGAGTTCAAGACCAGCCTGGCCCACATGGTGAAACCCTGTCTCTATGAAAAATATAAAAATTAGCTAGGTGTGGTGGCACATGCCTGTAATCCCAGCTACTTGGGAGGCGGAGGCAGGAGAATTGCTTGAACCCAGGAGGTGGAGATTGCAGTGAGCTGAGATTGTGCCACTGCACTCCAGTCTGGGCCACAAAGCGAGACTCTATCTATCTAAAAAAAAAAAAAAAGAAAAAAAAGAACTTTCATTCTTAAGCTCTGTGGTATTCTGAAATGTAGTTTGTACAGAAATGGCAATGTAAATGTTTGATTATTTTCTTTTCTGTTTTCAGAATGAGATGGTGTCTTAGCAACTCCAGAGGAGACTTTATTTTGCTACACTGTTTTTCAAGATTTGTGTAGGTGTTATTCTTTTGGTGCTTACAATGTCCTACCGATGGTTAGTGAGAGCCACTGCCGTTGTTTTTCTTTGAGTAGAGTCCCAGGCAAACCAACATGCGTGACCCTCAGTCCTGTTAATAAAGCAGGTTCAAGCCTTCTCAGAATGGCCCTCGGTGGACTTGCAAATGTGAAAAGGAAGGTGGTTCAGGGCCCTAATCAGAAGCTTCCTGGCAGGACCAGGTCCTGGCAGCTGTGTTGGCTGCTGAAACTCTGAAGTGCAGGGTGTGAGCCTGCTGTGGGACTGCCCTCTCCCAAGGGCCATGACCAGCTGGCGCCAGGGTCAGCTTCTCCTACATCTGCTGTCCCTCTGCTGGAGGCCTGAGCTCTCCATGCCCCTGGCTCTCTTCTGCCGAGGGCCTGCTCTCAGCTGCCACAAGAGGGCGATGGAGAACGGGCAGAGGAGCTCCTCTGCAGGTCCTTCCAGGCACCACCGCTTCTGGGAGGAAGGCTTGGGAGTCCCCTAAGACACATCCTCAGTCACTTCTCTCTGCCTGTGTCTCAGGAAGACGAGCTCCTCTTACTGTCTTCTGTGCTAGGGATCACTTCCTTGTTGAGTGGGGCCTGAGTTTTGAGAGGATCTTCTGCTCCTCTTCATCTGGTCCCTTTCCTTCCAAGGCCCCAGAGAGGAAGGCATGCGGTGGGCCCTAGCGGTGTTTCTAGCTTTCCTGTCTCCTGGTGAGTGTGCTGCCTACAGAGAGGCTCACGGGTTTTGTTTTGTCCTTTTCTTCTTTTGCAAGGAGCGCCATACTAAGAGATGCCTCATTATATTTTGTGTTGTTCCCATTGCAGCCAGTCAGAAATCTTCCAACTTGGAAGGGAGAACGAAGTCAGTCACCAGGCCGACTGGGTCAGCTGCTGAAATCACCTGTGATCTTCCTGGAGCAAGTACCTTATACATCCACTGGTACCTGCACCAGGAGGGGAAGGCCCCACAGCGTCTTCTGTATTATGAACCCTACTACTTCAGGGTTGTGTTGGAATCAGGAATCACTCCAGGAAAGTATGACACTGCAAGCACAAGGAGCAGCTGGAATTTGAGACTGCAAAATCTAATTGAAAAGGATTCTGGGGTCTATTACTGTGCCAGCTGGGACAGGCACAGTGATTCAGATCTGCCCTACACCACACTGAAAATCTGCCTGTGGTTGCTTCTGGTACACAAGACAGACCAGCCAACTCTCATTTCCTGCCCTGAATTTACTGTATTCTGTACAAAGAGAAACACAGCTTAACTCCTGATCTCCCCACTAATATCACACTCCCCTGGCAGCAGCTGCAACCTGTTCCCCACCCTCCCCCAGGACTTTCCTGAAGACCAAGCTATCATCTCCAGGCCTCAGTGAAGCAGCCTGGCTGAGAGCAAGGTTCTCTCAGCTCTCCTAGAACATGGGGGAGGCCCACTCACTCTGCTTCCTAGGATGGACAGGTACCCCTAGGGTCCAGCTGTGAAGCAAGATATTTTGGACAAAAATGGGAAGGGTATTTTTACTGAATCATGCATCCAATAATGGTCCAGAGATCGCAGCTGAGAGTGGTGCTTATTCCTTATGTCTATAACAATATAAGCAATACTATAATGACCACTAAAACACTAGGCCAATATATGCAGTTGAACATTCTCTCCCTCTGCCCTCCCTTTTATTCTCGCTCTCCTTTCTTACTTCCATGCTTGCTTTTACTATTTTTCTCTCCTTCCCTCCCTTCCTTCTTTCCTTCCATCTTCCTTCCCTCCCTCCCCCTCTCCCTCACTTCCCTCCCCCTTCCATCCATTCTATTTCCTTTCTTTCCTTCCTTCCTTCCTTGCTTTTCTCTCTCTTTCCTTTTTGGGTACCTAATCAGAATACTTTTTCCACAAAATCATTTGAAATAATTTTTCTCTGTTTGTTCATGCCAACATTGATATAGCTACTTTAATTGTTCAGTTTTCATTTTTATATTTTGGAAATTTGTGTATTATTTTGTTTTGTTTCATATCTGTTTTGTATATATAAAGCATTCACATGGAACTGAAGTCAAAATTATAAAAGAAGATGCATTTGAAGATTTTAGCTTCCATTGTAGATTTCTTGTTCCTCTTTTCTCCCTGACCCTATAGGTAACAATATTTTTATCAGTTTTCTTGAAATTTTTCACTCTGTCATAGCGTAGTATGTATCAATTCTATTTCAATGCCATATTTATATTTTTGTTCCTATATTTGGTTTTTATACATTTTAATCAATCTTACATTTTCCCATGTCTGGATTGTGTGTCTTACTTCTAAAGATGCACATACTTCATAAGAATGCGTAAAGAATTCCATATCATTTATTTGAATATTTTTATGCATTGATTATTTAATGATGGCATCACTGATCTATCAGGAATTTTTATACAATAATTACTATATTAGTAGTAATAATACTGGCCAGGCCCGGTGGCTCATGCCTGTAATCCCAGCATTTGGGTAGTCCAGTCGTTACGATCACTTAGTCCAGGAGATTGCGACCAGCTTAGCCAACATGGTGAAACCCTGTCTCTACTAAAAACACAAAAAATTAGCCAGCTGTAGTGGCGCACACATGTAATCCCAGCTACTTTGGATACTGAGGCAGGAGAATCTCTTGAGCCTGGAAGGTGAAGGTTTCAGTGAGCTAAGATCACACTACTACAGTCCAGTTTGGGCAACAGAGCGAGATTCTGTCTAAAAAAAACTAATAATAATAATAATATTGATGGTAAATATGGGTACTGACATTCTGGTAGTTCATGTACTAAGCACATTGCATGCATATTTTATTTAATCTACACAGAAACTTCATTAAGGGTTTAAAGTACTGTTGAATGTAACATAAGAAATTGGGGGGTTAACATTCCCTAAGTCATACACTTTAATTTGATAATGATTGCAATCCAAGCTCTGTGGTTCCGAAAATGAGATTTGTAAATTCGGTTGCCATTCCCTCATCTTTAGGAGCACTAGCATTATTTCACAGCTTTATAGGTCATTTATAGTTCTTCTTTTGAGAATCACCTTGTCATACTCCTTTCCTATTCTTCTTTTGGAGGATTAGTTTTTTCTTATTGGTTCGTAAGAATTAATATATACCATTTTAGAGATGCTGACCCTTTATCCAATGTGTTGAAGATATTTCTCCTCATTTGTTATTATTTACATTTGGCACCTTTTGGTGAATTGAACTTTGAATAAAAAACAATACAATCTATCAATTTTTCTAGGGTGTCTAGTTTGATGTCAGGCTTAGAAAGGCCAATCTCACCTAGAATTTGTATGCAATTCATCATCATTTAAGTCTAATGATTTTGTTTTTATTACAACTAAATCACTATTTGTAACTGGTAAGGTAGAAATGCAACAATATTTGTTTCCATGTGGTAAGTCAATACCCAAAAGAGAACTTATTAAATAGTTGACTATTTCCTTGTGGATATTAACATATCACTTTATCACATGATAAAATATTACATACAGGTGGCTCTCTTTCTGCATTTTCCACTGTGTTCCATGAATCTTCTCATTCTACTGCCAGTGTTGCCCTCTCTTCAGCACTGTAGCTTTATAGTTCTTTTCACATTCTGATGAAATTTCTCTCATTATTTTTTTGTTTTAAGAATTTTCTGTGCATTCTAGTGTGATCTCAATCCTCTCCCTTCCCATTTTTAAACGGTGAGACTTCTGTCCAGCAAGACTTTTTCATGCTCCAAGGCAGGCAAGCTTCCCTCCTTCACAAGGACCCTGAGAACTCAGCTTTCAGAGCTGTTCCTGCGGAAGCCTCATATCCTGCACGTGTGGTCCAGAGGCAGAGGGAGACCAAACAGAGTCCCCTCCCTTTCTCATTCCCAGCTGTGAAGACAGCAGAAACTGAACTCTGTGAGCTAGGCCAACACCACAACTGAGAGGGACATTGTTCTACATCTCATTATGCATCTTTCAAGCATGTGTCTCTACATACTTCTTACAGAGGAGGTGAAAATCTGTGCATGCCCTACTGAATTTTCACAATATTACTGTACTTCTTTTGTCCCCTAATATTTCCATCTGTGAATCCAGGTGCACTGCAGATCTCAGTCTGCTTTCTGAGGGTAGGGCTGACAAATAAAATATGCAATACCAAACAATTTGGAAGTTCAGGTAAATAACAAGTTTTTAGTTTAAGTATGTTCCAAATATTGCAAGACATGGCACTAAACAAACAAAAAAAACTCACACTCCTACTTCAATGAACAAAAATCTTCTAATAAAGAGATCACACCCACAGGATCACACACACACACACACACACACACACACCCTACACACACTCATTTATCTTAGAGCAGAGTCCAAGACCCACCAACACACATGATCCTCAGTCCTTTTATTTTTATTTTATTATTTATTTTTTTTAATTATACTTTAAGTTCTAGGGTACATGTGCACAACATGCAGGTTTGTTACATATGTATACATGTGCCATGCTGTTTTGCTGCACCCATCAACTCGTCATTTACATTAGGTATATCTCCTAATGCTATCCCTCCCCCCTCCCCCCACCCCACTATAGGCCCTGGTGTGTGATGTTCCCCACTCTGTGTCCAAGTGTTCTCATTGTTCAGTTCCCACCTACGAGTGAGGACATGCGGCGTTTGGATTTCTGTCCTTGGAATAGTTTGCTCGGAATGATGGTTTCCAGCTTCTTCCATGTCCCTACAAAGGACATGAACTCATCCTTTCTAATGGCTGTGTAGTATTCCATGGTGTATATGTGCCACATTTTCTTAATCCAGTCTATCATTGATGGATATTTGGGTTGGTTCCAAGTCTTTGCTATTGTGAATAGTGCCGCAATAAACATACGTTTAGTGTGGTGCCTCCAAGTGTCCTCGCAGATGTGAAAAGAAAGGTGGCTCAGTTCCCTAATCAGAGACTTCCTGGCAGGACAAGGTCCTGGCATCAGCATTAGCTACTACAACTCTGAAGGGCAAGGTGTGAACCTGTTGTGTGACTGCCCCCTCCTAGGCCTGCTGACTCCAGTCCCCTACATCTGCACTCCCGCCCCCTCCTAGGCCTGCTGACTCCAGTCCCCTACATCTGCACTCCCTCTGCTGGAGGCCTGAGCTCTCCATGCCCCTGGCTCTCTTCTGCCGAGGGCCTGCTCTCAGCTGCCACAAGAGGGCGCGGGAGAACGGACCTGAGCAGAGAGGCAGGAGCTCCTCTGCAGGTCCTCCCAGGCACCACCCCTTCTGGGAGGAAGGCTTGGGAGTCCTCTTAGACAGATCCTCAGTCACTTCTCTCTGCCTGTGTCTCAGGAAGACCAGCTCCTCCCACTGTCTTCTGTGCTAGGGATCACTTCCTTGTTGAGTGGGGCCTGAATTTTGAGAGGATCTTCTGCTCCTCTTCATCTGGTCCCTTTCCTTCTAAGGCCCCAGAGAAGAAGGCATGTGGTGGGCCCTAGCGGTGCTTCTAGCTTTCCTGTCTCCTGGTGAGTGTGCTGCCTACAGAGAGGCTCACGGGTTTGGTTTTGTTTATTTTCTTCTTTTGCAAGGAGCGCCATACTAAGGAATGCTTCATTATATTTCGTGTTGTTCCCATTGCAGCCAGTCAGAAATCTTCCAACTTGGAAGGGAGAACGAAGTCAGTCACCAGGCCCACTGGGTCATCTGCTGAAATCACTTGTGATCTTCCTGGAGAAAGTAGATTCTACATCCACTGGTACCTGCACCAGGAGGGGAAGGCCCCACAGCGTCTTCTGTACTATGACTCCTACAACTCTAGGGTTGTGTTGGAATCAGGAATCAGTCCAGGGAAGTATGATACTTATGGAAGCACAAGGAGGAACGTGAGATTGATACTGCGAAATCTAATTGAAAATGATTCTGGGGTCTATTACTGTGCCAGCTGGTACAGGCACAGTGATTCAGATCTGCCTTACACCACACAGAAAATCTGCCTTGTGGCTGTTTCTGGTACACAAGATAGAGCCGCCCCCTCTCATTTCCTGCCACCAAATTTACCGTGTGCTGAACAAGAGAAACATAGCTTAACTCCTGATCTCCCTGCGATAATTACACTCTCCTGGCAGCAGCTGCAACCTGTTCCCCACCCTCCCCCAGGACTTTCCTGAAGACCAAGCTGCCACCTCAGCTAAGCCTCAGCGAAGCAGCCTGGCTGAGAGCAAGGTTCTCTTAGCTCTCCTAGGAAATGGGGGAGGCCCACTCACTCTGCTTCCTAGGACAGACAGGTACCCCTAGGGTCCAGCTGTGAAGCAAGATATTCTGGACAGCAAATGGAAGGGTTTTTATACTAAATTATGTATCCCATCATGATCCAGAAATCGCAGCTGAGACTGGTGCTTATTCCTTATATCTATAACAATATAAGCAATACTATAATGACCACTGAAACACCAGACCTAGGTATGCAGTTGAACATTCTCTCCCCCGCCCTCCCTTTTATTCTCTATCTTTTTTCTTACTTCTTTGCTTGCTTTTATTATTTTTCTCTCTCTCTCCCTTCCTCCCTCCCTTCCTCCATCTCTCCCTCCTTCCTTCCCTCCCTCTCTCCCTCCCTCCTTCCCTCCCTTCCTCTCTTCTTTCCTTCTATCCATTCTCCTTCATTTGTTTTCCTTCCTTCCTTCTTTGCTTTTCTCTTTCTTTCCTTTTTGGGTACATAATCAGAATACTTTTTCCACAAAATCATTTGAAATAATTTTTCTCTTTGTGTTCATGCCAACATTGATATAGCTACTTTAATTGTTGAGTTTTCATTTTTCATTTGGGAAATTTGTTGTATTGCTTTGTTTTGTTTCGTATCTGTTTTGTATATATAAAGCATTCACATGGAACTGAAGTCAAAATTATAAAAGATGATGCATTTCAAGATTTTAGCTTCCATTGTAGATTTCTCGTTCCTCTTTTCTCCCTGACCCTATAGGTAACAATATTTTTGTCAGTTCACTTGAGCTTTTTCACTCTGTCATAGCAGAGTATGTATTGTTTCTATTTCAATGCCATATTTATATTTTCGTTTTGATATTTGGTTTTTATACATTTTAATCAATGTTATATTTTCCCGTGTCTGGATTGTGTGTCTTACTTCTAAAGGTCCACATACTTCATAAGTATACATAAAGAAGTCCATATCATTTATTTGAATGTTTTTATGCATTGATTATTTAATGATGGCATCACTGATCTATCAGGAATTTTTATACAATAATTACTATATTAGTAATAATAATACTGGCCAGGCCCGGTGGCTCATGCCTGTAATCCCAGCATTTGGGTAGTCCAGTCGTTACGATCAATTAGGCCAGGAGATTGCGACCAGCTTAGCCAACATGGTGAAACCCTGTCTCTACTAAAAATACAAAAAATTAGCCGGCTGTAGTGGCGTATGCATGTAATCCCAGCTACTTGGATGCTGAAGCAGGAGAATCTGTAGAGCCTGGAAGGTGGAGTTTTCAGTGAGCTAATATCACACTACTGCAGTCCAGTTTGGGCAACATGGCGAGACTGTCTCAAAAAATTAATAATGATAATGATAATATTGATGGTACATATGGGTACTGACATCCTGGTAGTTAATGTACTAAGCACATTACATGCATATTTTATTTAATCTACACAGAAACTTCATTAAGGGTTTAAAGTACTGTTGAATGTAACATAAGAAATTGGGAGGTTAAATAACATTCCCTAAGTCATACACTTTAATTTGATAATGATTGCAATCCAAGCTCTGTGGTTCCGAAAATGAGATTTGTAAATTCAGTTTCCATTCCCTCATCTTTAGGAGCACTAGCATTATTTCACAGCTTTATAGGTCATTTATAGTTCTTCTTTTGTGAATTGCCTTGTCATACTCTTTGCCTATTCTTCTTTTGGAGGATGAATTTTTTCTTATTGGTTCGTAAGAATCAATATACACTATTTTAGAGATGCTGACCCTTTATCCAATGTGTTGAAGATATTTCCCCTCATGTGTTATTATTTATATTTGGCACCTTTTGGTGAATTGATCTTTGAAAAAAAAGCATTAAAATGTATCGGTTTTTCTAGGGTGTCTAGTTTGATGTCAAACTTAGAAAGGCCAATCTCACCTAGAATTTCTGTGCAACTCATCATCATTTAAGTCTAATGATTTTGTTTTTATTACAACTAAATCACTATTTGTATCTGGTAAGGTAGAAATGCAACAATATTTGTTTCCATGTAGTAAGTCAATACCCAAAAGAGAACTTATTAAATAATTGACTATTTCCTTGTGGATATTAACATATCACTTTATCGCATGATAAAATATTACATACATGTGGCTCTCTTTCTGCATTTTCCACTGTGTTCCATGAATCTTCTCATTCTACTGCCAGTGTTGCCCTCTCTTCAGCACTGTAGCTTTATAGTTCTTTCCACATTCTGATGAAGTTTCTTTCATTATTTTTTTGTTTTAAGAATTTTCTGTGCATTCTAGTGTGACCTCAATCCTCTCCTTTCCCATTTTTAAACCGTGAGACTTCTGTCCAGCAAGACTTTTTCACGCTCCAAGGCAGGCAAGCTTCCCTCCTTCACAAGGACCCTGAGAACTCAGCTTTCAGAGCTGCTCCTATGGCAGCCTCATGTCCTTCACGTGTGATCCAGAGGCAGAGGGAGACCAATGGGAGCCCCTCCCTTTCTCATTCCCAGCTGCGACAACAGCAGACACTGAAAAATTTCAGCTAGGACAACACAACAACCGAGAGAGACATTGTTCTACATCTTATTATTGCATATTTCAAACATGTGTCTCTATATACTTCTTACAGAGGTGGTGATAATCTGTGCATGCCCTACTGAATTTTCACAATTATATTACTATACTTGTTTCATCCCCTATATTTCCATCTGTGAATCCAGGTGCACTGCGGATCTCAGTCCACTTTCTGAAGGTAGGGCTGATTATAAAATATACAATATCCAGGGAATTTGGAAGTTCATATATATAACAAGTTTTTAGTTCAAGTATGTTCCAAATATTGCATGACATGGCACCCAGTACTACTTTAAAAACAAACAAGCAAACAAACAAACAAACTCACACTCCTACTTTAATGAACAAAAATCCTCTAATAAAGAGATCACACCCACAGGATTACAGGCACTTAGAGCAGAGTCCAAGACACACCAACACACACTATCCTCAGTCCTTTTAATAAAGCACGTTCAACCCTTCTCAGAGTGGCCTTGGGTGGATGCCTCCAAGTGTCCTTGCAGATGTGAAAAGGAAGTTGGTTCAGGGCCCTAATCAAAGGCTTCCTGTCAGGACAAGGTCCTGGCATCAGCATTAGCTGCTGCAACTCTGAAGGGCAGGGTGTGAGCCTGCTGTGGGACTGCCCCCTCCTGGGGCTGGGCCTGCTGACTCCAGGGTCAGCTTTCCCCATATCTGCACTCCCTCTGCTGGAGGCCTGAGCTCTCCATGCCCCTGCCTCTCTTCTGCAGAGGGCCGGCTCTCAGCTGCCACAGAGGGTGCTGCAGAACTGGCCTGAGCAGAGAGGCAGGAGCTCCTCTGCAGGTTCTCCCAGGCACCACCCTTCTGGAAGGAAGGCGTGGGAGTCCCCTAAGACACATCCTCAGTCACTTCTCTCTGCCTGTGTCTCAGGAAGACCAGCTTGCCCCACTGTCTTCTGTGCTAGGGATCACTTCCTTGTTTAATGGGACCTGAGTTTTGAGAGGATCTTCTGCTCCTCTTCATCTGGGCCCTTTCCTTCCAAGGCCCCAGAGAGGAAGGCATGCGGTGGGCCCTAGCCCTGCTTCTAGATTTCCTGCCTCTTGGTGAGTGTGCTGCCTACAGAGAGGCTCACAGGTTGGGTTTTGTTTTGGTTTTTTCTTCTTTAGCAAGGGACGCCATACTAAGTAATACCTCATTATATTTTATGTTGTTCCCATTGCAGCCAGTCAGATATCTACTAACTTGGAAGCGAGAATAAAGTCAGGCACCAGGCAGACGGGGTCATCTGCTGTAATCACCTGTGATCTTCCTGTAGAAAATGCCTTCTACATCCACTGGTACCTACACCAGGAGGGGAAGGCCCCACAGCGTCTTCTGTACTAAGACATCTGCAACTCCAGCGATGTGTTGGAATCAGGAGTCAGTCAAGAAAGCATGATACTTATGGAAGTACAAGGATAAGCCAGAAATTTATACCTCCAAAACTAAATGAAAATGCCTCTGGGGTCTATTACTGTGCCACCTGGGACAGGCCGAGTGATTCAGACCTGCCCTACACCACACAGAAAATCTGTTTTGTGGCTGCTTCTGGTACACAAGAGAGAGCCGCCCCCTCTCATTTCCTGCCCTGAATTTACTGTATTCTGTACAAAGAGAAACACAGCTTAACTCCTGATCTCCCCCCTAATATTACACTCTCCTGGCAGCAGCTGCACCCTGTTCCCCATCCTCCCCCAGGACTTTCCTGAAGACCAAGCTGCCATCTCAGCTAAGCCTCAGCTAAGCAGCCTGGCTGACAGCAAGGTTTTCTCAGCTCTCCTAGGATATGCGGGAGGCCCACTCACTCTGTTTCTTAGGGTCCAGCTGTGAAGCGAGATATTTTGGACAGCAAATGGGAAGGGTATTTATACTGAATCATGTATCCAATCATGGTCCAGAGATCGCAGCTGAGAGTGCTGCTTACTCCTTATGTCCATAACAATATAGGCAATATTATAATTACCACTAAAACACTAGGCCTAGATAAGCAGTTAAACACTCTCTCCCTCTGCCCTCACTTTTATTCTCTCTCCTTTCTTACTTCCATGCTTGCTTTTATTATTTTTTCTTCCCTCCCTCCCTCCTTCCCTCACTCCATCCCTTCCTTCCTTCCTTCCTTTTTTCATTTCTTCCTTCCTTGCTTTTCTCTCTCTCTTTCCTTTTTGGGTACATAATCCGAATATTTTTTCAACAAAATCACTTGAAATAATTTTTCTCTGCATGTTCATGCCAACATTGATATAGCTAGTTTATTTGTTCAGTTTTCATTTTTAAATTTTAGACATTTGTTGTATTATTTTGTTTTGTTTCATATTTGTTTTGCATATGTAAAATATTTACATGGAACTAAAGTCATAATTTTAAAGAAGATGCATTTGGAGATTTTAACTTACATTCTAGATTTCTTTCTCTCTGTCTTTTTTTTTTTTGAGATGGATTCTCAGTCTGTCACTCAGGCTGGAGTGCAGTGGAGCAGTCTTGGCTCACTGCAACCTCCGCCTCCCGGGTTCACGCCATTCTCCTGCCTCAGCCTCCCAAGTAGCTGGGACTACAGGTGCCCGCCACCAGGCCCGGCTAAGTTTTTGTATTTTTAGTAGAGACGGGGTCTCACTGTGTTAGCCAGGATGGTCTCCATCTCCTGACCTCGTGATCCTCCCGCCTCGGCCTCCCAAAGTCCTGGGATTACAGGTGTGAGCAACTTCACCAGGCCCCATTCTGGATTTCTCTTTCCTTGTCTCTCCCTGACCCTATAGGTAACAATATTTTTATCAGTTCAGTTGAACTTTTTCACTTTTTCTTATTCAGAACAAGTCTTTCAGTATCACAGAAAAGTCTTTTGTTTGTCATAGTGTAGTATGTATTGTTTCTATTTGATTGTCATATTTATATTTTCATTCTGATAAGGTTTTATACATTTTAATCAATCTTTTATCTTCCAGTGTCTAGATTTTGTGTCTTGCCTCTAAAAGTGCATATACTTCATAAGTATGAGTAAAGAAGTCCATATCATTTATTTGAATGTTTTTATTCATAGATTATTTAATGATGGCATCTCTGATCTATTGGGAATTTTTATACAATAATTACGGTAGTAATAATAATATGCTAATGATAAACACAGGTACTGACATTCTGGTAGTTACTGTACTAATCACATTGCATGTAAGTTTTATTTAATCTTCACAGAAACCCCGCTGAGGGGTTAAAGTACCATTGAATATATCAGATGAGAAATAAAGGGCTTAACTAACATTCCCTAAGTCATATACTTTATTCGACAGCAATTTCAATCCAAGCGCTGGGGTTCAGAAAATGAGATTTGTTAGTTCAGTTTGCATTTTCTTACCTCTGTGAGTGCTAGCATTACTTAACAACTTTATAGGCCATTCATACTTCTTCTTTTGTCAACTGCCATTTCATACTCTTCACCTATTCTTCTGTTGGGTATTATTTTTTTCTTATTGGTTTGTAAGAATTAATATACCTCATTTTAGAGGTATCGATCTTTATCAAATGTATTGAAAATATTTCTCATGGTTTGCTATTATTTTCAGCACCTTTTGGTGAACTGAACTTTGTGTATTACTTTTAATAAAACCTATCAATTTTTCTAAGGGGTCTATTTTGATGTTAGGATCAGAGAGGCAAATCTCACCTACAATATGTGTGCAATTCATCATGGTTAAAGTCTAATGATTTCCTGTTTTCAGTTTTATTACAAGAAAATCTCCATTTGTAGCTGGCAACATAGTAACTTAAGAAGATTTGTTTCTGGCCGGGTGCAGTGGCTCACGCTTGTAATCCCAGCACTTTGGGAGGCCAAGTTGGGCGAATCACGAGATCAAGGGATCCAGACCATCCTGGCTAACATGGTGAAACCCCATCTCTACTAAAAATATAAAAAATTAGCCGGGCATGTTGGCGGGCGCCTGTAGTCCAAGCCACTCAGAAGGCTGAGGCAGGAGAATGGCGTGAACCCGGGAGGCGGAGCTTGCAGTGAGCCGAGATTGTGCCACTGCAGTCCAGCCTGGGGGACACAGAGAGACTCTGTCTCAAAAAAAAAAAAAAAAAAAAAAAAATATGTTTCCATATGGTAAGTCAATTCCCAAAAGAGAACTTATTACATAATCCAGTAGTTTCTCAAGGATATTAATGTACAACTTTATCATGTGATAAAATATTACATACACATGGCTCTCTTTCTGGACTTTCCACTGTGTTCCATGAATCTTTTCATTCTAGTGCCAGTATTGCCGTCTCTTCAGCACTGTAGCTGTATAGTTCTTTTGACATTACAGTGGAGTTAGTTTCCTGTATTGCTTTTTTTGTTTTAAGGGTGTTCTATGCATTGCAGTGTAATGGCAAATCTCTCCCTTCTAATTTTTAAACCGTGAGACATTGGTCCCAGCAAGGATTTTCCAGGCTTCAAGGCACCTGAGCTTTCCTCCTTCACAGTGACCCTAAGAACTCAGCTTTCAGAGCTGTTCCTGTGGCAGCCTCATGTCCTCCACGTATGGTCCAGAGGCAGAGGGAGACCAGCCAGAGCCCCTCCCTTTCTCATTCGCAGCTGTGATGACAGCAGAAGCTGAATTCTCTGAGCTAGGCCAACACCACAGCCGAGAGGGATGTTGTTCTACACCTTATTAGGAATATTTTAAACATGAATCTAAACATATTTGTTGTAGAGGAGGTGAATATCTGTGTATACACTACTGAATGTTCCCAATTATTTTACTCTACTTGTTTTATCTCCCCTATCTTCATCTATGAATCCAGGTACACTGCAGATATCAGCCTGCTTTCCAAGGGTAGAGTTGCCAAATAAAATACGCAATACCCAGGTAAATTGGAAGTTCAGATAAATAACAAATAAGTTTTGAGTTCAGGTATGTACCACATATTGCATATGGCACTGCACCCTGTACTTTTTTTTTTTTTTTTGAGACGGAGTCTCACTCTGTCGCCCAGGCTGGAGTGCAGTGGCGCAATCTCGGCTTATTGCAAGCTCCACCTCCCGGGTTCATGACATTCTCCTGCCTCAGCCTCCTGAGTAGCTGGGACTACAGGTGCTCACCACCACGCCCGGCTAATTTTTTTGTATTTTTAGTAGAGACGGGGTTTCACTGTGTTAGCCAGGTTGGTCTCGATCTCCTGACCTCGTGATCTGCCCACCTCGGCCTCCCAAAGTGCTGGGAATACAGGCGTGAGCCAATCTCACACTCCTACTTGATGTGGCCTTTTTACTTGAGAATGAACAGAAATCCTCTAACAAAGAGGTTACAAACACAAGGTCACACACACCCCCTCCCCACCCCCACACACCCATTTACCATTGAGGAGAGTCCATGGCCGACCAACATACCTGATTCTCACTCCTATTGAGAGGAGGGGCCAGCTGGGCTTCCTGGGTCGAGTAGGGGCTCAGCAAGCGTGAAACACACTCATTTCCTGCATGAGGACTTACTTCAGTGCTGGATGAATAGTACTGAAGACATATGCTTAAAATATTCCGAACACCAGGATTTGTGCATGTGTTTTCTTCCCCGTGAAAGCTGTGAACAGCGAAAATTTTGCTGTAAGTTTCCCTGTGTTCTCTGTCCCTCTCTTCCTTCCCCCGCCCCAAAACTAAAGTAAAATAATGTTAACTGCCCATTTTTCTGTGACCAGCGGACCTTATCTATACTCCCAATTCCAATTCCTTGTAAACATACTTTGTACAAAGTCCTGTAAGATCCTGTCTCCTTTGCCATGCCGCTGCAAGGTCATAAAGTAGATAAAACCTAAGTTGCAATTCCGGTTTTCCTCAAGATCTAAGACATGTTACAAACGGTTAATTGCCTTTGTTTCTCGATTTGGTAACATCTTCCCGCCTCAGGTATTTCCCGCCTTAAAGAGTTTAAAAGACAGTCCTATAATCTAACTCTGGCTACCTGTTCTGGACCCCTTCCATGCTGTGGAAGCTTTGTACTTTCACTCTGCTCAATAAAGCCTACGGCTTTTTCTCTCTCTCGGTCCATGTCTCTTGTCACTCGCTGCAGTCAGCTGCCACACCAATTCCATGGCATGGCTAGGCAAGAACCTTTGGTGTTACACTGTTCATAAAGCAGGTTCAGGCCTTCTCAGAGTGGCCCTGGGTATTTGCCTCCAAGTGTCCTTGCAAATGTGAAAAGGAAGGCAGTTGAAAGCCCAAATCAAGCTTCCTGACAGGACAAGGCCCTGGAAGCAGCATCAACGGCTGAAATTCTGAAGGGCAGGGTGTGAGCCACCTGGCGCCAGGGTCAGCTTCCCCCACAACTGCACTCCCTCTGCTAGAGGCCTGAGCTCTCCATGCCCCTGGCTCTCTTCTGCAGAGGGCCTGCTCTCAGCTGCCACAAGACGGCGCTGGAGAAGGGGCCTGAGCAGAGAGGCAGGAGCTCCTCTGCAGGTCCTTCCAGGCACCACCCCTCTGGGAGGAAGGCTTGAGAGTCCCCTAAGACACATCCTCAATCACTTCTCCCTGCCTGTGACTCAGGAAGACCAGCTCCTCCTACTGCCTTCTGTGCTAGGGATCACTTCCTGGTTGAGGGGGACCTGAGTTTTGAAAGGGTCTTCTGCTCCCCTTCATCTGGTCCCTTTCCTTCCAAGTCCCCAGAGAGGAAGGAATGCGGTGGGCCCTAGCCCTGCTTCTAGCTTTCCTGCCTCTTGGTAAGTGTGCTGCCTACAGAGGCTGATGGGTTTTATTTTGTTTTGTTTTGTTTTCTTATTTTGCAAGGGGTGCCATACTAAGGAGTTCCTCATTATATTTTGTGCTGTTTCCATTGCAGCCAGTCAGAAATCTTCCAAATTGCAAGGAAGAAGGAAGTCAGTCACCAGGACAGCTGGGTCATCTGCCGTAATCACTTGTGATCTTACTGTAATAAATACCTTCTACATCCACTGGTACCTACACCCAGAGGGGAAGGCCCCACGGCATCTTCCATACGATGACCCCTACTACTCCAGGCTTGTGTTGGAATCAATAATCAGTCTAGGAAAGTATTTTACTTATGCAAGCATGAGGAGGAGCTGGAAATTGATACTGCAAAATCTAATTGAAAATGATCCTGGATCTATTACTGTGCCACCTGGGGCAGGCACACTGATTCAGACCTGCCCTACACCACACTGAAAATCTGCCTTGTGACTGCTTCTGGTACACAAGATAGACCAGCCCCCTCTCATTTGTTGCCACCGAATTTACTGTATTCTGTACAAAGAGAAATACAGCATAACTCCTGATCTCTCCCCTAATATCACACTCTCCTGGCAGCAGCTGCACCCTGTTCCCCACCCTCCCCCAGGACTTTCCTGAAGACAAGCTGTCATCTCCAGGCCTCAGCCAAGCAGCCTGGCTGAGAGCAAGACTCTCTCAGCTCTCCGAGGACATGGGGGAGGCCCACTCGCTCTGCTTCCTAGGACCGACAGGTACACCTAGGGTCCAACTGTGAAGCGAGATATTTTGGACAGCAAATGGGAAGGATATTTATACTGAATCATATATCTAGAGATCACAGCTGAGAGTGTTGCTTGTTTTTTATGTCTATAACAATATAAGCAATAGTATAATTACCACTAAAACACTAGGCCTAGGTATGCAGTTGAACATTCTCTCCCTCTGATCTTTTTTTTCTCTTTCTCTACTTTCTTGGTTACTTGCTGTTTTTCTACACATCCCTTTTTCTGCCCTCCCCTCCCTCCCTTGCTCCCTCCCTAGCTTGCCTGCCTGCCTGCCTGCCTGCCTTTCTTTCTTCCTCCCTCCCTCCCTCTCTCCTTCCCTTCCTTACTTCCTTCCTTTCTTCCTGCCTCCCTCCCTTACTTCCTTCTTTTTTTCCTTTCTTCCTTTTCTCTCTCTTTCTTTCTTTTTTGGCCACACAATCAGAATATAGAATCATTCTCTATATGTTCATGCCAACTTTGATACAGCTGGTTTATTCGTTCAGTTTTCATTTTTATATTTTGGAAATCTGTTGTATTATTTTGATTTGTATATGTAAAACCTTTCCATGGAACTGAAGTCAAAATTATAAAACAAGATCAATTTAGAGATTTTAGCTTCCATTCTAGAATTCTCTTTTCTCTTCTGTGTCTCACCCTGTGGTAACAATATCTTTATTAGCTCAGTTGAACTTTTCCACTTTTTCTTATTTATTCAGAAGTCTATCGCTATTACAGAAATACATCTTTTGCTTGTCATATGTGCGGTATGCATTATTTCTATTTGAATGGCATATTTATGTTTTTGTTCTGCTATTCTGTTTTTATAAATTTCAATCAATCTTTTAGTTTCTGGTGTCTGGATTTTGTGTCCTACTTGGAAAGGTGAACATACTTCAGAAGTATGCATAAAGAAATTCATATCATTTCATTAATATTTTATTCATTTATTACTTGATATCATGATCTATCTGGAATTTTTATACAATAATTACTATAGCAATAATAATAATACTGATGATAAATATGGATACTCACTTTCTGGTAGTTACTGTACTAAGCACATTACATGTATATTTTATTTAATCTTCACAGAAACCTTATCGACGGGTTTAAGTAACATTGAATATAGCAGATGAGAAAGTGAGGGGTTAACTAACATTCCCTAAGTCATATAGTTTACTTTGATAGCAATTTCAATCCAAGCTCTGGGGTTCAGAAACTGAGATTTGTTCATTCAATTTGCATTTTCTTATCTTTATGATACTAGCATTATTTTACAATTTTATAGGCCATTTATACTTCTTTTGTGAATTGCCTTTTCATACTGTTTGCCTATCCTTCTGTTGGGGTATTAATTTTTTCTTATTTGTTTGTAAGAATTAATATACACCATTTTCGAGATATTGATCCTTTATCAAACATGTTGAAAATATTTCTCATCATTTGCTATTTATTTTTGGCACCTTTTGGTGACCTGAACTTTGTATATTACTTTTAATAAAATTTATCAATTTTTCTAGGGTCTCTATTATGATGTCAGGCTCAGAGAGACCAATGTCACCTACAATTAGTGTGCAATTCATCATCATTTAAGTCTGATTTCCTGTTTTCAGTTTTATTACAACTAAATCTCTGTTTGTACCTTTTAAGTTAGCAACCCAAGAATATTTGTTTCCATATGGTAAGTCAATTCCCAAAGGAGAACATAGTAAATAATCAAGTATTTCCTTGTAGATATTAACATACAACTTTATGACATGATAAAATATTACATACATGTGGCTCTCTTTCCGGACTTTCCACTGTGTTCCATGAATCTTTTTAGTCTAGTGCCAATATTGTCCTCTCTTTGTTGTACCTGAGCGAGTTAGAGAAAACGCCACACTTTGAGACGAATTAAGAGTCCGTTTATTTAGCCGGCGGCCAAGAGATGGCTAACGCTCAAAATTCTCTCGGCCACGAAGAAGGGGCTAGATTTTCTTTTATACTTTGGTTTAGAAAGGAGAGGGAGGGCTAGTTAAAACAATTTTACAGAAATAAAGTAGGCAAAAAGTTAAAAGGATAAATGGTTACAGGAAAGTAAATAGTTCCAGGTGCAGGGGCTTTAAGACTATTACAAGGTGATAGACTCAGGGCTTTGGGCGTTATCAATCAGACGGATTCCTGGGAATTGTGGATATAGCTCGCCACAGTATCTTATCAGTTAATTGCGTTCTTGGATGTGCTGGGAGTCAGCTTGCACAAGTTAAGTCCTTGAGGAAGGGGCTGCCAGTCAAAGAGCCAAGATGGAGTCTGTCTGGCTCTCTTAGCTAAGGGAAAGTCAATTCAGGTGGAAACAAGGCTAGGTGATTAAAGGAAAAGGGAGAGTCTAAAAACAGGGTTCGTGAAAACAAGGTTGGGCATTACATCTTCAGCACTGTAGTTTTATACTTCATTTTATATTCCAGTGGAGATTGTTTCTCTCATTACTTTTTTGTCTTAAGGATTTTCTGTGCATTCTAATGTGATGGCAATTCTCTTCCTTCTCATTTTTAAACCACGAGAGTTCTGTCCCAGGCAGGATTTTCCTGGCTCCAAGGCAGGTGAGCTTCCCTCCTTCACAAGGACCCCAATGACTCAGCTTTCAGAGCTGCTCCTGTGGCAGCCTTAAGTCCTGTACATGTGGTCGAGAGGCAGAGGGAGACCAGCCGGAGCCCCCTGCCTTTCTCAGTCCCAGCTGTGATGTCAGCAAAAACTGAACTCTCTGAGCTAGGCCAAAACAACAACCAAGAGGGACGTTGTTCTACGTTTTATGAATATCTTAAACATGTGTCCAAACATTTTTTTTTACAGAAGTGAAAATCTGTGTATGCACTACTGAATTTTCACAATTGTTTTACTATACTTGTTTTATCACCTGTATCTCCATCTATGAGTCCAGGTCCACTGCAGACATCAGTCAGCTTTCTGAGGATACGGTTGCTAAGTAAAATATGCAATACTCAGGAAATTTGGAAGTTCAGATAAATAACACGTTTTTAGCTTAAGTATGTCCCAAATATTGCATGACATGGTACTCTGTATTACTTAAAAAAAAAAAAAAACTCACACTTCTACTTGAATGAATGGAAATCCTCTAATAAAGAAATCACACACAGGCACACCCAACACACACACACACACACACACACACAGGATCACACAAACACCCGCCCCACCCCCACACACCTTAGAGGAGAGTCCAAGACCCACCAACATACCTGACCCTCGATCCTGTTAATAAAGCAGGTTCAGGCCTTCTCAGAGTGCCCCTGGGCGTTGCCTCTAGTGTCCTTGCAGATGTGTAAAGGATGGTGGTTTAGGGCCCTAATCAGAAGCTTCCCGGCAGAATGAGGGCCTGGCAGTTGCCTTACCTGCTGAAACTCTGAAGTGCTGGATGTGAGCCTGCTGTTAGATTGCCCCCTTCAAGGTCTGAGCCTGTTAACTCCAGGGTCAGCTTCCCCCACATCTGCACTACCTCTGCTGCAGGCCTGAGCTCTCCATGTCCCGAGCTCTCTTCTGCAGAGGGCCTGCTCTCAGCCGCCACAGAGGGCGCTGGAGAACTGGCCTGAGCAGAGAGGCAGAAACTCCTCTGCAGGTCCTCCCAGGCACCACCCGGCGTCCCCTAAGACAGATCCTCAGTCACTTCTCTCTGCCTGTGACTCAGGAAGACCAGGTCCTCCTACTGTCTTCTGTGCTACGGATCGCTTCCTTGTTGAGTGGGACCTGAGTTTTGAGAGGGTCTTCTGCTCCTCTTCGTCTGGTCCCTTACTTCCAAGACCCCAGAGAGGAAGGCATGCTGTTGGCTCTAGCTCTGCTTCTAGCTTTCCTGCCTCCTGGTAAGAGTGCTGCCTACAGAGAGGCTCACAGGTTTTATTTGGTTTCGTTTTGTTTATTTTCTTCTTTTGCAAGGGATACCATACTAAGAAATTCCTCATTATATTTTGTGTTGTTCCCATTGCAGCCAGTCAGAAATCTTTCAACTTGGAAGGGAGAACGAAGTCAGTCACCAGGCCGACTGGGTCATTGGCTGTAATCCCTTGTGATATTCCTGTAGAAAATGCCGTCTACATCCACTGGTACCTACACCAGGAGGGGAAGGCCCCACAGCGTCTTCTGTACTATGTCTTCTCCACCTCCAAGGTTGTGTTGGAATCAGGAATCAGTCTAGGAAAGTATCATACTTATGCAAGCACAAGGAGGAGCTTTAAATTTATACTGGAAAATCTAATTGAACATGACTCTGGGGTCTATTACTGTGCCACCTGGGATAGGCACAGTGATTCAGACCTGCCCTACACCACGCTAAAAATCTGCCTTGAGACTACTCCTAGTACACAACATAGACCAGCCTCATCTCATTTCCTGCCCATGAATTCACTGTATTCTGTACAAAGAGAAACACAGCTTAACTCCTGGTCTCCCCACTAATATCACACTCCCCTGGCAGCAGCTGCACCCTGTTCTCCACCCCACCCTCATGAGTTACCTAAACACCAAACTACAATCTCCCAGCTGTGTCAGCCAAGCAGCCTGGCTGACAGCGAAGTTCTTTCAGCCCTTCTAGGGGCTGGTGGAGACCCATTCCACCTGCTTCCTAAGACATACAAGTTCCTTAAGGACTGATCTGTAGAGGGATTCATTTAGGAGACTATATGGGAAGACAAGCTGCACTCCAGCATTTATCCAATTATTGTCTATAGGCTGAAATAGTGCTTATTCATTGCTCAGGATAAATGTTGGAATAACAACTTTGCACTTCAGTAAGACATCTAATGTGTATCAGATCTGCTATCTTTTGGACACACTGACATTTTTTTCTACATATCAAATCATGGTATTGTTGGTCTGCCGGAGAATGGGTAAAAAAGTGATAGTCATAGGTACGCCAACCTGTGGGTCATATCATAGGTTTTCAACCATTTCAAGCATCCCTGCCCTAATGCAAGTATCTGAAGGATCCTAGGCTTGCCCTGCAGCAGAATTCATTCCATGTCCCCTCTGGATATTAGAGTGATAATGTGGATCAGGTCTCAGCATGGGCCATTGAGGAACACTACAGCCCTGCTGAGAGATAAAAAGGATTATCCACTCAAGGAGTTCACAGTTCCTGGCCGACATGGAGAACGTGCCCAGAAGCAGACTTGGAGGGTGCTCAGTGGTGGTTTGTGGAATGTAAGCCTGAAGAAGCAGAGTTTAATTCTACGGGGGTACTTTCATAATTTAGTGCCCTGACAGGGCTCCTGGTGTTGGTCCTTAGACACTCCTGGGATGGCTCCCTGGAAACATGGAGGAAACCTTGGTCACATGACATGATATGGAAATGTCGGAGCTGCCTGAACACAGTTACGGAGGGAGGCATTAAAAGGCTTCGAGAGGTAGGCATGCTAGAGTGGACTTTCCAACTAAACCTGAGAACTCACTGGATAAGTGTATTCCCTGCGAGAGCCCAGAGAACCCTCTGAATTAGGAAGAGAAGGGCATGTTCTGAAATGGGTGGCATCAGCGTTCTTGAGAGTCTTGGTGGAAGCTGTGCCCTGTGGGGCAGGGTTGACTATAGGAGACGCTGTTAAGGAATTAGCTCCCTAGGGTCAATGGAGATGATGTGATTTCAAAATGAGTCCAAATGGGCAGAATTAGTGTGAGAAGACATAAAGCCAGAAAAGCAGCCAAGGAGCCCTGCTCTACAGAAATCTGGGGTGACAGCTAATAAACCACAGTGTTCCTAGGGGTAAGGAAATTGGGCTACCACAAAGGTATTCCACATATGTATTCCATATATACATATATATATCTCTCATATATATATATATCTCATATATATATATGAGATATATATATATATGTAATTGGAATGTATTAAGAGAAGATGAATGAAAGAATGATGTCAGCTCCTCCTATTTTCCAACTCAGAGTCCTTTGAATGAAGGGGAAGGCAGATTGTCTTGAGGGAGAACCTTGTAATGTTCTAGCAAGTATATATGGCAGTGATTCTCTGAACCTTTTCCCCCAAAAGATCGAAGACCAATTACCTGAGAAGTTTGTACACCTAGGGAAGGGGAATAACCAGGTCTTTCAAGGCTATTGGAGACAGCATCTGAGCTAACTTTGATACCAAGAAACGCATACTGTCAACGTGGTCCCCCATTAGAGTGAGGACACATAGAAGCTCCCCCTCTAATGCTAGTTTTAAAGGCTCAAGTCTATCTAAAAGTGCAGTCCCATAGGTGGATGGACTGACTGTGGTCTCTACCCTGTGTCTGAGAATATCAGAGTGGATATGATGAATGGACATAAAATAAGGAGGCTGCCCCCCACCCCTGGATAGTCCAGGCAGGCTTCATTCCTTTATTTCATTTGGAACCCATATGGCTTATTCTCTTTCACTGACTGGAGCTCACACTCTGGCTATTGTTTTTTTTATTTTTTTATTTTTTTTGAGACGGAGTCTCGCTCTGTCGCCCAGGCTTGAGTGCAGTGGCGCAATATCTGCTCACTGCAAGCTCCGCCTCCCAGGTTCATGCCATTCTCCTGCCTCAGCCTCCCGAGTAGCTGGGACTACAGGCGCCCACCACTATGCCTGGCTAATTTTTTGTATTTTTAGTAGAGACAGGGTTTCACCGCATTAGCCAGGATGGTCTCGATCTCCTGACCTTGTGATCCACCCGCCTCGGCCTCCCAAAGTGCTGGGATTACAGGCGTGAGCCACCTCGCCTGGCTGTAACCTGTCTTAAATCTTTTTCTCTTTAAAATATCTTGACTTTGAGGCAGGTCTTAGAAAACGACTCTTCCTGTCTCAAAATGCAGTCCTTCATTCTAATTGATGAACTGGAAGCACATGGCTGGTGTAAAGAGTAAGAAACTAATTATAAGCCAGGAAACAGCAGGAGAAGAAAGCAGGGAAGCAACACTTACCGTGAGGAGTTAATTTCCATTTAGAAAATATCACAGCTGATGTGTCAAAGGCCCCGGTATGCAGGAATGAGATTAAACAAATGTGGTCATGAGGAAGAGGTTTCTGAATAATGATAGAGAAGCTTGAGTCTACAAGAAATCCAGAGTCCAGAATACTGAAGGGGAGCAGTGCTGGGTTCATGTGTATCTGATCTCTTGTCTATTGGATCCTCTTTCTTCCAGAACCCTAAACCTTGAATCAGCCTTATAATCCTGGCTCCTAGAAGAGTGTTTCTCAAAGTGTACTCCATGGACCACCTGGATCAGAAGCATGTGAGGCTTTTAATAATAATAATAAAAAAAAGTACAGGTTCTGGGAAGCACCCAACACAATAAGACAGAATCTTGGAATGAAGGGTGAAAATGTGCATTTTAAAATAACCTCCAGAGCTGATTCTTATTCAAACTGACTTTTGAAAACTGCTGCACTAGTGGCAAGAGACTGAGGAACTGTCCAGAGGCTGACACATGAAGGTGTTCTAGAAAGCTGCTCACAGGCTACCTCGCAGCCCACCAAATTCACCTCACTCTTATCTCCCCCCAACCCCTGAAAGCTGCTGCTTTGACAGATTCTCACATTTGTGCATGATAATCCCACAACTGCAATTCCTTCTGGCTTCCTGTGACCTCAGGCAAGAAAAGGTTGTGCACTAAATGAATCTGCTTTAACTTGCTCTCCTTCCTCCGGGATCACACCTTTTAAAGAAAGCCTGTCCCTTACCTTGAAGCATAAACATATTCTCATTTTTATTCTCCCAATACGTTGAAGGTTTTCTTCTGCACATGTATTTGTTTGATTTGACTTTTGTGCATGGGGTGGGAGTTAGGTAGGAATCTTAAAGTGGAGAGCCAGTTTCTTCCCGAATTACTGACCTAACCCGTCCTTAACCCCCAGTTCAAGGCCACCTTTGTGATGGTGAAGTTTCCACATGCTCATTCAGCCCCTTCTACTCTCTCTTCTTCTCCACTGTGCATGTCGGCTTGTACTTTTGCCAATTTCTCTGAAGACACAGCCAGAGGTGGGGTGGCTGTGTGTGCACAACTTCAACTTTACATATGGGGCTGAGTCCCTATGTTGTGTATCCTTGTGCCAAGAGCACAATATGTTAATTACTATAGCTTTTAAAAAAATAATTAATAGTTTTTCATAACCAAATTTTCTTGCTTTTTTGTTTCTTCAAAAAAGCATAATTTTATTGAAGAATAAACCCCTAATATATATGTACACTTGCTTATCTATAACTATGAACCATGAACTAGGATAGAAATGCATTTTGTGTATTACAAAACATAACAAAAATAAATAGGGGTAGGGAGGTGCACATGTTGGTCAAAGTATATAAACCTGCAGTTCCATGATGAATACATTCTGGACATCTGGAATACAGCATGGCGACTATATTTAGTAATACTATATTGTACACTTGAAGCTTACTGAGAGAGTAAATCTTAAGTGTTCTCACCACACAAACCCAAAGGTAACTATGTGAGATGATGACTGTATTAATTAGCTTGATTGTGGTAACCATTTCACAATGTATACATTTGCCAAAACATTATATTGTATACCTGGAATATATAATTTTATTTATCAATTATACCTCAATAAAGCTGAAAGAGGGGATTACTAATTCCCACAAAATACAGATTTAACAAAAACTTTTATCCAACAAACAGTGCTATGAAGTTGTAAATTGGAAACAAAAGAAATAAAATTTTATCCACAGTCTTCTCATCAAAACCTTTCAGTGGCATTCCTCTTTCTGGTGTCCCAGTCTTGTCAATTTCGCTAATAACTGTCATCCTGTGAATACCCAATTTATCCTACATGACAAAATGACAAAGTCTGATAAGATGAGTTCTCAGATTCTAGGATGGCCAGAAGAGCGCTGTCCTGGGTCGGATAAATCACGTGGAAGATGCAGGGGATGCGTGACTTTAAAGGTCCAGCCCTCAGTCCCTGGATCTTCATGCAGGGGCTGCCTCAGCCTGGATCTGCTCTTCCTCACCACTGCAGCCCTACCCCATGCTGGCTGAGGTCTGCTTCCACCTGGGCAGCGACTGGATGACATGGGATGAGAGGACACCCCTCTCCCTCACCCAGCATCGTATTTCTCTTTCCCTGGAGATCTGGGATCTTGGTCAGAATCCTTCAAACGCCACCTGAGGGCTTGAGAGGGCAAGCCCTCCTACACCTTGACTGCATTTTGCCCAAGATTTCCCCCCATTATTATTTTAAATATGTGTCTAATTTAGACAAATAGAACCTGTAAGTGCTATATCGAGAAGAGCACAGGCCCACTGAATTGGGAAGACAAGTAGAGGAAAGGAAAGCAAATGTCACCAGACAGAATGCATGGCTGCAGGTTTACAGCAGATTCTATTAAAATCTATGGTTGGGTTGGGTGTGGTGGTTCACCCCTCTAACTAATCTCAGCACTTTGGGAGGCCAAGGCGGGCAGATCACCTGAGGTCAGGAGTTCAAGACCAGCCAGGCCAGCATGGCAAAACCCCGTCTCTACCAAAAATACAAAAGTTAGCAAGGCGTGGTGGCACGCACCTGTAATCCCAACTACTCAGGAGGCTGAGGCAGGAGAATCTCTTGAACCCAGGAGGTGGAAGTTGCAATGAGCAGAGATCGCACCACTGCACTCCAGCCTGAGCTAAAGAGTGAGACCCTGTCTCAAAAAACAAACAAACAAAAAATCTATGATTGGCTGATTGGCTATTGCTAACAACTTTTGAGTCTTTAATGATCAGTAATTGAATTAAAACAGTTAAAACAATTGAGAGAAACATAGTTTTGAACACTGACAACACAAAATAACTTATCCATGTAACCAAAAGCTACCTATTCCCCTGAAACTATTGAAATAAACAAACAAAAAAATTAGAAAGCGGAAACTTTACAAAAATTATTCTCACCAATGAGGTTGTCCAAAAGTCACCAAATTTATTATAGAATAGTAATAACCAAATTTGTGCATGAATCGGTGATGACGTAAGTATCTTGTAAGCATTACTAAAGTTTTTTTTTTCTTATATTAAATTTACCTTCAAGATATGCCTTCAGGATGAGGTTTTCCACTGCACTTCATTATGCAATGCCATGTTGACTTGGTATGTCACCTCAGATGTGACTCTAATATGGTTTGATTTGTTATGATGAGACTAAAATGAAACATATCACTTTTTTATGTGCATATTGCACCTTATAAGCACAAGGTGCAATTAAATAACCAATTTGAATATTGAAAACATATGTAGTTGTTATAATTTTTTTCTCCTCTAAAATAATATTTTCTTATTTCTAAAAAAATCTAGAAAATAGAGAAAGATTGAAGACAAATAATTTGCCCATTTCCATTGCTAACTGTCTGTATTTCGCACTTTCTACCTGTCGTTTCCCTGCATTGACCTTTTCTGACCATAGCTGTCACTTTCTTTCCCAATACCCTAGCCCACCACTGGGCTAAAGGTCTACAGAGGGTATGAATGATAGCCCCAGAATATCCCTCTGTCAAAATGTCCTGCTAGCTTTGTGTTTGACCACCTTCTCACCAACTCAGCACAACCCTAAGCCCTGCCTGTGAGAACGCTGAAAACTGGAATCATGACTTTCAGTTTTTGCCATCGAAGAGAAGCTCAGGAACTGGGTCTGGTCATGGGAGCCCAGGGACTCACAGCTTCCCTTCCCAAGCCAGACCCCTTTTCTTGCCATGCCCACAACCTTCCCCTCATGGCCATCTCTTTGACTACTCAGGAGGTCCTGGGTGTCATTAGCAAAGCTGAAAATGAAACTTCATTTCAGTAGGAACTCAAGGCTGGGTCTATTTTTCCAAGCCTCTGGCAGGTGTGTCCTTCACTGGCCCTTCCCAATGCACTGTCTTCACCATTTCCAACGATGTGCCACTGGCAGAGGATGAGCTGGTCCTGCCTCCAGGCCCTCTCTGTCTGCTGGCCTGACTTAGCCTTCTTCCTTTGGAGACACACACACACACACACACACACGCGCACACACACTTGGTTCTTGAAAACTGCATTAGTCCCTATAATTTCTACTTTGTGTGAACCCCAGAGATCATTTACTGGAACCCATCCAGTTTCCAGGTGAAACAACAACACCCCACATTTCTTGACCATGATCTATGCAGCTGGGACTGTGCTGCGTGCTCCATTCACATTCTCCTGTTTACTCTCCATGTGGCCCCATAACACCCCTCTTTACAGATGAGGAAAAAGAGGTGAAACAACTTGCCCAAGACTACACAGCTATCATGTTATTTTAGGGCACTGAAAATCTCCTTCTACTAGGACCTCTGGGTGACGTGCTCCAATGCTGGCTCAGACGGTGGGCATGGGTTTTTTTCAGGGATTGCTGTTTTGTGTTTGTCTCTTCCTCTGGAGCAAGGAGCACACTCATTGTTCTCTGAGTATAAGGTGGTTACATGAAGCAGGAGATTTGTCGCCAGCCAAGCCTGGCTTCTCTCCCACCCAACTCTGATTCTCTTTAGGTGTTACAGCCTTGGAAAAGCTACTTAAAATAACAGCCTTACTCCTTCATTTCTAAACTGAAGATAACATTTATCCTATAGAGTTATTTTAGGATTTAATAAAGCAATGACCATCAACCAATTAGTGCAGTGCAAGAGTTTCGCTGGTGTCCAACCAATGATTGCTATTATTGCTAATTATACCATCAACACTCTTTAAGCCTTTTTCAGAACTCTGGCCATTGGTCATCCCTCCCTTCACCTTGTGGTCAGATTTCTGTCTCTCCTCTGGGACTTCTTTCTTCCTCCCCCATTTCTCTCATCAGTTACCTCCTTGCACCACCAGGGAAATAGCAGTTCAGGCCCTAAGCTGGTCGCTACCATAACTCAGGAAAGTGTGGCTCAGGTCCACAGTTTGAAACAGGTCACTCTGGGCTCCTCTCCCCCAGTCAGGATCAGAGACGTGCTGGGCCGCCCTGCCTTCCTTTGGGTCATCCTGTTTCCAGGTCAGTCTCCTACCTAAGGACCTGTGGAGAGGTGGCGAGGCTTTGGGTCATCCCTACCTCACTGCTCTCTCCCTGACAGCTGGCTGGTGGCTCATCAGGCCGGAGCAGCTGGCCCATGTCCTGGGGCACTAGGGAAGCTTGGTCATCCTGCAGTGTGTGGTCCGCACCAGGATCAGCTACATCCACTGGTACCAGCAGCAGAAGGGCCAGGTCCCTGAGGTGCTCCACCAGCTGGCCATGTCCAAGTTGGATATGCAGTGGGATTTCATCTTGAAAGCAGATAAAATCACAGCCAAGGATGGCAGCAGCTGTACCTTGGCAGTACTGAAGTTGGAGACAGGCATCGAAGGCATGAACTACTGCACTGCCTGGGCCCTGTGCAGCCTTGCACGCTGCCCCAGCCCTGCACAAAAAGGACTCTTCCTCCCGATCCAACAAGGCCTTGGGCATTTTCCCTCACTTTTGGTCCCTTGGGTTTCCCTGGGGCATAGAAGCAAAAAAGTCCTGTCCCCTGTCCCTCGCCTCCCCATCTATCCTGGAGGTCCCTTCCCTGGTCCCAGTACAGATGAGGCTCTCAGCCTGTGCAGACTCAGTGATCTATATCTTATCGAAAGGGGTCTGTTTAAAGATGCTGCAGTTCAGTGTCTCTGAAGCCTTTGCAGGATGACCTGTGCTCCTGAATGCAGGTGCCACTAGCCACCTGTGGCTATTGAGCATGGGAAACATACCAAGTGCAATAGTCCATGCTGAGATGGGCTGTGTGTCTAAAATCATATTTTGAAGATTTAGTGTTAAAAGTGAAATAACTTTTATAATGATCAAAAGTTGAAATGAGTATATTTAGGTATCTTGGACTAAAGCCAATAGTGTTAAAACTAATTTTACCTGTTTCTCTTTACTTTTTTTAATGCAGCAACTAGAAAAATTTAAGTGTGTGACTCACATTGGTGACTCATATTTACTTCTATTGGACAGTGCTGTTAGAGACTGATCATTTAGGAATCTGACCATCTCCCCTGAAGAATGTACAAATTAAATATTTTGGAAGAGATTTTAAGGGTGGAGGGCTTGCTGAGATTTACCACAAAATGGTTGAAAAGCTGAGACTGGAAGCCTACTCCTGTTTCCAGCTTCCAAGCTCTTGGCCCTGGGACTGTTATCATTTTGCAATAGAGTCAGCAATTAGAAGCATAGGAAACATGACTGCCCACTTCTCAGTACTTTCATCCGTGGGCAGGCTGCACAGGAACTGATGTGAGTAGACAGTCGCCATGGCAGGGTGATGCAATACTCCCTAGATGAGACATTTGCCTTCCACTTCTCCTTGAACAGCACTCCAGTGTGGAACATGTGTGTATCCCAAGCTTCTCTAGACTTTTGTTCTCCTATCTGACAAATGAAGGGGTTTAGTCAAATGTCTGCTAAGTTATATGACTATGATTTTTGTATTAAAGCAAAGCCATACACATAAGATCATTATGCCCACTACCTTCATATAAAGCAGTCTTTTTAAACATAGAATAAATGAAAGAAAAAAAAGAAAGCCTGTGTTACTGATCCTCCAGCACCAAACAGGAAACCCCTCTGCCGCTGTATGTGCAGAAGAAAAAGAAATTCTTTGAAGTCTAAGCTGAATTTAAATGCCTTTTCAAGGGAATGCTTAATACACTGTTGATGAGAATGTAAATTAGTACAACTTCTCTAGAAAACAGTATGGCAATTTCTCAAAGAACTAAAAATAGAACTACCATTCAATCCAGCAATCCCATGCCTGGATATCCACCCAAAGAAAAACAAATCATTATATTAGACTGCATTCATATATTTATTGCAGCACTGTTCATAATAGCAAAAATATGGAATCAACCTAAATGTTCCATTAGTGGATGACTGGATAAAGAAAATGGCCGGGCGCGGTGGCTCACGCTTGTAATCCCAGCACTTTGGGAAGCCGAGGCGGGCGGATCACGAGGTCAGGAGATCGAGACCATCCTGGCTAACACAGTGAAACCCCGTCTCTATTAAAAATACAAAAAAAATTAGCCAGGCGTGGTGGCGGGCGCCTGTAGTCCCAGCTACTCGGAGAGGCTGAGGCAGGAGAATGGCGTGAACCCGGGAGGCGGAGCTTGCAGTGAGCCGAGATGGTGCCACTGCACTCCAGCCTGGGCGACAGAGCGAGACTCCGTCTCAAAAAAAAAAAAAAAAAAAAAAAAAAAAAAAAAAAAAAAAAAAAAAAAGAAAATGTGGTATATATACACAGTGGAGTACTATTTATCCATAATAAATGTGGTATATACACACAATGGAATACTACTTATCCATACAAAAGAATGAAATCCTGTTTTTTGCAGAAACATGGAGGAAACTGGAGGCCATTATCTAAAGTGAAACAACTCAGAAACAGAAAGACAAATACTAGATGTTCTCACTTATAAGTGGGAGCTAAATAATGTGTACAAGTGGACATAGGGTGTGGAACCAGACATTGGAGGCTTGTAAGGGTGGTGGGGGCAGAAGGAATACAGATGGAAATTAAGTAATTTCACATCACAATGCGTATAATCCAGGTATGGGGTATACTAAAAGCCAAGACTTTACCACTGTGCATTATGTGTGTGTAACAAAATTGCACTTGTACTCCTTAAATTTATACAAATAAAAAACAAAAGCAAACACATTTTCAATGGAAGATTGAAAGTTTATGTGTGCCTTGATGACAGCAGTAAAAAAGATGAATGAATGTAAAGTCCAAACAATTCTGAAGAACTCAGTCCATCACATTCCTTCACTCGTTGTCCACCTCTCTCAACTTCTGTTTTTGTGCTAGAGATTGATAATTAAGACACGCCTTGCAGGCCAGGCGCTGTGGCTCACTCCTGTAATCCCCAGCATTTTTGGAGGCCGAGGCAGGCAGATCACCTGAGGTCGGGAGTTTGAGACCAGCCTGACCAACATGGAGAAACCCCATCTCTACTAAAAATATAAAATTAGCTGGATGTGGTGGCTCATGCCTATAGTCCCAGCTACTCAGAAGGCTGAGGCAGGAGAATCTCTTGAACCCAGGAGGTAGAGGTTGTGGTGAGCCGAGATTGTGCCATTGCACTCCAGCCTGAGCAACAAGAAAAAAAAAAAAAAAAAAAGCTACGCCTTGCTTCTGAAACAGCCCAGCGTCTCTAACCTCTACTGAAGGCTCAGTTCACGGCTAAGGCCTTCCAACTTGTGTGAGAAGGACAGAAGCCGTACAGGAGGAAACTTTCATTCTGTTTTGGGGTTGTTCCTTCATTTCATTTTTCTAATTGTGCTGATAAAACGAATGGGCACAGAGAGGAGATGCCCCCTCTTCTGCCTGTCCCCTCTCTCAGTGCTTTACCCCAAACAAGAGTAAATTTGGTGAAATGGTGATTATCAGCGTGTGGCCAAATGGAGGAGCAAGCTCCCCAGTCACCTCCTTACAGAAAAACATCTTTCATTTCCTCAAGAAGAGACTCTGCCACTGCAGTGAACCTTCACCACCACAAACCTCCACCTTCACTCCTCACCAACACCTGCGCTACTCTTCATGAACGCTGTGACCTTGAGCGAGGTCTTAAATGTCCTAGCCATGTTTCCTCATCTCCAAAATAAAGAAAACGGCAATGTCCAAAATTGATCTCCCTCTGAATTATACTACTTGGTTTCAGCCTCAACCTCCAGGGTGATAGACTAGCTTAGAGACCAAGATTATGTCTTTCTTAAGTGATCTCACCTTCAGAGGCATCATCACCAGACTTTACAAGTTTTATTTCTTAGAAATGGTCCCAAGTTCTTTCCCTCTCATCGTCTCTTGCTTTAGGGAGCCTCCTAGCTAGTCTGTCTCAGCAAGACAAGGGTGTGGCTGGTGCATTGCTGCTGGTGAGCTGGGGCAAGTTCGCAGAAGGCAGCGTGGGAGAGTATAACAAATCACCATCAGTTTCCAAGGACTTGCTCCGTGTCAGGCATTGCCCTAAACAGTCTACCTGGGCTAACATTTATTCTTTGCAACAGTCAGTAAGGTAAGCTGTGATTTTATTCTCATTTGGTAGATAAGAAAACAGAGGCAGAGAGAACTATTCAAAGAGCTCAGGCTTTGCAGCCTGACAGAATTAATCTTAAATCTGTTACCAACAAGCTGTTAAACCTTGACCCATTACCTGAACCGTTTTGAGTAGGGCTTTGTGAAGATTATACTAAATTTATATTAAACATCATAATGGCTACAAACTGCTTGACACGTTAAAGGCATTCACTAAGTGTCCATTGCTTGGTAACTCTTTACAAACTGTATTTTAAATGGTGATGTTTTGTTAACAATAGAATGACAAAAAAAATACTACAATGGCCATCCATTCCCTCACTCCACCCTTTCATCTATTCAACAAACACCTGGGAATAGAGAGATAAACAGCACATGATCTTACTCCCCTGGGAACTCTTAACTGGCATTTAGAATGAGAGAGAAATGGGTAAACAGGCCAAGACTTGGGCAGGAGGTGCTAGGAGAGAGGAAGGCACTAGGTGGCGTGAAGAGAAAGCAATTTGAAGCATCTCCATCCTGGACTTACTGGGTGAGGGAAGCTTCCTGGGGAAGACTGCCTGGGGCTGAGCCAGGAAGGATAAACAGGAATTAGCCAGGGAATGTGGAGTGGAATGCAGTCCAAACACAAACAAATTCAAGTCAATCCATAGAAGTGGGTCGTGGAATTCTAGGCAGAGAGTGACTAAATGAAGATGGAAGGACGGGGAGGCAGTGGCCACAACACAGAGAATCTCTTATCCTAAGAACTCTGGACTTCGTCTTCAGAGGCAAGGTAGAGAGAGTGAGGACTTTAGAGCAGGAAAAGGACCAGGTCAGTCTAGTGGGGAAGACTTCCCCCGTGGGGAAGGTAGGTGGGAGGGGCCGAGATGGGACGCATGGAGGTGCGTGAGGTGGAGGCAGTGGTGAGCCAGGAAATGTTTAGGGTGTAGAATCCTCAGGAATTGGAGTGTGGTGAATTAGTTAAAGGGGAGAATTGAGGCTGATGCTCAAGTTCCCGGCTTGGGCAATGTGGGTAGTCATGTCATACAGGGAACTTGGAAGAAGATATGGTTTGGCGGAAGGGAATGAGTTCACTCTGGCTATGAGCAGACTTGGTTTGAGATCCCGTGTCAGACGTACTTGAAAATGTCTGAGAGTTAGCTGGATATGGGTACAGACAGTTTTTGATTTAACTGAGGTCTGACTTAAGATTTTTTTTTTACTTTATAGTGGTGCAAAAGTGACATGCATTTGGTAGAAAACATAATTTGACCTTTGCTCTTTCCCCAGGACAGTGATATAAGATTATGATACTCTCTTGTGATGCTGGGCAGTGGCAGTGAGCTGCAGCTCCCAGTGGGTAAATTAAGAATGGAAATCTGGAACACAGCAGCTTTTAAGGAATACACTGGGGAGAGCAGTTTGTAAAAATACCTTGGGACAGATTAAATGTCTTGGGTTAGAGAAAGAACAACAGACAATAGGAAACTGTCACTGAGGAGAAGCCGGGATTCAGGAGATGTACATTATTCAGGTAGCTGAGGGAGGGGACAGGAACCTGAATCTTCAACAGAAGCAAACAAACTGGGATGGAGGGCCCAGCCTCATGAAGGTAACCAGAAGGACCCCGTGCTGCAGGCTGTGTGGGTAGCTGAGCAGAGCTAAGCAGCTTGATGGACCAACATCTCTCCAGCTGGTTGAAGACAAGCTCTCAGAAGACAATGCTGCATGTCACAGCCCCAACAACCAACAACACCAGCCTGACAACTTGCTGGGGTGGCTGCCGTGTGGTCTGAGGTGGCCGTCTAAACTATATGGTCTGATCTCAGGCTGCAGACCTTGCAGGACTGTCTTCACACAGACTGGAAGTGTTAACAGGTGGTGAGGACACCGCTTTACAACGATGCAGGGGGCCCCATGTCACCCTCACCCATGGGAAGTTTGACTTGGTGGACTCAGCCAAGCCACAGATGTCTAACGCTTCTCTGCAGTGATTCCAGGCTGCCCTGGCAGAGAGCACAGTGCCTGCAGACATGCTGTCAATGCTCCCCGCATCAACACTGGCAGTCCTTGGGGCTCGTAAGTAGTTTTGCTCCCCCAATCACTTTGGACTGATATTCTCTATTGTTATATATTTTTATAAATTCCAAATTCTTGGTTTATTTACTCCCTCCCATTTTTTTTCCCCAGTGTGTGTATATGGTGCAGTTCACCTGGAGCAACCTCAAATTTCCAGTACTAAAATGCTATCAAAAACAGCCCGCCTGGAATGTGTGGTGTCTGGAGTAACAATTTCTGCAACATCTATATATTGGTATCGAGAAAGACCTGGTGAAGTCATACAGTTCCTGGTGTCCATTTCATATGACGGCACTGTCAGAAAGGAAATCGGCATTCCATCTGGCAAATTTGAGGTGGATAAGATACCTGAAACGTCTACATCCACTCTCACCATTCACAATGTAGAGAAACAGGACATAGCTACCTACTATTGTGCCTTGTGGGAGGTGCACAGTAGCAGACAGTTTGAGCCATCCCATTCAATAAATGCTTATTGAGTCTTTGTTTATAATCATGAATTGGGAAGCCACAGTTACAACCAGTGTGCTTGTAAACAGTTTTTGAGATAAACATTCATGTGGTGACTCTACTTGGAGTTGCCAAATTCTATATTTTCTCAAAGCAGAAGCTTTGCATAAGTCGTTATACAAGTGACCAGCCTCATCTTTTTCAGGGTTGTACTCTCTCACCAACAGCCTTTCTAGGTCTCCCACATTTATTTTTCTGGTTCAACCTCTCCTACTCATTATATATTTTTTTCTGGCATAATGTATACACATTTTTAGTGGGATTCTTTCGTACTGGGCAATATGCATTACGTAAGTTTTCTCTGATCTTCCTATTTCTCTCGATTAAAAAATGGATATGACATTAAACGGTATTCATTTTTCTGTAGGTTAACATGTAACAAATGCAGCATGATCTAACCATGAGCAGGGCAGACTGCAATGACAAATCTATCACATGCATGCCTTGAGTGGTGATGTTTGATTTTGTACAAAATTCGTAAACACTTCCACTAATTGAATCTAAGTCAAAGTCCACTTTGGATTGGGGTTTGAGGAAAAATTCATTTTCTGCAACCTCTGCCTCCCAGGTTCAAGCGATTCTCCTGCCTCAGCTTCCCAAGTAGCTGGGACTACAGGTGCGTGCCACCATGCCCAGCTAATTTTTTTGTATTTTTAATAGAGACGGGGTTTCACCATGTTGGCCAGGATGGTCTCAATCTCCTCCTGACCTCATGACCTGCTGGCCTCGGCCTTCCAAAGTGCTGGGATTACAGGCGTGAGCCGCAGTGCCTGGTCATCCAACCATGAGTTTTTGATAGACTATTCTGAGCCAGGCATTATGCACAGCAGAAATTACAAGGCCCATATGCTCTGCAAAGGCCCGAGGTTGCTTCTGCTGAACCACTTTCTGCTACTGGGCTGCCATTCACCACTGAAATGGCAGTCCTCAACTTGAATATAACTCATGATTGTAAATCTCTCATGAATTTTCATTACTTATAGTTCAACTCAGGCTTTGCAATTTATTATTGTTGATGGTGTTGTTTTAATTTATGTTTTTGCCATGAAACCCTTTCTTGAAATGTGATCTTACAAATATAAAATAGAGAAAAGTAGATTTCCACTGGGGAAGAGTTCAAAAATGAATGATCCTTAGTCTCATCTTCTCAAATTTCCCTGATACTTTGATTTTTCAACAGCTCAATGACTACCTGAGTATACATATAATTTACAAAGTGGTCAAGACCTGGGCCTGTCATGTCAGAAGGACGTAGGTCCAAATGGGGCTCTACTTACCACAGATAAGCTGTGTGATAAGGCCTTGAGCTTCTCTAGCCCCATTTCCTCACCTGTGAGGCAGTGGTCCTGTGGTTTATGGGTGGCTGTGAGAACTCCTGACATGATGCATATCAAGGATTTGGCCCAGTGCTTGGCATATTGTGACAGCCCAGTGTTATCTGACAAGAGAAAAAACTAGATAAAACAAAAAAATAACAGCAAACACACATATATAGTCTTGTGTCTCTTAACGACGGGAAAATATCCTGAGAAATGCAGCCTTTGGTGATGTCCTTGTTGTGCAGATATTGTAGAGTGCCCTTAACACACACCTACATGGTACAGCCTACCACACACCTAGGATATATGGTATAGCTTATTGCTCCTAAGCTGCAAACCTGCACAGCGTGTTGCTGTACTGAATGCTATATGCGATTGCAACACTGATAAATATTTGTGATTTAAACATAGCATAGAAAAGGTACAGTAAAAATACAATATAAAAGAAAAATGCTACACATGTATAGGGCAGTTTCATTATAATTTGTCCATCTTTGACTGAAACATTATTATTCAGCGTATGACTGTATATACAAGAAAACATACACACACACACACGCCTGTTTTTTTTTTGTTTTTTGTTTTTTGTTTTTTGAGATGGAGTTTTGCTCTTGTTGCCCAAGCTGGAGTGCAATGGCGCGATTTCGGCTGACTGCAACCTCTGCCTCCCAGATTCAAGTGATTCTCTTGCCTCAGCCTCTCGAGTAGCTGGGATTACAGGTGTGTGCTACCACGCCCGGCTAATTTTTTGTATCTTTGGTAGAGACGGGGTTTCATCATGTTGACCAGGCTGGTCTCGAACTCCTGACCTCGTGATCCACTGCCTCGGCCTCCCAAAGTGCTGGGATTACAGGCATGAACCACCACGCCTGGCCCATATACACATCTTTATATATCCAGGGCTTAGCACTACATCTATCATAGTGTGGCTATTACATTTTATAGAGAGAATAGCTAAGTATGAAGAAACTCTTACAAGAGTTATCCCAGATTAATTTAATTCTAAGCTTTTGGTCATGGTTCCCTAAGACCTTTGACTCACACACAGCTGGAGAGGACAGTGGCCTTGTGCATAGTGCAGACGACCATTATAGGGGAAAAACAAGTCGAAATTCATAGTCCTTTACTCCTCCTGCCCTTCTCCTTTTGGCTAAGGTGAGCTTCACCAGGAACATTTTGGCCACACCAAAGGAAAACTAGCCAGAGGCAAACCAGCTCTAAGTAAACATTTGCCAATTAAATGGTTTAAATTTTGGATTCACAGAAACACTGACAGCATCTTATTGGAATATACTGTACTGCACATATGAATATCTGTTGAATTGAGATTGATACTTTCATCATTATTGAGGGGTTCATTTTACCTAATGGGTCAGTGGGTTGTATGGATGGATGCCCTGAATATTCTGATGATTTAGGTTCAACTTCTTTTCTTTTCTACCTGAGGTGGGTGAGCTACAATGACTCTGAGTAATAGAATCAACATTATATTATCTAGTTAACATAAAATCTGAATAAAATCTAAAGAAATCTTGGAAAGCAATATTTTCATAAACCATATCATCTGTTGCCGAACTCCCCACACATACAAGTACTATGGAAAAAGTAATGTCTACTGCCCAGGAGTCATCTTATAGAAACCACAATTCTAGAAGTTACTGTACTCACCTGGAAATCCATGCTGACTGTTTTGTCTCGGGTGCTTTTTGCTTTCAGTCTTGTGAACGGGTTCACAAGAGGCAGCCTGGGGTAAGAAAAAAAGAGCACAGACTTTGAAGTGCTTATCTCCAGACACTGCACTCATGAGCATTTTTATCTGTGTCATTTCTGTACTTTTGAAATGGTCTAATAGAAAACACATTACTTTTTAATTTTATTTTAAAATTTACTTAATAAAAGAATTCCTGTTTTATAATATTAAACATATCCCTGCACATTATTGAGCACCTAGAGACAATATGTAAAATGTTTTGGTTAGAAAGGCCTGGAAGGGGCTCTGCTTGACTACTTTTTCTTTCCTCTTCTCTAACAACTTTTGCTTCTTTTAAAAAACAAAATCTTACCTTTTCGCCTGTTTCCTACTGATTACTGTGCTGAGCTAAAGAAAATGTTAGTGATTTGAGTGCTCAAGGCAGCTTATTGGGCTTGTATGCCTTCCTTGAGCACTAGGATTTTTCAAGCCTGTAGATCAAAGGTCTTGGGAAAAAAGAAACAACTTTTTTCAGTGAGCTAACTGAAATAGAAGAGAATGGCGACTCCTACCCACACCTCTTGGATCCTGGACATCAGCTCTGGCTGTGGGGCAAATGGCACTGTATATTGGCCAACGGGGGAGGATGCAGCCAACTTAAGGCCCCTTTTCAGGGAGGGAACACTGACCCCACTCTCCTGTTCCCCAGCTGCCTGATGGTGTTTCCATTTTCTGCCCCCAAACAACACCTGCAGGATAGGGAAGACCATCCATGCAGCCCAGGGCGGTCAGACTTTGATGGCAGAGTTAGGTGGAAAATGGACTTGGATGAGCCAAGGAGGAAATCCCGCAGATGGCCCAATAAGTGGATTATGTTTGACTTCAGATAAGTAGGACAAGCTAGGGAGCCAGAAGCTTTTATCTAGTTTTGTTTCACTTTCCACAAAACCACCAAGGTCCCATCTCCAACAGAACAGGATGTGTGACAGTTCCTTGAGTAAAAAAACAGGCAACTGGACAAATCTTGAGAGATCATCATTAATCAGTACTTCTTTAGTTGATTTCTTAATATAGAGGAGCATGTAGATTATTTATAATGCTTTTGTTCTTGAGTTAATTGAAGGAGTCTTAGGTATTTGTTGACTCATTAAATAAATCACCAACATGTAGTAGACTCAAATAAGAAACATAAAAGTGATATACATTTAGATATATGATTATAGTGCTGTATGCTTGTAGTGCTTCATGAATCGATAGTATGATTAATCCAATTATGCTCATAGTGTTCTTTACAACAATAACTAAGTTTAAAATAGAGAAACAATCTCAACTCTCATTAGGTGATTGAGGATAGAAAAATGCCTGTCACGTTCATGTCAAGTAGAATTTATCCCGTCACCCCTGTTGCTATAATTGATGTGTCTCTTCTGTAGATCCCTAATTTAATTTCTTGTCACTTTTAAGTCAACTTTTAACTAGCAAATTAGCAAAGTACTAATGGATTCAGAGAGATTGAATCACATGCTGTACTGTACTGTAGTCCCGTTCTCTTTATATTTTACTTACTTATAAACTAAAGTTACAGAGTAATTATCAAAACTCCATATTTGTGTTCTGAAATTGGCAGAATTTGAATTTGCAGTCCATGGGTCAGCAGATTTCTCTGACTTTCCTTGTTTTCTTTGCTTAGCCACAGAAAAACAGAAAAATCAGTGAGTTTACATGTACAGAGTTAAATGTACAGACTATTCTCTGAAAGAGCTCAGTTCTATGTGAAAATGAATAATGTAGTAAATGTTCTTATAAGTGTAATAAAAGTAGTTATTGTTTATTGTGTACTTCTTATGTGCATGGCAATTTATACTGCATGCTTTATGTCATTTGAGCCTAACAAAATACTATCATTATTATTATCTCATTTTTATAGATATTTTCTTTTTTTAATAAACTCTTATTTGCACATTTGTGTCTTGGGTTATTCGTGGGGTGAGAAACCTCCTCACTTCCAATCCCAGCCATCTGGTACAATCTGGTGTTGTGGTCCAGCTGTCGGCAAAGGGTAGAGGTGGGTGCAGGGCTGGCCCCCGAGTCTGCACCAACCTCTTCAGAGCAGGGGGCTCAGACCATCGTTGTACTTGCACTGCTTCAGAGCCTCGCTGAAGCCCTCACACAGGGACAGGTCACTCTGAGTGGTCGAACAGTCCAGGAACTGCCTGATCTCGTAGGCGTAGTACCCCATCTGCAGGGGCTGGGGGGCAGGGCGGGTGGGGGTCTGCTGGGCAGCAGGCTGGGCGGGCTCCGAACTCCTCCATCTGAAGGCTCCGGTCTGGGCGCTGCCCATGACGTGTCCCACAGCCGAGCCCACGGCTACCCCTGCGGCCATGGACGCCATCTGAGCCATGAGACTCTGCTCGCCCGAAGGGGCGGAGATGGGGCGGCTGCCGGGGGGAGGTGGGTGTGCGGGCAGGTGGGCAGAAGGCGCGGCGGGAGGGGGCTGGCTGGCCAGACGGCCGCGCTGCGGCTTCCCAGAGGCATGGTGGCGGCGGAGGGACCCGGGCTATCTTAAATGACAGCGATGGCGGCAGCGGTTCTGTTGCGGGGACAAATGCCCTTTATAGATATTTTCTAGGTCCAGATTTGAGACTTTGATAAGTTAAGACACTTGATAGTAGGCAACGAGGCTGGGATCTGAATCCAGGTCTGTCTGATTACAAAATCTGTTTCCTTGATCTCCTACAGTGATGAGAAGAACAAAACCAAACACGAAGTTTTAAATGGAGACATTTCGGGGGGAAATAAAAAATTTTATTATTCGTTTTATGAGTTTTTTTTTCACTTGCAGCCTTAAGCTCCATTCCCCAGGGTCACATGAAGTTAGTTAAAATGATGTTAACAGTGTTTACTTACAGACACTCTGCAGAGAATTCTCTACAGAGAATTTTCTTATGCAATCAAGTTATTCTGACTCCTGGGTTCTAAGATTTTTTTTTTTAACAAGAAAAAAAGCGTAACCAAAACTGTGTTTACTGAGCAACAGAAAAGCAGCAAGATGGAACACAAAGATATTCCCCCTGATTATCACCTTTCCACCGCATTCCCTTACCCTCAGTCCGCTGGGGAGCACAGAAATGTTATCCAAAGGTGTACGGGAAAGGGAGGAAAGGCCGAGACCCAACTGCAGCCTGGCCTGAGATGGCCACATCGTGTTCTGCTTCCTGCGTGGCTGCCCAGGGAGGGCCTGGATGGGCAGAGGGCCAAGTCAATGTCAGGCCTGGAACTTTACATGCTTTTCTCACTTAGATATTGTCGTCTCCTTTCTCAGAGGAGGAACCAGAGATTCAGAGAGACTCTGTAGCCTCCAAGATCAGGCAGGCATCACTAGCAGCAGAGAAGGGATGTAGAGTGAGCGTGACAGTCCATAAGACTTACCCTCTTCCCACCACACCACACTGACCCAGCAAGAACTGGAATAAATGACAAGGGAGGGAAGAAGGGCTCAGACTTCTCTGTATATACAAGGACGTGGAATGTGTTCCTGTAAGTGTACCCAAGTAGGGAATTTGGTCCTTTAATGAAAAAGGTTGAAGCAGGAAGACTTCCAGTTTACTGGATGAAACATAATGCAGCAATCAAACAGCCTGACTCTTTTAAGTGAATATCAATAGGAATACCACTATACTATTTACTTGTTCTTCAAACGAAAAAATGAAACTAGTGAGTCCTTGATTCCATGACATAGATAAATGTTCTGAGAAGGAAGAAGTTAATGGATCACTGGGAAGGCTCCATAGAGCCAGAAGATTCAAGTGAAAGTCTTGCCAAACAGGAAAAGGAGAAAGTTCATTTTTATCACACACAGTCTGGTTGCAACAGTAAAAACTAACTTTTGTCATCATCACATTTTCTAATACTGAAAGGACATATTTTAGGAAAAAAGCATCCCAACGGCTCACTGCAACCTCTGCCTTCTGGGTTCACGCCATTCTCCTGCCTCAGCCTCCCAAGTAGCTGGGACTGCAGGCACCTGCCACCATGCCCGGCTAATTTTTTGTATTTTTAGTAGAGACAGGGTTTCACCATGTTAGCCAGGATGGTCTCAATCTCCTGACCTTGTGATCCGCCCGCCTCGGCCTCCCAAAGTGCTGGGATTACAGGCGTGAGCCACCACACCTGGCCCCAGATATGTTTTTATTTATAGAACTTCATTATTTTTTGAATCAAACTCTTCAGTGAATTAATTTTTACCACCTCCTTGTGCACAGTATAAATGGGACATTTGCAGCCAGTTCCCTCCTTGCCCATGTTTGCTGTGAGGTGGGGCGTGGATGTGGGAAACCCCTCTGGGGGAAGAGGATGGGTGTGGCAGCCCCACGACTGGTCATGAGGCCCCACCACACAAAGCCTCCACTTAGAGGGCAATGCTGAGAGCCCCACCACACCTCATGATGGGGAGTTCCTCTATCTAGAAATGTTACTTATTGTCATTCAAGTCAAGGAACTAAAATCCTAAGAAAAAGAGCATACCCCAAAGCCAAAACTAGGCCTCCTAACAGTAATTCTGTGCTCATCCTGCTTCAACAAGGAGGCAGAGTAGAGAGGAAGGAGGTGAAAGATATGGAATCCGCTGAGCTCCCACTTTATTCCAGGCGTATTATGCACCTATCTAAGCCAATGCTGGTAGATAGGCATTTCAATTTCATTTTCATAGTTGAGGGCACTGGGTGTCAGATAGCAACAAGTCAAGCTAACAGCAGGCTGAACTGGAATTAAAAGCAGGACTGAATGATCGCATGCTCGCCTGTATAGCACACTATGTGGATTTTCTTGGTATCGAAGAAATAGGTTTTAGTTCCAGCTCTACCATTTACTAGCTGACAGGCCTTACATTACCCCCCTTTCCCCATGGGGAATCCCTTTCTGCTTCAAAATATTATTTGGATTAAATAAGTCAATGTTTGTAAAAGTGTTTTGGAAATTGTAAACACCATAACAAAGTAAAGAGTTATAGTTTTATTTTAACACATTTTCATTCATTCTAATATGATTTCTCATATGAATTATCTCCTAAGAATAGTCAATATTTATGGAGCTCCCACTATAGGGAAGGCATCCTTCTTGATGAAATAAGGAGCTTTAACAATCCCTACAACATATGACTTCGACGTAACAAAAATGAAATCTAGCATGTGTTATATGAAAGTAGCAGGTAACAAGTGGTCTAGCAAAGCTGCAGTGCTATATGCTGAGTGATAGAGGTATTTGTTGTAATATCCACTCCAATTCCTCAAGAAAATAGATGGTGGCAAAGAAGATTAAGTGATATGGCTTATTAAGTGATGAGAGTTTTTACATAGTGGATATTCAGTGGGAGGTTTCATTTTGTCCCAATCTCTGCTGACACTCTAAGTTCAGGAGAATGGTAGTAATCCAAAAGAAGGGGACAAAACCAGAGATTCTCAGTGGAGGGCAAGCCCCTCTCCAGCAGACATTAATAATGTCTGAGACATTTTTTATTGTCACAAACAGAGTGAGAATGCTACTGGTATCTAGTGAGCAGAGGCCAGAGGTGTTACTAAACATCCTACAATGCACAGGACAGCCCCACAACAAAGAATTATCCAGCCCAATATGTCAATAATGCAAAGGCTGAGAAACCCTGGGGTAGTTGGCCATATTTCTCAAAGACTTGCTAAGAGGTAGACAAAATTGATGACTCCAACCTTTGGCTCATGAGCTATATCCAGGCTAAATGCAGTAAGAGCTTAGAGAATTCCTGGGGACTCTAATTTTGCAAAGACTCTCTGAAAAGCACTGTTGGGATTTCCCTGGAAACCCCCTCTTCTCCCAGTGAGGAGGTGATAGGGTAGCTCTTCTACTTCCACACCAAATAGGACTCTCAGGTCCTACATCCACCATGGGTCCAGAGCAGAGACCCGTGTGTGGGTCATGGAAGTGTTGGGTCTGTGCCATGAGCGTTTGGTGGTCAGATAAACCAGTGAGGACTCTCACCCAGAAAAGTGGACAGGTGGCTTCAGGTCGTAGCACACGTGGTAACTTGGACCAACTCTCCCCTGAAATCAGTTAGATAATCATGATGAAATAATAATAATGAAAAAGAATCTTTCTAAAAGTTTCTAAGAGTCAACAAGATAACAAGGTGAATAACTCTTACCCTGGCAAATGGACTGACTATCATGGTGTCATACAGCTACGGGTAAAGTTCCCATGTGTTCCTGACCAATCAGCAACCTCAGAAATGACTGATCTGGGCGCAGGGCCTGGAAACACCCATTTTCTCTGTGAACACTCTGCGAGGTTCCCCTTCCTCATCCTGGCTCAGCTTTTCCTTCTCCAGTTTCCCTATTTCCTCAGCCTTTTCTCGGGCACTTAGCCTCAGCAGACGGGACGTCACAGCTACAGATATGCACCTGTTCTTCACTCTGGGAATGTGAACTTGTTCCCCTACTTCTCAGATTGGCTGAGGGATTTTTTTGAAAATGAATGTCTCATTTCTTGATAACTTTGGTTTCATTGAAAATGCTATTTTGTTTCTAATTGAAATTGGGTAAAAACAATTGAAGCAAGTAAAAATCTTTATTTCATTAGCAGAAATGAAGTGTATATTTTCACTATAGGGTATTCAGATAGAACTTTTCATATACACTCAGGTACTGACCAACACCAAATCAGGCTCTTGAAGATTTGATATTTACTTGGAAAAAACCCTGTTCAAGGTCAATTATAGGCAAAGAGCTGCAACCATATATAAAATTCTGTATATAAATCCTATATATAAAATTCTGTCTACTCCCTTTAGTTCTTAATATAAAATTCCCAGAAAAACAGAAAGACATGATGACCCAATATAATGGCCCCCAGGAACCAAGCATGACATTGGAGCTGAGGTAATGGGCACTTGCCCCGTTATCATGTCTGCGACCACATCCTTCCCAATGTGGAAGAGCCTTGTCCAGCTCTCCGCCCCGGCTAGGCCTCAGCCTCAGCTTGCAGCACTTCCTGTGTTCCTCAGATGATGCCTCTGTGATCACAGGAAACCAGAAAGGGAGTCTGATGACTATCAATTGCACCCCACAAATGCCAGTACCTATACCCCCAAGTGTCTGATTTGACATCATTTCCTATTGACTTGGGTTCCTATTTAGAGACTACGTTTGTTGAAACTGCATGATTATTTCAGAGAGAAGGCAAGGTCCACTATTTCATTTCTTAGAGACTTCTAGTCATGGTGAAATGCTCAGGGTAAAGATGCCAACAAGGAACAAGATGGAATTCATCTCTACTCAGTTCCCATTGGCTGCCAGAAAATGGGATAGATGTCCTACATGTTTAGAATTTCAGGTGATTGTCATAAGAACCTGGTAAATAAATTTATTCATGAAAGAAATAACTGATGCTTAGACAGGGATAGTTATCTGTCCAAACAAATAGTTCATGCTCTTTCAAGTGCACTATTGGGCCACTTTGAATACCCTTTGGGTTTATTAACTTAATGGAAATAGGGCCAGGTGCAGTGGCTCAGGCCTATAATTCCAGCGCTTTCAGAGGCTGAGGCAGGCAGATCATTTGTCCTCAGGAATTTGAGACCAGCCTGGGCAACATGGTGAAACCCCATCTCTACAAAAACACAAAAATTAGCCAGGTGTGGTGGAACTTGCCTGTAGTCTCAGCTATTCCGGAAGCCGAGGTGGGAGGATCACTTGAGCCCAGGAGGCAGAGGTTGCAGAGAGCCAAGATTGCACCACTGCACTCCAGCCTGGGCTACAGAGCAAGACTCTGTCTCAAAAACAAACAAAACTTTATAGGAATAAACTGTGGCGTTTGTGGGTAATCATGCGCTGCCCTGGACCTATTGCCTAGTCCTGCAGAGCCAGGCCAAGACAGAATGGGCAGTGACTCAAGAAGCCATGGCTAAAGCGTCATGCTGAACACACATTTGGAAGAGTTCCCACCTCCCACCCCACCCCCACCCTGCTCCCCACTGGCATTCTGCCCTAGGACCCTTCTTCTTACTGGAGGGGAAAAGGCTAAGAAAACAGAAAATCCTCTCTGTTCTTGTGAACTTGCTTTAGCAGATAATATCATGGGTGGGATACCTGGAGAGGGATCAAAACCTCATGGCCCAGACTTAAGGAAATGATCAAAATGTGTAATGAGGATCATGTTTTGGAAATGTGGCCAACATATTTTTATTCTCCAAAATAAATCATGTCACCTTTTGTCCTTTATTATAGCTAATCCATGATATTTACTACCCATAGAAAGAGACGGTAGTTGCCCAGAACAAACACACTTTTTTTTTTTTTTTTTTTTTGAAACTGAGTCTCACTCTGTCGCCCAGGCTAGAGTGCAGTGCACAAGCACCCGCCACCACGCCCGGCCTTTTTTTTTTTTTTTTTGTATTTTTTTTTAGTAGAGATGGGGTTTCGCTATGTTAGCCAGGATGGTCTTGATCTCCTGACCTTGTAATCCGCCCACCTCAGCCTCCCAAAGTGCTGGAATTACAGGCGTGAGCCACCACGGCCAGCCACAAACTCTCTTTTTGAATTAATTGTGAGATGTTGGGCTTGAAAATCAGGTTCAATTTTTTTTTTTAAAGAGTTTTCTAAAGTTGTGATTCTCTCATTCATAGGTCAAAAGGCCACCCTGGCAAAGTAACAACACAGAATTTTATTACAGCCGCTAGATATGAAGACTCAGCATATGATATCGGTGAAGTTAACACCCTCCCAGGGAGAAGCGCTGTTCCTTCTGGCTGGGAAGTGCGAGCCGGTGGGGAGAGTGAGAGGGGTAGAGCATTACATGGAGGTACTTCCCGGTTCCTTTGTGTCTGAGGGCCTTATGCCAGAGGGGATAGAAAGCCCAACGGAAACCAAAGATAGACGAAGGAGAATCTGTGAGTGTCTGGCTCCTGTCAAGCTTCCCTAATACGGCCCTGGTAGAACTTCATCAACAGTGGAAGACATTTGCAAAGGGAAGCCCAAACCAGCACCCCTTTCCACACAGGCTGTGCATGTAGGAGGCCCAGATGCTTCTCAGGGTCTCTGAGAGGATACAAAGCTACTGAGGGGGCCGGAGGGCACAGCACCTTGGATTTGGATAAGAAGCTGCAGGAAGGGAACTTTGCATCCCAAGGGCATGGTGTGGAGTCAATAGTGGCAAGTTCAGTCTGGTTATTACACCAGCCGATTCAGAGGAAGAGTGAAATCCCCGAGATCAGCAGGGCAAAATGCTGGAAGTTGTTGAGGATGCAGAGAGTAGCAGGAAGACACCTCTAAGAACTCACTCACACACCCTGCCCCTGTGTAGAGATGTCATCCTGGGGATGAGAAGGAAGAAGAGAGAGAAACGCAGAAAAGCCTAGGCAGGCACCACAAAGAGACCGAGCCCATCTGAAAGAGGCTGCTCTAACCTGGTGGAAGCTATTTTAAGTTGGTAAGTTTAGTGCCTCCCCACAATATCAGAACAGGCAAGAGATGACAGGTATAGGTTGTGTACATTTCCCCTCTGCATTGAATGATAGCGTATGCGTGTTCCACCACTGTGCCCTGCTCAAAGTTAGCTGGGTGGCTGCGCCCTGCTCAAAGTCACTTGGGTGAGAGGCGCCTGTGGGAGCCAAAATCCCATCTTACACCCAAACCCTGCACACTCTGGAGTTGGGCTGTGACATGCTGGAGAAAGGTGTCTTTGTCTAATTATTCTGCCTAAGGGCATGCCTTTTGTTAATTAGTAAAAAGAAGCCTTATTTGTGCTCTGCGGAGTGGGGGTGCTGTGTAGGAAGTAATTCGTGATAGAGCCACACAGACAAGATACGAGGCTTTAAATAAATTGAATCTATGAAGCTTCCTAACCCCATGGAAACACAAAATTAGTTTACACAAAAATAATCATTAAAGAACTAATGAAAATAATGTTTGAATTCAGCCACCAGACATTACATTCCAGAGCCTTGAGAAAAACTGATGAAAAAAAAGTCATGAAAAAAAGTCATTCACTTAAGTGGCACCATGGTGTGAAGTCAAGGAGTGTAGACTCTGGAGTCAGAGGGCTTGAGTCAACCTGAGCGTCTTCAGCTTTGACTGTGAAGACACAGCTTTGACTGTGGCAGAGACGGTAGTGCCCACTCCAGTGACGCTTGTGAGGGTTAGTTGAGATAATAAATACAAAATGCTGAGCATCAAACCTGGAGTAGAGAAAGGTCTCAAGTAAGTACTCATTACCAGTATTTGCTATTTAATTTCACTTTTGTCTATATTCCCTTGTGTGAAATGGTTAGGACAATTAATCAAGGAAAACCTTCCCTCAGGGACATTGCTGATATTGCAATCTTCACTAGATACACCTATCTCTACCTCCACCTCCACCTCCATTTCTTCTCTGTCTCTATCTCTATCTCCCTGTTGTTTATCTATCTAATTATTTATAAATGAACTGGCGGGTTTGTTGTTGTTGCAGCCTGGCTAATGTTATCCAGACATATCTGAAACATCATGAGTGGCATGGAATGGTAATCTCTGCTTGAACCATTTACCTCCTTTCCTAACACCAGCAATCACACACACCTGACACTGACCCAAAGCCTCTGGCCTGTCCTCGGAGGCAAAGACTGGGTAGACAAGATGCCTGGTTACCAGCAATCCTCTGCAAGTTCCTCTGAGCTAATGAGATTGTTTTTCTCTTTGCTCAAATTATGTGAGAAACTTTGAAAAAAGAATTTAATGTGCTCTTTTGATATTTCAGGTGTTCATTCAAAAGCGTATGTTATTCTCCGTCTCTGTCTCTCTCTTTTCCTAGTTGGGTAATCAAAATGGCACAATCAGAAATATTTATATCTGCAACAGAAAAGAAGAATAAATTTATTCATGCACAAGTACATTATGTACATATGTATGTTTGTGTATACATATATCTGTATAATTGATATATTTGGGAGAAATGAAAGGTTTCATTAAGTACACAGGTTCTAGAGTTAGACCCTCTGTCGCAAATTACTGTCCTGTCACTTAACTCCTGCCAGAACAAAGTGCATACTTGAACAAAATGCCTGCTCTGTAAAAATGCCTTGATCTTGAATAAAATGCCTGCTAGGTCAAAGCTTCTATTTTCCCATCTTGAAAATGGGAACAATAATAAGAATCCTCACTTAATAGATACGGACAAAGGTGCTTGCAGCACAGAGCCTGCTACAGACAATGCCCTCAATTAATGCAAACTATTAATATTATGAAAAGTGAGTATCTGTTTTCTGACAATGTTTTCAATAATATAAATTCTGCCTTTGTTCACTTTATTTGTTTGAAAAAACAAATATAAAACCAAACAAAAAAGTATCTTAAAAGTGTCCATTTGTCTTTCTTCTTGACTCCTAGTAACGCTTTCCTGCGTTTAGGGAATTTTCACCTCATGGGTTTTGGTGAATGAATGAATTCATCTCCCTCTACAGAAAAGAAAAATGCCTGATGCATTTTCTCAGCCTTTATTCAGGTAGTCAGGTAGACTATGGACTTCAGCAATTAGACACACTCCTCACAACCTCTCCATCACAAACACACACACACACACACCTCACAACCTCTCCATCACAAACACACACACACACACACACACACACACACACACTTGACTGCTGGAGTAGGAGAGTCTGGAAGGAACTGTCTGGCAGGGATGGAGTGTGCAGGGTGCCTAGTGAGTTCCAGGGTGGCCGTGGCTGCCCTGGCTGTGGCAGCACCAGGGCTCTAAGCCGGGCCCTGCAGACTGGCTCAGTCTGCAGCATGGGCGCCCTCTCCTACTTCCCATTCCCAGGACACATCCTGTGCAGGGGAAGAGTGAGTCCTTCTAGTTGCAGCCACAGGCCCATTGGTCTGCTAACCTCCACCTCCTCAACATTCGTCTCCCAGCACTGAGTGTCTCAAAAATGGTATTTATCAGAAAAGAGAGTGAAGAGGGCAACTGCTTTAGGAGGAGCCATCCGAGCCAGCTGCTTCCTCTCCTGTCTCCTAGGGAGGACCCAAGCTGTCGGAGTTCACACCTGTCCCACACAACACAAGCCAGAGCTGGACAAAAGTGACAGGGACAACCATTGTCCAAGGTTAAGGGAGCCCTGAGGCACCAGAAGATCTCCAAGAAAGCCACATGGAAATCATAAAATGGAGCTGAATGGAGGAAAAGAGAAGTTCTGTAATGTGGGAAAATGAAGTACTAACAATATTTGACTGTTTTCCCTTGATTTAGCCAGGTTACTACTTCAAAACAGTCAGCAAAGCATTTTAACAATGAAAGTTGTTGGGGAAATTAAATGGCTGGAAGTGGAGGGAAACTGTGCATGGTGGTGCATGCCTGTAGTCCTAGCTACTCAAGAGGCTGAGGCAGGAGGATGGCCTGAGCCCAGGAATTCAAGGCTGCAGTGAGCCATGATCACACCATAGCACTCCAGCCTGGCCAACATAGCAAGACCCTATCTCTACCAAAACAAAAATAAAAAGTAGAGGGGAGATAAAAATGTAGTAGTAGCAATAATATCTAATAATTACTGAAAATTTGCTGTATGTCAGGAACTATACTAGGTATCCTTAGCTATTTAGTCTGCATGAAATTTTAATACCGGTGTTATTGTTGTATCCACTTTCAGATGAGAGATTTGAGGCACAAAGAGATTAAGAAGTTTGCACAGGGTCAGGCAGCCCCTCTGTGATAAAGATGAACAGTTAGACATTAAAAAATGTTTTGGTTGGATGCAGTGGCTCATGCCTGTAATCCCAGCACTTTGGGAGGCTGAGGTGGGTGGACTGCTTGAGCTCAGAAGTTGGAGGCCAGCCTGGGCAACATGGTGAAACCCCATCTCTACAAAAAATACAAAATTAGCCAGGCATGGTGGTGTGTGCCTGTAGTCCCAGATACTCAAGAGGCTGGGGATGAAAGGATTGCTTGAGCCTGAGAGGTTGAGGCTGCAGTGAGCCATGAGTGTGCCACTGCACTCCAGGGTGGGCGACAGAATGAGATCTTGTCTCGAAAAATATATATAAATAAAACATTCTCCAATGACATGGGAAGTTGCTCAGAATATAAGCTGAACTGAAAGAATACAGAACACTATACATGTAAATATATCTATAGTCCATAAAATCATATTAATATTCATGTATCTACAATGAAAAAAATCTACAAGTGACCATATGATAATGCGAATAGTAGTGGGCCTTTGTGATATGACCGTAGATGTTTTTATTGTTATCTTTCCCCATTGCTCTGAGTTTCTTTGACAAGCACCGTTACCAGCGTGTTCTACCTGTCAGCTGTGTGACTTCTGTGGAGTTACTTGATGACTCTGTGCCTCATTCCCTCATCCAAAAAATGAAAATTCCAAGTACCCATATTAAGTGATCGTTGTGAAGATTAGAAGGTGAAAAACATTTAGAAAAAAAAAAGGCTAGCAAATAGAAAATGCTCAGTAAGTATTTGCTATTATAAAAGTTAATGTTTATTAAATATGCAATAATTTAAAATATTATGCTGAGGAAAAGTGTTCATGAACAACTCCTAGGCAATTAGAAATCCTTCTCATTTCCACAGAAATTAAGCAACCCCCATGGCCCCCTCACATTCGTGCAGATAAGTCCATCGAGATTGCTAACCTGATCTGAGATAAGCAGGGTGAGCAGGAGCGGGGCTCAGTGCTGAGCCTGCAGGCGGCACTGAAGAGCCCAAAAAACCACTTTGTTTTCTCTCCCCAATTCAGGCCACACCCTCCAGCCCCTGACCTGAGTCGTCTAGCCACCAGGTCCGCACTTTCCTGCCTTCTCCTTGGGGACACCGCCCCGAAGACAGGATGTCACTGCTGGAAGCATTCGCCTTCTCCTCCTTCTGGGCTCGTGAGTTGCTGTCCAAACATTTCAGTCTAGCTGCGTGACCAAAATCATTCTTCAATGTTTCCCTCTTGTACTGTGAGATGTTCATTGGAAATTCTCCTCTTTTACTTACAGTTGGACTTGGATTATCAAAAGTGGAGCAGTTCCAGCTATCCATTTCCACGGAAGTCAAGAAAAGTATTGACATACCTTGCAAGGTATCGAGCACACAGTTTGAAACAGATGTCATTCACTGGTACCGGCAGAAACCGAATCAGGGTTTGGAGCACCTGATCTATATCATCTCGACAAAATCCACAGCTCAAGTCAGCATGGGTAAGACGGGCAACAAACTGGAGGCAAGAAAGAATTCTCAAACTCTCACTTCAATCCTTACCATCAAGTCCATAGAGAAAGAAGACATGGCCATTTACTACTGTGCTGCATGGGATTACACCATACTAGAACTGTTGAGACAACATGCACAAAATCCCCTCCCAGGGTCTGCGCCCACCACATCCTTCCCAACAGGGGCAACCACAGCCAGTCCTCAGCTGGGCTCCCAGACTTACGCTCGCCTTCTCTGAGGCTCTTCCGGGGCTTTCCAGGAAGCTGTTATGGGTTGTGCTTATACCTTCGTTCCCACCTGATCCCAGGACTTGTGCTCCAGAATCTTTATTTGACACTGTTTCTTAATGCATTAAAGACTTGTCTGGGGACTGAGAGAACATAGGTCATGCCACTGTCCATCATATCACCACCTAGAGACTTCCAGTTAAGTAGCAAGGTGCAGTTGAGATAGGGATCCCTTATTGTGTACAGTCAAGACAACCCCCCTGCAATATAACTATCGCTGGCACAGTTTACAATGAAAGAAATGAAAGCTTAGAGAATTGGGGTTACAGGATCTGCCAGACAAGTCATGTCTTTGAGCTGGTCTATGAGACCACATCGAACAGTTTAAGGATTGCAATTCTCTAAGTAAATGCTAGGATATCTGGGATAAATTCGGGTAGGAGTAAGTGCCCTTTTTTCCGGGAGGGGTAGGGAGGAGAATTTGCCTGCATGAGATTGTCAGAATAGAGCTCCAAGTCATCCCAGGGGCCATTGGATTAGACCCTTCATGTTGGAATAACCTTTGGTCTTACCTGTAAAGGAAGAGAGAATTGTATCGTGTGTGTGTGTGTGTGTAAGTTCTCTACAGTATTCTCAATTCTTTGCTTACATTAGCTCCTTTAACCCACACTACCTATAGTGTCTGCTCTGTTGTTCTCATCAAACATATCTAACTCCTGAAATAAGTGGAGTATTAGTTCATGCACTTGTCCAAATCACAGAGCTGATAGGTGGCAGGACAGCCTAGGGAGGGACCCAGGTAATCTGGTTCCTCTTGAATATGACACTAAACTGCTTCTTAATCACAGCAGTATAAAAGAAAAGATACATTGTTCCTACCCCCATGGAGGAGACAGAACTGACCATCACGGAACATTAACTGACACACATTACTACCGTGTGCTGAAACATGTGCCCAGGGTTCCAGTGATTAGGTGTATTCAGAGAACAAGTAAAATGCCAATAAAGTACCAATTGACTTTTCTTTTCTTTTTTTTTTTTTTTTTTTTTTTTTTATTCAAGAGGAACCAGACCCAAGTGGGGTGGAGGGGCGCTATCTCGGCTCACTGCAAGCTCCGCCTCCCAGGTTCACGCCATTCTCCTGCCTCAGCCCCCCGAGTAGCTGGGACTACAGGCACCCACCACCATGCCCAGCTAATTTTTTGTATTTTTAGTAGAGACGGGGTTTCACTGTGTTAGCCAGGATTGTCTCGATCTCTTGACCTCGTGATCCGCCCGCCTCGGCCTCCCAAAGTGCTGGGATTACAGGCGTGAGCCACTGGGCCAGGCCACCAATTGACTTTTCAATATAAAAACACAATAAATTTGGGTTTTCCATATCTAGGTATGTGACAGGTACTGTTATCTATACTTCACGTTCATTATCATTATTATGTGATCATGTAAATTTCTTAAGTCTCTGGAAGCCATTTAGGCACTTATAGATGTAGAACTGAGGCATAAAGATTTCAAATAACTCAGCTGATGTTAGATAGGGTAAGTAGTCTAGAAGGGTGCATATTGTCATAGGTCATTAATAGTAATATTCAGATGAGCTTTTGAAGGACCTGATATATTTTTAAATATAAGATTAAAAGATCAGAATATAAAACTGTAAATGTAAAACCCATTAAAAAATGTTTAATCATGGCCGGGTTTGGTGGTTCATGCCTGTAATCCCAGCTCTTTGGGAGGCCAGGGTGGGCGGATCACGAGGTAGGGAGTTTGAAACCAGCCTGGCCAATATAGTAAAACCTGTCTCTACTAAAAATACAAAAATTAGCTGGGTGTGGTGGTGCACGCCTGAGGTCCCAGCTATTCAGGAGGCTGAGGCAGGAGAATCGCTTGAATCCGGGAGGTGGATGTTGCAGTGAGCCAAGATCGCACCACTGTACTCCAGTCTGGGTGACAGAGCAAGACTCTGTCTAAAAGAAAAAAAAAATTAATCATGTGATCCTGTGTAATGATCCAAACAAATATATCACTATCTATAAATGTGTAGAGAACATGCTTAAAAATAAATTCTGATTGCTCTTATTTCCTTTATTTTAATTAATTAATTAATGTTCTACTGGTGTCTTCTCAAAATATTTTCATCATTTTGCAACATTTGGTCAGGTTTTCTTCAGTGAGGATTGGGTACTTATCCAAGCTCCCATGTTTACCAACTTTGTGATCTGGGACGTCATGTGTGCCACTCTGTTCTTATCTATCAGAGAGAGATAATAATACCACTGCCTCTCAATGCTGGTGAGAAGTGTGAAGGAAGTAATGGAAGAAAACGTTTAGAACAATGTTAGCAAGTCTACAATAGATGTTTGACATAACATTAATTTTAAAGGCTTATTATTACATGTAAAAATGAACTTTATTTAAAAACATCCCTCTCTGTGACGTAGTGTTCATGAGATAGTTCCGAAGTCCAAGGTGAGTTCCCACAGACTGCCCTGTCGGTCCCTCCAGAAATTTCAATCAAGTTTCCTCTTGAGGTGCACCCTCTTTATAAGTGAAATTGGATTTCTCTGAGTTATAATCTGCATTGTGACATCCCAATTAATTGTAAACCAAATACTTTACTGTATTTCAAACAGAAATGACTATAGCTTTTTAAATGAGGTATGAATAATGCTAGTGTAAAATTTCAGTTTGCCTTTTTTAAAATTGTAAAATACTGTTCATGTTTTATACTCCTGAGTCCTGAATCCCCAAAACATTAACAGAGGGATCAATTTTTACGCAAGGTAAAGAAAGCTATATGCTCATATATCTGGAACAATATTGTACAGTCTGAAAATCAAGGAGGGAACAGCTAAGTTTGAAGCAGAATTAGTTCAACTCCAGAGCTGCCCGCATCCCGTTCCACAGACACATTCTTGTTAGGTAATGCACCCTACACCCCGTCAGTGGTCAGTGCAGTGCTCCTGGGAACTGCTCAGCTCTGCAGTAGGCCATGAAGTCCCCAGAGGCCACCTGACCCACCACATTTTTCTCTCTCACCAAGTCATGCCAGGCTCTCTCCCCACTGACTGGGGCCAGCCAGCAACCAGGGTCCTTCTCCTGGGGATATGGTTCAGCAGACAGCAGGATGTCCCTGCTGGGAATATTCATATTTTCCTCCCTCTGCAGCTGTGAGTTGCTCCTCAATTATTTCAACATAGATGAGAGATGAAAGTGGTTCTTTTTTTTCTTTTATTTTGAGACAGTCTCGTTCTTTCACCCAGGCTGGAGTGCAGTGGCGTGATCTCAGCTCACTGCAACCTCTGCCTCCTGGGTTCAAGCAATTCTCTCTTGTGCCTCAGCCTCCAGAGTAGCTAAGATTACAGGCATGCGCCACTGTGCCTAGCTTATTTTTTTATTTTTAATAGAGGCAGGGTTTCGCCATGTTGGCCAGGCTGGTCTCGAACTCCTGGCCTTAAGTGATCTGCCCTCCTGGGCCTCCCAAAATACGGTGATTACAGGCATGAGCCACCACACCCCGCCAAATGAAAGTGTTTCATTATCATTTCCTCTTTCTATGTCCCAGGTTCACGGGGATTTCTCTTTTTTGTTTGCAGTTGAACTTGGTAAGTTAAATTTAAAGCAATCAAAAATGTCAACTACATTTTTGTCAACAGAGCAACAGATAAAAGTGTCTAGGTATCTTGTGTGGTGTCCACTGAAGACTTTGTAAATATAGTTACACACTGGTACGATCAGAAACTGAATCTAAATTATGAGCCATCTGACAAATATCACTTCAGTAACAAGCCCCAGTTCAGGTTTGCTTAGGTGAGAAAAACAACAAACTTGAGGCAAGAACAAATTTTCAAATGTCTACTTCAGTCTTTACCATAAACTTCACAGAAAAGGACGATGAGGCCATTTACTACTGCACTGCTTAGGACCCACAGCATCAGTGCCACACTGTCCCACACAACATCCTCTCTTAGGTCTCTGCCCAACCACATCCTTCCCATGGGAGCAAACTCCATGGACTCCTAGCTGGGCTCCCAGGCTCAGCCTTGCCTTCTCTGCAGCACTTCTGGATCTTTCTGGGAAGCCATCTTGGGTTAATGCTTTAAGCAGGAAGCATGCCTGATCATGACGTTCCCAGATATTCATTGAACACTACTTCCTAATGAATTAAGGTTTTGTCTGGGAACGAGTGGACACAGGCTAAGGTCCCATTCCTGTCAGCATCCAGATACTTCTATTAACTGCAAATGGCTTAGGCCAAGGGAGAGAATCGTTGTGTATAGGAATCCCATATATAATTATTTCAACACCTCTGCAACAGAACTATTATTTGCCCATTTTAATAAAGAAATTAAATCTTACAAGTTTAAAGTGACTGGTCGAAGACAAGAAGTGCATGTTTTTTGTTTTTAAAAACTGGATCATGAGGCCACTCTGAATATCTAAAAATCACAGTTGTACAACAGACTCTTTGAGGTGACTTTGGGGTGGAGCAAGTGTCTTTTTTCTGTAGAGAAGAAGATGGTTCCTCACTTCACACTAAGGGGTGTGACAGTGTGATGTCATCAGAAAAGAGACCCAGGCATCGGACTGTTAAATGAGCCATACTTTGCATTTATTAACTCCTTTAACCTCTGGCAACCTCTGAGGTCTGTTCTGTTATGAACAGAAGTGCATTTTACTCAGGTAAGTGAGATCTATGTGTCCTAGCCACTCATCCAGGTCCCACAGCTGGTTCATGGCAGTGTAGGATTGGACCCAGCTAATCTGGCTCCAGAGTCTGTACTCCTTAATCACAGAAGGGTAAAGAGAAGTACATTGTTCCTACTCCCATGGAGAAGACAATACTGACAACTTTTGTAAAATATTTACTGGCACGATTATTATTTTGAATTGAATCAGGTGACCAGAATTTGAGCAATTAAGAATCCTTGTTGAATAAGTGAAATACCAATAAATTATCCATTTTTTCAAAATATAAAGTGATACAAATTCGATTATTTTATGATGCCATCTCTAAAATAATTGAGAAAGAAATGAAGAATACCTTTAATCCATGTACTTTTCTTATAGCAGTACATACTAGGCACCCCCATGGAAAAATATAGATACCACCTTGCATTTGTGCCATGTGTTGTCTTACTTATTCGATAATTTCCAAGGTCAGGACAACATATTCATCTGCATCATCCCCTTTTCCAAGGACCCAGGAAGGCTACTGAAGGAAATAAAAGGGGTTCCAGGAAAGGCTGACCTGGGGCTGGAATCAGACAATCCGTCAGTCTTTATCCTCCCACCCTGATGCACTCAGCCTTTTGTGATCCACATCCTGTCTGTGTAATTCCTGACCATCATATTCCCTCAGGGTGAGCCACACTTGGTTTCTTGAATCTATATGGGCCTTTACTTGTTAACTTTAATATTAGCTAAAGTAGACAGAAAGATCTGAGGAAAAACACAGCGAATCTGAGAGGATAAGCTGTTTTCAGACAGGGATGTATAGACAGGCTTGCAGAAATACTTGTGTCACCCTCTTCTCGTGGTTGTCTCATCTACTACTCAAAACAGCCTCAGAGAGCAGCAATGAGGTATCCACTGCCAGATCCCTGTGTCCAGATCATAGAGCAGAGCTCTCCCTCAGCCTTTCAGGCATCAGACTGAATGGTGAGAAACAGAGAAAGAGACACTAGATTCATAGTGCATTCAAATGATAGAATACTATGCAGCCTGTGAAAATGATATTTTATGCATTTATTAATAAAATTCAAACATCTTCACAATGCAATGTAGAGAAAAGTTCTTGAAGTGTACAAAACCTCTTAAAAATATAAATGTCTATGTAGATAGAATTTTTTTTAAAACACAAAGGAATTATCCAACATTTTAGAATAATTATTCCCAAGGGAATAATTATTTAAATTATTCTATGTACTTTTACTAATTTTTATATATTTTCTTAAGTGAGATACTAAGGTTTTGTTGTAAGATATACTTAACAAAGTAGTTTTCTCTTGTTTGGTAGTAATACTAAGACACGATAAGGTCATTAAGGACTCATGCTGTGCCAGGTACTGTTATCTGAGTATTTTATGCATTACCATTGTGTAACGTGATAATATAAGCCCCTATACCTCTAGAAGACATATATGTAGGCAAGGTACACATGTAGAAACTGAGGCCCAAGAGCTTAAATAACTCAGCCCACATTCTATAGGGTTAAGTGATACAGGAGAGTGTTTAATCGTCTTTGGTCACTAAAAATAATGTGCACATAGACTAAAGACCTGCAGTATTGCTCATGATAATAAAGTAAGCAAAATAAGAGAGTATAAAGCCAAATATGCAAATCCCACTGAAATATATATATATATATATATCATATGTATAAATAATACCAAGCCATTCTATTTCTTTTTTTTTTTTTTTTGAGACGGAGTCTCGCTCTGTCGCCCAGTCTGGAGTGCAGTGGCGCAATCTCGGCTCACTGCAGGCTCCGCCCCCCTGGTTCACGCCATTCTCCTGCCTCAGCCTCTCTGAGTAGCTGGGACTACAGGCGCCCGCCACCACGCCTGGCTAATTTTTTGTATTTTTTAGTAGATTCGGGGTTTCACTGTGGTCTTGATCTCCTGACCTCGTGATCTGCCCGCCTCTGCCTCCCAAAGTGCTGGGATTACAAGTGTGAGCCACCATGCCCGGCCTCTATTTCTTTTTAAAAAATTTTTAACCTTTAAGTTCTGAGGTACATGTGCAGGATGTGCATGTTTGTTACATAGGTAAACATGTGCTGTGTGGTTTGTTGCACCTATCAACCCATCACCTAGGTACTGAGCCCAGCATGCATTAGCTATTTTTCCTAATGCTCTCCCTCCCCACACCCTGCCCACCAATAGGCCCCAGTGTGTGTTGTTTCCCTCCCTGTGTCCATGTGTTCTCATCATTAAGCTCCCACTTATAAGTGAGGGCATGCAGTGTTTGGCTTCCTGTTCCTGCATTAGTTTGCTGAGGATAATGGCTTTTGGCTTCATCCATGTCCCTGTGAAGGACATGATCTCCTTCCTTTTTATGACTGCATAGTATTCCATGGTATATATGTACCATATTTTCTTTATCCAGTGTATCATTGATGGGCATTTGGGTTGATTCCATGTCTTTGCTACTGTGAATAGTGCTGCAATGAACAATACCAAGCAATTCTATTTCTAACCATAAATATGTTGAGAAAAATTCAAAGGAAAAGTAAATGATGGGTGCCTATTGTTGTCAATTTTTATATCTCATTTTACTCAGATTTCCCTTAATGGATGACTGCTACTCACCTGGGTTCTTATGTTTACCACCTCTGTGTTTTTGAATGAGTCACTCAAGCTCTGTTTGCCATTGTGCTCATTTGACACATGGAGATGATCATAACACCTACTGCACAGGACTGTTGAGAGGATCAAATAAAATAATATAAGAAAACATCTAGACAAGTAGCAAGTTGTAAAGGGATATTAGGTGCTTGTCAAGTTTCTTACTGCAGTTCTGAATTAATAGAAAATCACAGAAAGATAGTCATTGGGACAGAACACAGCAGGTTTATCTTCACATTTTCAAAGCCATATTTCTGCAGTATGGTACTGCTGGGGAAAGGGAGAGTGGGTAAGAGAACATCCCTGCCCCACCCCCAGAGGTACACATTCATACTAGATATTTCTTTTCAGATAGTTAACCCACTTACCCAATCTGCCCAGCATTCATAGGATGCAGGAAAGCCTGGAACTGCTCATAACTGTAGCAGCTCATGAAGAACCCCAAGGAACCACCTGATCTAGTACTTCGGAGAGACCTCAACAGCCCCGCCTTCATGCCACTGACTTGAGACCTCCAGCGAACAGGGTTACTTTCTCCCTGGGGAAGCAGACTAGCAGAAAGTGTGCCACTGGTAGTAGCTGTTATCTTCTCCCTCTGGGCTTGTGAGTTGCCCCCTAATTGTTTCAGTCTACAGAAGAGACTGAAGTCCTTCTGTATTGTTACCTCTTCATGTATCATTGGCTCATGGTAATTTCTCTTCTTCACTTGCAGTTGCACTGGGTCAGTTGGAGCAACCTGAAATATCTATTTCCAGACCAACAAATAAGAGTGCCCACATATCTTGGAAGGCATCCATCCAAGGCTTTAGCAGTAAAATCATACACTCGCACTGGCAGAAACCAAACCAAGGCTTAGAATATTTATTACATGTCTTCTTGACAATCTCTGCTCAAGATCGCTCAGGTGGGAAGACTAAGAAACTTGAGGTAAGTAAAAATGCTCACACTTGCACTTCCACTTTGAAAATAAATTTCTTAGAGAAAGAAGACGAGGTGGTGTACCACTGTGCCTGCTGGATTAAGCACCACAGTGTTAGAGTTGTCAAGATAACCTACGCTGAAACTATCTCCAAGTCTGTGCCCATCCACATCCTTCTCCATGTGGGCAACCACAGCGGGTTGCTCAGCTGCATGCCCAGCCGGAACCTGCCCTCCTTGCAGCTCTTCTGGAACGTTGCAGGAAGACATCTTAGATTCTGCTCCCTTGGTGTGCAGAATTACATTGGTGATTCATGGTGTCGAAACGGGAGAAGTTTTCTTGTCCCTTCTCAGGGCGTGCGATGAGGGTGTGGCTCCCTTCTTGGTGCCCCGCTCCTCAAACCTCTAGTGGGGGCATGCACACGTGCAGGTTGTGGGGCTCTGACCCCACAGCAGTGTCTAGGGGTGAATGCTTATAACTCCTGAGGCCGCAGTGGGCCCGTGTTACAGGGTGCTCTTTTAGTTTGGCTGTCCATAGGTGGCTTGTTTTAGCCAGCTCAATTAGACCCCCTGCCTTATTGCAAGGACGGAGGGCTTTCTGTATCCCGGGGTTTCTTGCCTTGGCGTACTGAAAGAATTGGATAACATGTGGGCTTGGAGAATAAGTGCAAGTTTTTTGTTTCTGTTTTTGTTTTGAGACGGAGTCTCGCTCTGTCGCCCAGGCTGGAGTGCAGTGGCACAATCTCGGCTCACTGCAAGCTCCGCCTCCCGGGTTCACGCCATTCTCCTGCGCAGTCTCCCGAGTAGCTGGGACTACAGGCGCCCACCACCACGCCTGCCTAATTTTTTGTATTTTTAGTAGAGACAGGGTTTCACCATGTTAGCTACGATTGTCTTGAACTTCTGACCTCGTGATCTGCCCACCTCGGCCTCCCAAAGTGCTGGGATTACAGGCGTGAGCCACTGCGCCCGGCCAAGTGCAAGGTTTTATTGAGTGGAAGTAGCTCTTAGCAGATGGGGGAGCCGGAAGGGAGATGGAATGGGAAGGTGGTTTTCCCCTGGAGTTGACTGTTCAGTGGCCGGGCTTTCCTGCAACCACCCCGGCCAAACTCTGCTTTGTTCTGCCAGTCGATGGCCTGCAGCCTGCCAGTCTCTGTAGGTGTGTTTTTCCACAGCGGTGTTCCTGTCCATGTCCAGCCACTTGTGTGTGTGCCCGCTAGGGTCTCGGGGGTTTTATGGGCACAGGATGGGGGCATGGCGGGCCAGGGTGGTCTTGGGAAATGCAACATTTGGACGTGGAGGCAGGAGTGCCTGTCCTCACCTAGGTCAGTGGGCACAGACCTGGGGGTGGGGCCCTCAACAGGGACCATGCCCTTCCCTTCCCAGCACTTCCCTCCCCCGATCCCATATCAGTGTTAGCAATTAGGATCCATTAGGGATATTTTGACTCTATTTCCTACAACATTAGGATATCTGAGAACTCTGAAAATACAGAGTGGGTGGCTTAGAGCAAAATTCATCTGTCTAGTAATTCACTACATAGAGATTTCTAGTAGCTGAATGGTTCAGAATGAAAGTAGGAAGCAGTATATATTTTACATAGATATTCCCTGCTCTTATCATTATTTTCCCATCTGGTTCATGAGCATTGGAGGTTTTCAAAGTTAGAATGATCTGTCAAACATAGTAATTGTATGCTTTTTATTAGCACCTGAGGCCATCCTGAAGAAATCTAGGGACAAGTGAGTAGATCTGTAAGTAAGCAATCACCTGTTTGGGGTATATGAGAGATGAAAGTTTAAATCCTGTGTCCTAGAGGAAGAGCATGCAGCTCACTTCACACTCAGGGCTCAGTGCTGGGACAAAACAAGCACTGTGCATTGGAACCCAGCTCCTAGGCACAGCGGGGGATCTCAGGATGGGGGCTTTGCTTTGGAGATCTTGTCTTTCAGCGTTCTGCAAAGAAAACTAAAAATCCTGAGTAAAATAGGATTAGATAGTTAAGAAGAAAGATAATACATGCTTCCTGCATCGGTAAAGGAAATAACCATAATACCCCTCAGAAATTAATAAATAAATTAATAAATAAGAAATAATGATTGACAATTATTTTATGTTTATTCCATGATTAATCATTGGGTGGTTGGGAACTTTCAAAAAATAATGAAACAAAATATAAACTATAAAACTCTAAAAGTCCTCTCTCACTTCTTTGAAACCTTCAAACAACAAAGAAATTAATGATGAAAAATCCTTAGTTTCAAAAATTTTCTCCTATTGATACCTTTAGTACTATGGATATCTGACAGCATATTGCCATGCATGCAGTCTACTTACAGTCCTTGAAGTAATTGCAATGTATTTTTTCTCCATTCTCCCTTCTGAGAATCAGCTTGTACCATCCTGATAGGATAAGAGGAGAAATGCTATTGAAAGCCCAATGAGGGAATACCAGGAGCCTCCATGGCAGGTGCAGACTCAGAATCTGGAGTCCCACATCCTGTCTACCATGATTCCTGACCATGGTGGTCCACAAGGAGAATGACCCGAGCACCTGAGTGAGTCTGAAAAGACCTCACCTCTCACCTGATGCATACATAGAAGCAAAGGGAAGAAGACTGTTAAGGAAATACACAGCCTGAGAACATGAACTTTTCCAGAAATAGGTGAATGAAAAGATGGAATTCAGCTTTTCACAATGTCAGTGTTAAGTATTTTACATGGATTATTTTATTTAATCCTCAAAAGAGCAGTGTAGAGTGACCGTAGTGGCCACACAAGGTCAGGTCTTAGAAGATGCAGTCACTTTGACTTTTTAAGAGACTCCTGGGAGATTTATGGGGAAGAAAACTTAGAGACACACTAGAGTGAGGAACAGGAAGGAAAGAGACACCGTATCTGTGTGAATTTAAAGTAATGAAATACTGTGTAGCAATTAAGCAGTGTTTCTGAAGAATTATAAGTAAAATTGAAAATATTCACCATGTATTAGCAAGGAGGATATTGAACACAGAACTGATTCAATTAGTAAGCTCTCATGTACACATGTATATATTGAAGAAAGAGCAAAAGGAAAAAAGTTCTCGAAAGCTTAAAGAGTGGGTGTCTCTGAAAGGATGGGTGATTTTAACATCTTCTTAGTACTTGCACCGATTTTACACATTGTAACAAAAAGCTGCTACTGCTTTTAAAGATGTATGCTATAATGGCTTCAATATTTTATTGATTTATGTGTTTAATAATGAAATTGCTTATATAACAACATAAAATATAACTATATATGGCACACTTAAAATTATTTTTATGTTTTTCCACTTAATCATATCACTACTCTATAGCTCTCAGAAAAAAACAAAACAAAAATACCAACCTTCATGTTAATACTGGTTACTATTGAGCAAAATGTCAACAAACTATATCTATGACCAGCAGTCTCCAGTTTTGTAAATAAAGTTTTATCGAAATACAACCATGCCTATTTATTTATATATTGTTTATGGCTGCTTTTGCTAGCTGCTTTTGCACTCGAATGGTAGAGTACAGCCAGTCAGTCTTCAGTATCTATGCATTAAACATCTGCGAATTCAACCAACTATGGATTAAAAATATTTGAAAAAATAATAAAAAATTACCATACAGCAATAAAAATAATACAAACAAAAACAATATAATATAGCAACTACGTACATAGTATTTACATTGTATTAGGTATTATACGTAATCTAGAGATGATTTGAAGTATAGAGGAGGATGTGCATTTGTTATATGCAGGTACTATGCCATTTTATATCAGGGACTTGAGCATATGTGGATTTTGGTATCTGCTGGGGGTTCTGGAACCAATCCCCTGCAGATTCTGAGAGATGACTGTAGCTGTAACAGAGACCCACAAAACCCAAAATATTTACTATTTGGGTCTTTACAGAAAATGATTTTCAGTCACTGCCATAGAGTGATATACTCATGAGTGACATTTATTCATATTTAGTGTTTCCCAATTTCTCAATGTTTCTTTAATGACCCTTTGTTAAACATCCACCCTCCCCATATTAGCTGTGTGACTTTAGATAAATTAGTTAGCATATATTTGATTCATTTTCCTAATTGTAAAATGGAGAACATAATAATAATTATTCGAATAAACTGTTGAGAAAAGTAACTTAAATAATACAAATAAAGTCCTTGCAAGTGCTTGGGGCATGCCTAATGCTCAACAAATTAAAGCACTACATTGATCTATGAGTTATTATTGCATATTAGAAAATAAAATTATTTAGACTAATACTCTAAGTCCTTGGTACTCAAAGTTTGATTTGTGAACCAGCAGCATCGGCTTCACTTAGGAGCTTCTTTTAAATCCAGTCAATGAAGCCTCAGCCCAGGCCTACTGAGTCAGAAGCTCTTTTCAGAAGGTCCTTCCTACATACTATGGTGTGGGAAGTGGGGAGTCTAAGGGCCAAAGTGTTCAAGATAGAAGCTCCACAGTCTGGTGCGGGTGCAAGCCAATCCCATTTCCATAGGATGGTTTTGTCTAGTGTCCTCTCTAATTTCTAGAGAGCAATATTGAGCTGACATTTGGCCTCTCTGGAGCTGAAATAGATGGTATCCTCCCAATTAATTACAAAAATGTACTCAATTGTCCATGTATATGTACTTTTATTTTCATTTATAAAATTTGTTATAAAATCACAAATTTTCAGTGTTTTATATAGTGAGAAATACTGGTCTTTCATAACCTTGAGTTTTAGTCAACTCACAGGAAGAGTAATTTTTGCTTTGAGCACAAAAGACGTATCACTATATCCTCATATCCACATATCACGTATCCTCATATCACTAGAGCTACTGAAAAACGAAATAGGAGGGAACAGGGAAGGGGAGAGAAAATGAAGTTTATTGCCACTGTCACCACTGACCCACACCTCACCCTTCATAGGAAGAGCTCTCCTCTAACCATCACCGTATTTCCAGATCTCCTGGGCACTGGAGTATTTAGAGGGCCAGCCATTTCAGATCTGACTGCTGCACTCTACAGAGAGGGCTGTCAGGGAATCACTGTGACCCACTACCTCTTTCCCTGACACCTGCTCAGACCAAGCTACCCCTGCCACACACTAAGCATTCTAAGCACAGGCATCCTCACTTTCCTGCATCTTCTTGGGAACACAGCCTGGCAGACCAGAGCATGTCAGCACTAGGAGCATGTAGGGATTCACCTTGGGGATTGCTCCTCAGTCATTACACTTTGTGTATCAGATGAAGAAATTCTTTATCACTTCATCTTTACATATCAGGTGTTCATGAGAATTAATTTTCTTTGCTTACAGTTATTCTCAGGGAGTTAAAGTTGACACAAATTTAAAATACCCGGGGCAAAAGATAAGGATGCTCTTATACCTTGTAAAATATCCAGCCAAGACTAAAAATGAAGTCAAATACTGGTGTCAGCTGAAACCTAAGTCAGCATCGGATGTGTGTTGACAATCGCACCTGCTCAGGGTCCTATAGGTGTTGCGGCTTAACAATGATGCTCATCCTTCCACTTCAACCTTGAAAGTAAATTTCACAAACAGGAAGGTGAGATCATTTACTGCTGTGATTATTGAGCCCACCGGGCATCAAGCACATACTTCCCTGCCTTCACAGCAGAATGTTGTTGATGGAAGCATCATCTTCTCCTCTCTGGACTCATACCTGTTCCCCATCATTTTGACTCTTGAGGAGAGAGCAAAGAAATTCTTTAATGGTGCATCTTTATACCTCAGGTCTTCATATGGATTTCTCTTCTTTGTTTACAGCTTGTTTTGGAGAGAAGAAATTGGAGCAACCCGAAATATTAATTTCCAGAGAAAAATATTAAAAGTCCAAATACTATCTGGGGTAGTATCTAGCCGCTTATACTGGCTGAAACATAATTTGATGCATTTTCCTTGACAATATGACCTGCTTAATTCACTTAGGGGCTGTAGCTGAAAATGATATTCCTAGATCTGTTTTGAACTATAAGATAAATTCTCAGGAAAAGGAAATGGAGATAGTTATGTGCTTGCTGGAATCACAGATGAGAGATGTCAGGACACCTGCACAGAATCCCTGCTTAGGTCTGTGTGTACCGGCCCCCTTCCAACAAGAGCACAGGCTCAGCATGGTTGTCAGGGTTGGACTGCACCTCCCAGGACTTCCCCCTCAACCTCTGGAAACTTGATTATGTTCACACATTAGGATACACAGAAATCAGTGTACTCTGTGCTTACGGTCCAGGGATTACCTGGAAGTTTATACGATCCAGACTCAAAGAGGGAATCACTGAGTGGCAGGAAACATGCTCGGTATCTTACACATCTTATATAACCATTGCAATACTTTCGCAATGTCATCTTCATTTTTTTCCACTTTAATATGAAATAATTTGAAAGATAAAATACCTTCTTAAACCCCAAATGCCCACGTTTCCTCAGCTGTGTCCTGTGACCTTGAAGAAGTTAGTATTCATTTGCTCCACTCATGTTGGGGGTGAGTGTGGAATGAAGCTCCTGCCCTCTCCTCAGGCTCATTCCACTCTGCGGGATCCTGCTACAGTCCAGCCAGCACACTTCCTTTGCACAGGTCTCAGATCCTCTTAGGGAAGGGAGGGGGCATTAGATGATCCACCAACAAGGTGGATACCCACCAGGATGGATCCTCCTCCCGGCTTCTGCCTGTGATCACAGCAGCTGTTTATTCAGGGTACTCTGCTCCCTCTTGGGCACTGCTCTAAATCCTTTACATGTAACTCATCTCATCCTTGGGCCATCTTTTCACATTGGTCTGTCGCAATTCTCATCTTACAGGGAAGGAAACAGAGGTAGAGCGATGTGATTTACTTTGTGGTCACAGAGTTCCTAACTGGGGTGGGGAGGGGCTGGGGTTCTGGCTTCAGCATCTGTCCTTGTAACCAGGCTGTGTCCTGACTCTGAGAGAGGAGGTAAAAATGGCATCTAATATGTGGTCTCTACCACTAGAAAGAAAACTGATAGCAGATTAAACTAGACATTTTAGTGAAATTATAAAGGATGAGTGCAGACTAGTGGGAGAGTGTGAGCCCTTGGGGGCCACAAATTTAGGGAATTTCCCACCATCTTTTAGGCTTTTTCTCCAGGAACCCTGTGCAGGCTTTTGCAGGGAAGAGCATGGAGAATCCAGAGAAAGCTCCCCTTTTGGTATTGGCTGTAGGAGGGGAACAGTAGCCACTGCCGAAATTCACCCAGATCTACCCCACCTCCTCTCCACTGTAGAAGAAGGACTTAATCTGCAAGAGAAGGTTTCCATGGAATTTCATTTTAGTTGAGGGAGGGAAAAGGAGGCCACCACCAACTTTGCCCAATACTTTATCCGTATCTCCACAGAACAACAACTTTTAATTTGTAGAAGGGTGGGTGTCAAAACCATAGCCCAAGGACACTGGTGGGTGCCTCCTATGACTAGAAATGTACCACCTCTGGAATAGGAGCTGCAACGGTTGTGAAGGTACATTCTCAAGTCCCAGTTTGACCCTGTCTGTTTAAGACAGAAGCTGAATGAAAATAGCAGAGAATGTCTCCCTTCCTCACCTGTCACCACCATACTATCTTGAGCAAAAGCAACAGTAGAATGCAGTGAAGAGAGCTTCAAAAGACAGACTGTCTCTGGGGAGCAGAACAAAGGGAAGGCTCAAAGCCAAGAACAAAGGATGATTAGAGAAATCTAAAGTCTCTGCTGTCCTATGAAGAACAAACTCCAATCCAGATAACTTAGTAGCAACAACAAACTTCTAACCTGGTCTAACTCCTAACTAGATTAACACAAACTCCCACACTAAAGGTCTGGCAGAAAGAAAGATGTAGGCATTTTTTTTTCTTTTTTCTCTTTTTTTGAGACGGAGTCTTGCTCTGTTGCCCAGGCTAGAGTGCAGTGGCTGATCTCAGCTCACTGCAACCTCTGCCTCCCAAGTTCAAGTGATTCTCCTGCCTCAGCCCCCCCGAGTAGCTGGGACTACAGGTGTGCATCACCATGCCTGGCTTATCTTTGTATTTTTAGTAGAAACAGGGTTTCACCATGTTGGCCAGGATGATGTCGATCACTTGACCTGGTGATCTGCCCACCCCAGCCTCCCAAAGTGCTGGGATTACAGGCATGAGCCAGCGTACCTGGCCAATGTAGGCATTTTTTAGTATCAAATATAATTATCTCAGTATCTACTGTGTTATACAACATAGTCCCCTTTCAGTAAAAAAATCTAAGTACCTTACCCTAAAACAAGAAGGAACACAGTCTTGAAGCCACAAAGCAATCATATGCATCAGACTCTGATATGACTCAGATGATTGAGCTGTCAGGCAGGGAATTTAAAATAACTGATGAGTATGTTAAAGGCTCTAATGGAAAAGGTAGACAACATGCAAGATCAGACAGAGAATTTCAGCAAAGAGAGAGCAATTTCATAAAAAATTCAAATGAAAATACAAGACATAAAAAAAAACACAGTAATAGCAATCAAGAATGGCTTTGAAGGGCTCACCAGTAGATCCCATGGAGATAAGGAAAGACTTGGTTAACATAAAGATAGGCCACTAGATATGACCCAAACTGCAATGGAATAGATGAGAAAGAAAGAATAGGAGAGAAAGCATATCTTCATGGAAGAACAGAACTGTAGACAATATCATATTTTCAAACATATTTGTAATCAGAATCCAGGAAACAAAAGAGACAAAGGAGCAGAAGAAATATTTGAAAAAATAATGGCTGAGAGTATTCCAAATGTAGTGATAGACACCAAACCATAGAACCAAAAAGCTAAGAAAACACCAACCAGGATAAATATTAAAAACAAAACAAAATACCTAGACGTATTAGATTTAAACTGTTGAAAACCAAAAATAAAGAGAAACTCTTGAAGGTAGCTAGAGGAAAAAAAGCAGATTTTCCATCTGAAACCATGCAAGCAAGAAGATATTGGAGTGAAATCTTCAAAGTGTTGAATGAAAAAACTGTCACTTGGCATAAAGACAGCTTCAGACAACATAAAAACTGAGAGAATTCATTGCCAGCAGATGCACTTCACAAGAAATGTTAGAAGAAGTTATTCAGGGAAAAAAATGATATGGGTCAAAAACTCCAATTCACACAAAGAAATGATTAACAGTGGAAATAGAATAAATGAAGGTAAAACATTGTCCTTTAAATCTTACATTTTAATTGCTCTAAAACAGGAGTTGGCAAACTATTTTTGTAAAGGACCCAATGGTAAATATATTCTATGTTGGTGGACAACATATTCTCTGTCGTAACTACTCAAATGGGCTATTGCAACACAAAAGTCCTTGCTACTCTTAAGTATGGAGGGACATGGAACTGTTATAACAACAGGGAGGGCATCTGTATTGAAAGGGACACAGCCAACCGGTCTTAGTTTGAGTTCCCCCAGGAAGTGAGCCTCAGGCTTTGAGGACAGCTAGCTTGTTTGGGAGATACAGGAAGACTAGTAGGAGAGTGAGGAAGTGATGTTAAGAAAAGGAAGGCAGATAAGTTACTTTCATTAACTAGATACTAAATGAGCAAGAGGAACCTCATAGAAGTTCAAAACCTAAGAGATCAATTAAATAATAATTTCTTGTTTTTCTGTTCCTGTAATTCGTGGGACTGGCCATGTAAAATAAATAAAATCTGCAGACCCCTATGTGATCTGATGGTCAGTGTGGTGCTGAACCAGGGAATAGTGCTAAGTATCAGAACACGGTAAGAAAGTAACCACAGAGCAGAAAAATATTCCTGGTGTTACCTTAAGTTGTAAAGACAGAGCTTAAAATCGAGCACACATCTTATATCAATGTGAAGCAAATGAAAAAGATGAGCAGATATTAGCCTGTAAGGGAATACACCAAACTGTTAATAGTAGTTGCCTCTGGTTGGTGGGGACAAAAAGTGACTGTTTTCTCCTCTGCATTTCTTTATGACCCCTACTGAATCTACACTTGTCTTATTATAGGAAACAACAACTGCCCTTATTTTTAAAATGTATTAAAAATGTTTTGTTTTGTTTTACTTCAAGGACACAGCCTCTGTAAGATTCCCATTTAATGGTAACATTCAAAAGTGAGAGAATCTGAAATAAGTTTGCTCTGGCTGGGCTGTCTACAGGATAAACCTGGGTCATACATGAGTTAGCTCTTCTCTTAGCCTAGATCCACAGCTAAGTGGATCTAGGTGATGATGTGCAGTGAGGAGCAACCGTGTTAGAACACTTGCCCCTGAGGCACCTCAAAGGCAGACTTTAGGGTTTCTCTCTTTCTCTCTCCCTCTCTGTTTTAGACCAATAAAGAATGTTTATCTTTTAGCAAGAAAATGGTTCTTTACACAAACACCTTCAGATAGTAAAAATCACACAGCAATGAGAAATCTGTTGATACACTGAGTTAGAAAACCAGTTTCACAGGGTGTTTGAGTAAAGTAGCATGGATCCCTTCCCCTGCAGTCGGTGGGTCTTAGCCGTGTGCAGAGCGCACTTCCTCTTGCCATCTCAGACCTCAGATTTTCTCTCTGATTAGAATACCCTGTATTCAGCCGCCTCTCTGGACAAGAGCTTGCAGAATGCTGCTTCTGCTACCGGGCATCCTAGTGGCCTCCCTGTGGAGGTGTGAGTTGCTTTACCCAAGGGACATCTCGCTCATTGGAAAGGAGGCACAGAAAATGTGAACATTTATTTATTTTTAATTTTTACTTTTATTTTAAGTTCAGGGGTACATGTGCAGGTTTGTTATATAGGTAAACTTGTGTCATGGGGGTTTGTTGTACAGATTATTTTGTCACCCAGGTACTAAACCTGGTACCCATTCAGTATTTTTCCTGATCCTCTCCCTTCTTCCACCCTCCACCCTCTGATAGGCCTCAGAATGTGTTGTTCCCCTTTATGTGTCCATGTGCTCCCATCATTCAGCTCCCATTTGTAAGTGAGAACATGTGATATTTGGTTTCCTGCTCCTGTGTTAGTTTGCTAAGGATAATGGCCTCCAGTTCCAATCATGTCCCTGTAAAGGACATGATTTTTTCTTTTTATGGCTGCATAGTATTGCATGGTATCCCCATCAATCCCATTACTGAGTATATATCCAAAGGAATATAAACCATTCTGTTATAAAGACACAAGCATATGTATGTTCATTGCAGCACTGTTCACAATAACAAAGACATGAATCAACCTAAGCGTGGACATTTAAATCACACTATTTTCAGGTGGAACAAAGCCACATGGTCATTCAAGCTAAGCTGACAAATTCCACCATTACCTTGAGTTCTTCAGGAAGAAAATGTAAACTTCACACCTAAGCTTTCCCTTAATAGAGAACAAACATACTATCTTAAGCGACATCAATGTTTCATATTGAAAAATTTCAAAATTTTTGGTTTTTCTTTCAGATACAAGTGGAGACAATCTCACAACACAACTTGTAACATCCGTCACCAAGAAAAGAAGGAAATACAGCATTTCTTGAATGCCAGATACAATCCAGCACCTTTAAGAAGAATGTATGTATACACTGGTACCACCAGAAGCCAGACCGGCCCCTAAAGCGAATTCTGTATATCTCCTCAAATGAAAATGTTGTCCATGAACAAGGCATTAGTGAGGAAAGATATGAAGCAAGGAAATGGCAAAGTGACTTGTCCTCCAGCCTGAGAATACACCGAGTTGCCAAGGAGGATGCAGGGATATATTACTGTGCCTGCTGGGACACACTTTATCAAAATGCTCCACTGTAACTGAACAAAAACACCTCCCACGCCCGCTGCACCTGTGAAAACACACACCTCCTCTTTTCTGCCTCCTAGAGGCACCTGGCTGCCGGCCACAGAGCGCTTTTCTCTGGTGCATGTGTCCTGAGCAAAGTCTGAGGAGGAGCCCGAGGGCCCAACTTCTGATGCTTCTTTCAATGAGAAACTTTATCATCCAGCCTCACCCCTCTGGAGCCTGGACTGCCTTTTGGGCTGGTCTATTGACTTTGAATGAATGAAAGAGCGCTGGAAAATACAAGGCCTTTTGAGTGACAGAGACCTGGGTTTCAAATTCCTGCTGGACCACTTACTGACAGTGCGATCTAGGAAAGTTCTTAATGCCTTTTCGTTCTGTTTATCCAGCTTCAGGTGGGGCTAACATTAGTCACCTCATAGAGTTGCTGAGGTCTAAATGAGCCTCCATATATGAAAGCTTCTGACATAGTGCTCAACAAATCATTTCCGTTGTGTCCTTTCCCTTATGACTAAATCGCTGAGCTATTTCAGCTAAAATAGCGATGCTTAGAAACGTAAAAACAGGCCAGGCGCGGTGGCTCACACCTGTAATCCCAGGTGTGAGGATTCCAGGCCAGGGTGGAAGGATCGCTTGAGGCCAGGAGTTTGAGAGCAGTTCAGGCAACATAGTGAGACCCTGTCTCTAAAAAACATACAAAAATTAGCTGGATGTGGAAGTAGTCACTTGTAGCCCTAGTTATCTGGAAGGCTAAGGTGGGAGGATCACTTGAGCCCAGGAATTCGAGGCTGCAGTGAGCTATGATGGTGCCACTGCATTCCAGCCTGGGCGACAGAGCTAGACCTTGTCTCTAAATAAATAAATAAATAAAAATAACATTTTATATTGTCCCCCAAACAACCATAAATTATAACTTTAATTCTGAAAAACTAAAAATTATGTATGGGAAAAGAGTGGAGGGTAATAAACCAAAAAGATTTTTTTCCTCCAAAATTTTGCTTCAGTCACAATAGAGTACAACATCACAGTGTCTAAAGCAATAACTACATGAATTGTTAATATTTATCACACTGTGAAGTTTGGGGACACTTCCAACCTATAAAATGTACGTAGTACTGCAAGAGGTTGTGAAATTATAATATCATTTGTTACTATACACAGTGATTATACTTTTCCTCCAATACTCATGATAATGCATAGCTACCCACAACTCTGACAAAATATGGCTAAAACAGGAGCGGAGAAAGAGGTCAAAGATAGACTTATTTAAAGTAACACTTAAAAAAACAACAGGAGGGAATTACTCCAAAGGGGAAGTTAACATTGACTTATTATAACAGAAGTGTTTTCATGAGATCTTCTTGGATTTGATAGTTTCTTTACACCAGAACATGACAAATACCACTGCAATAGATCTCCCTGTGAAGGACTTTCATTGGTTCTAAAATAAGCCTTTCCCTCCCTATCGCAGAGCAACAGCTGCCACTACATCTTCAGTCCTAATCTGTGCTCCCTTGTAGCATCTACTCTGACTAGCCACTGGCAATGTCAACCTCATGGGTTTTTCTTGTCTTTGGCTTGGGTTTGTAGGTTGACTTCACTCCTTTCTTGTCCTTTCATAATTTTTGTGTCCACAGTCAACTGTTTTCAGTGCCTCTCATTTCTCTTCCTTGTTTTTCAGATGGAGACACCAAAATGAGACTATCTTAGGATCAACTCTTCTCCACACGCAGACAAGACAGAACAGTGCACATAAGGTGCAAGCTGTCTGGGGTTCCCCTCGAGGACACCATTGTGTACTGCTATCAACAAAAAGAAGGCGAGCCCCTGAAACGAATCCTTTATGGCTCAGCCAAAAATTACAAGCAAGACAGGCCCAATCCCCGCTTGGAGGCAGATGATAAATATGATGGTATCTTTTACCTGATCATTAACAATGTTGCCAAGTTGGATGAAGCCACTTACTACTGTGCCTGCTGGGATCTCACAATGTCACAGAGTCAGAAGGGACCTGTAAGAAAATCTTCCTATGACCACCCCCTGACTGCTTCATACTCCTGGAACCACAACAGACTCCTTAATGCTCTTGTTCATTGGTTCATAGGCTGTTTGAACAGGCAGGGCCCTTGGAACATATTTAGCCCAATGTCCCCACTTCAAATGAGGAAGCTGGGGGCACAGAGACAGCAAGTGACTTGTCTCAAGCTAGTTTTAACCACTGAGGTAGGGCCATACTCTTGCATTTCAGATTCTCAGTCCAGGGCGCCTTCCTGCCTCTCTCATGGTCTGTGTTGAACTTCTTTCAACAGAATCACATTTCTTTCAAAAGGAAACTGTGACAACTATGCGTCGTCTTCCTCAGTGGTACCCCTAGGCCCCAGTCAAGTCTGATATAGGCCAAACATGTAACTACCACACTGCTGAGAAGGGGACAAAGGTCAGCAGGGATGGACTTCACACTCCATCTACCCATGTTGTCTTCCCATAGCTATTTACTGCCCTTTGTTTCTATAGCTTCCTAACTGTTCTGAAATCCCTACTAATCAGAGCAGTTTCCCTGGTATGCCCATCACACATATGGGCATGTGGGAAATAGAGATTAGCTTTTTTTCTGACTAGATTAGTAAATTCTTATAATAGAAGGATCTGCTGAACCAAGGCTGGAATTTCCTACTCTTCACTCTGAAACCTGGAACCAATCCCAACTGGCTGGCCACGCACTTGGTTCAAATTGGATAGGCCTGGCCTGCTTTCTGCCTTCTTAGAGTGACCTAGGACTTGTTCATGTCCAAGGCCTTAACAGCCACACCTAGAAAATAGCAAGAACAATAGTAGCAACCATAACTATACCATTACATTATAGCTCAGTACCTCTCTTTTTGGATGTCTGACAAGTAGCCAAAAAAATTATTGATTCCAATTCCAGTCCCTTCCTCCAATCTCCGAGCATGTGTTATTTTCCTCCCCAGAATTTCCTATTGCAGTAAATGGCAACAGTATATTGTATCATCTGATGCAATGGCAAGGGTGTTTTCTCAAGCAGATAGCGTTTTGTTGATATCTGTGTTTTTTGTTTCCCCTAGTAATGAGAGAAGAGTGCAGAGACCCAATATTACTGAGTTTCCTGTGATATAAGATCTGAAGGGAGGCTACAGGAACTCTGGAAACTATGGTTTCACCTGCCAGAAAGACACCCACAAACCAGGCCCAACGCTGTGTGGTCCAATCTGAGACTGGAGTAGGCTGTCTCAACAGAGCCCCCGACCGAAACACTACAGACCCAGTGCAGAGAACACCCAGTCTTCTCTCTAACTTACTGCAGGTTTAGAAACTCTTTGTGTTGCCCCTGACACGTGCAGGGCAATAGGCCAGCCATGACAGCAATGATTGTCATTCTGAAGTGCATGGCCCAAATGGCCCCATGGATGCTATAATCTCCTGGTGTCACGGAAAGACAAATAAAAAGAAAGTAAATTGTGAGATATAATTTGATATTCAGATTCAACTAGCCCCACTCCTCACAGATTATTTTGCTAGGTGTTGGCACTGACTACTCATTGCTTTTTAGAATATGCAAATCAACCATTTCATCTGCTTTTTATTTTATTTGATATGTTCTGTGATTCCTAGAAAGCAATACCCAGCATCCTCTATCTGGCCATTTGAGATACAGATTCTCTATATTATACAGACCTAGACTACACCCGGGAACTGCGTTCCTTCCACACATATCTCTCCAACTGTGAAGTAATTGATGAACAGGGTTTGGGATGTGGAAAACTTGAACTGAAATCCTGGCTCAGTTCGAACTCCTTAATTCTGTTTCTTCACATGACTTTTAATGGTAATAACCATTTATAGGGTAAAGCAGAAAGAGATAAATGCATAGTTAGTGCCTGACTCATGGTAGACACTATATTTATGAATTTTCTTCTCTTTCACTATCAGAAAGCACAGGCCCATGGATTGTCATCCCGGAGCAGGAGGAAGGTAAGTGAAAAGGAGATTTGGGGCTTAGGGTAGAATAGTAATTTCTCAAGACATTCTTCCAGACAGGAGTCTTTTATGCAAACATTTCTTGTTTGCCAAAAAGAAACAAGTGTTTCACCAGGCATGTTTGCCTGTGGGAGCAGTATCAGTTGAAAAGTATCTATAAATCTACAATATGCATAGTGGCATGTTAAATACCCCAAGTGCAAAAGAAACCCTAAAAGACTAAATCATCAGGTTAAGAATGAAGATAGGTGGCACAATTGCTAAAAGGGAGAATCTGCTTGAAAGTGCAGTGACCTGGCCTCTCCCAAACACTGCCCCGGCGTTTTTAGAAACAAGTGAAGATCCATTGGACTATATTGTAACATATCTGGTATTATCTAAGTGATGACATATGTGAAATCAAATTATGCTAATTTGTGAAAGTTAGTGGTCCACAGATTGTCAGTATGTGATTTTTTATCTCTTGTACATGTCAGATAATGTGTTTATTTAGCTTCAGACAGTGGTCTCTCTTGGAAGTGTCTTAACTTACTTCTGTACCTGATTTAATTAAGATCCATTAAAATTTCTAAAAGATAAACCAATGTGAAAAAAAGGTACAAATTATTATTTTGGTTCATGTTGGCAACCAAACCCTGAAGTGAAATGTGAGATATATCTTCATATCTTTTGATGGTCTAACAAATTTGGTTGAAGCTGTTCTCTATGAAAGTTATTATCATCAAACTCGAAAAAGTGATGCAAAACTTCAAGCAATGCAGTGCCAATTTGTGCTTTACCTCACTTGACTTACTTGTTATTTATATATTTGTTCATTCATAACCCATCTTCTTGGAAGCAGGATTTAAGTTGCCTCAGTTTGTTAACTCACGACATGACAAATGTGGCGGGGGGGATGTGTGTGTTCCAAAACATAGGGTTAGAGGCAAAACTGCTCATCTTTATACACATTCATTTAGGTTTCATTTTACACCTTTAGTAAAACTGAACATTATGGTCTTTATATAGTTCTTTTTTTTGTAAACTTAATAAAGATGTTATAATTCATTACTTACTTTTTGCATTTTATTACTTAAATCTTTCATGGCTGTTGAAATGTAGACAGCTTCTAAGACTTCTGATACTTCCCCACATGGTCCTGGAATAAGGAAAAGCAGAGGACAAAAAGGGATTGAATGGGCATCATCCCATCTATGACAGGTGTAAAGGGTAATTGACACTACGAAGTAACAATAACTTACAATTTTCAGATAAAAGGACACAGAAATAAGATGTTTCCATTCTACCTTATGAAGTGAAGTCTCTCTGTCTGAATTATTGCATAAATGATAAGAGAAAATTACTCAGTTTTTAGCACCTACTGTGTCCCAGGCTCGATTATAAATGTCATACAAAAGTCCTGGGAAATAGGTCTAATCCTCTGCGTTTAAAAGACGAGGAAACCCAGGCTCTGAGAAGTGTGTGTGCCCAAGGGCACATCACCAGGAGTGGAAGAACTGGAATCTGAACCTGGGTTTTCCAATTTTAAAGTGTCTTTTTCTTCATTCCCAACTTCCTGAGATAATAGTTTATCTCACGAGAATCTTTTAAAAACTCGAGTAAACTTGGTAATGTTTATTGCTCCAGCCACTCTGTCCATCTCCACCATCACTGCAACAATGCAGGTCCTGGTTGCCTCTTATTGGCTTATGGCGACCACATATAAAACCATCTGCTTCACCCAAATTGCTGTCCTGGGGAGCACCCCTTCCTTTCTGCTTGCACATTTATCTTCCTAAAGAGCAAATGTGATCATGTGATTTTCCTCTCTAAATTTTTTAGCAAGTCCTCATTGTCTATTCTTCTTTCAAAAGCATTTATTTGAAAATACTATAAAAATAGAAAATTTTCCACATGCTTACTTCTTAAAAATTAATGTGTTAAGTTTCTCCTACCCCATTTCCATCCCATGCCCCTTTACTCAATGGATACAATTAATCTCCTATATGTCCCTTCTGGCCAAGTGTAGCTTTGTAATTTTAATTTTAATCTATTTGGACCCTGTGTTATCTGGAATGAGGTAGAGTGATATTTTTATTTTCTCAGGTAATTATTTTCCTAATGCCCATTTCTAAACAATCCATCATTTCCTTTCAATTTAAAAATGCTGCAGCGTGTTTTAAATATGCACGTATATTTGACACGTTTTCTGGAGAATTTCTGTTTTATTTGTCTGTTTCATTATTCTTACATCATTATCATATTATCTCAGTAGCTTTGTGATAAGAATTAAGATCTACTAAGCCAAATGTCTATTCACTGTACCATTTTTCAGAAAATTCTTTTTCAATCATCTCATGTTTATTCATCCCTATAGAATTTAAAATCAACTTATCTAGCCTAACATTAAACCTCACACCCTAGAACAACAATAGCATGTCGTAGTAATTCTGACTGGAATTGCTGGAAATTTATAGATGAATTTAAGATGTATTGGCCTCTTTAAGATAGAAGCTTTTTATTCATCAATGTATGTTTCTCCATTTATTTGAGTTTTATTTTATGTCCTTAGGAAAACTAAATACTGTGTTCTTCGTATCATTCTTGTATTTTTTTGGTAAATATAATAAAAGATTTTATAATTCATTACTTTTACACATTTTATTACTTAAATCCTTCATGGCTCTTGAAATATTGACAGCTGCTAATACTTCTGATGCTTCCCCTCACGGTCCTGGAATAAGGAAGGCCAGGGGACAAAAAGAGATTGAGTGGGCGTCATTCCATCTATCACAGGTGTAAAGGGTCATCGACAGTGCCACATAACAATTTTGAATTTTCTATTAAAAAGAAAGCCTTTCCAAACATAATTTTCACCCAGCCCCGTTGTCTTCTCCATTGGTTTGGGGGCTGTGAGCTGCTGTGTATGGACAGGTGCCCTCTGTGACCTCATTTATACCTTCATGAATGAAGATGGGACTTAGGCTGGAGCAGGGTGGATCTGGAGTGGACATGGAGGTCGTCAAGGCTTGTCCTCCTCAGTGCTTGCAACTAAACACCTCGTCTGTACTCAGGAGATCACACAGCTGACCCCGGCTTAAGATGGCAGATTTTTCAACATATTAGATAACTGGATTTTTTTTTTTTGGTCATGCCTCAGTATAATTAAAGAATCTATTATTTCATGGGAGATAGAATTCTACAAATTTCTTCTGTTATTCCAGGAGAAATAATAAGTCATTGCAGAGCACATTTTTTCATTTGGCATTGCCTTAGTAAAGCATCGTGTTGCCAAATGATAAAAGTGGCTTTTTGAAAGTGGAGACCTTTGCTCAAATTTCTCAAGTATATCTGCGTTGACACATTTGCATTTTCAGTTACTAAAGAGCTTCCTCCTTTCAGAAGTATCTTCCCAAATTGCTAACAGAGAGGCCCCGGTGTTTGTGGGAACAGAAGGGCTTTTCCTTTGATGTAATCTCAAAGCAGTTTCAATACAATTGAACACCTGGAAATTAAAAAAAAAAAAAAAAGACAATTCTCTGAACACTTTTCCTGGTAATTTAGAAAAGTAGTGGGTTGACCCATTAAGCCTGCTATTTTCTCTACCTGCTTTTTTTTTTTTTTTTTTTCCATTTCCCTTTTCTGTTGGTGCTTTTCAAGAATTACTGCCTTAGGGCGGATCACGAGGTCAGGAGATCGAGACCACGGTGAAACCCCGTCTCTACTAAAAAATACAAAAAAATCACCCGGGCGTGGTGGCGGGCGCCTGTAGTCCCAGCTACTCGGAGAGGCTGAGGCAGGAGAATGGCGTGAACCCGGAGGCGGAGCTTGCAGTGAGCCGAGATTGCGCCACTGCACTCCAGCCTGGGCGACAGAGCAAGATTCCGTCTCAAAAAAAAAAAAAAAAAAAAAAAAAGAATTACTGCCTTAGAAGAAAACAGGCAATTTATGAGGAAAAATTACAAACTATCACGTCACAAAACCTATATTCAAGGACTTCCAAAAAAGCCAAAAGATGAAATTGCTAGTTCAAAGTTGTTGGATTGCTAGTCATGTCATGAGGATCAGAAGGTTGAGATTTTTGTAGAGGCTTAGACCAGTGTGATACCACTGGTTGGTTCAAGATATTTGCTAAAGGGACTAAGCTCATAGTAACTTCACCTGGTAAGTAACTTTTTTTTCTGTTTTTTATCCCAGTAATGAAAAACTGATAGATGCTTTTTAGAAAAAAATGATCAATCTTATCTGAATATGTCACATTCCTGGCCTCAGTATACGAACAGCAATTTTGCAGGTTAGCTGAATATGGAAACAAAATGATTTTGTACATGATATCTTCCCTTCCCTGTCTGTAAGCAGATTAAAATTCTACTTTTAGAATACAGACACACACACACACACACAAAAGGTAGACTCTGGCGAGAAATTAAAATGTTTTGAGGACCATGTCTGTACATTGGTGTAAGTCCTCGGACCAAGTTACTTTTTTGTAGGTCTTTTAAGTGAGAGACATAAAAATGGAGTTTTATTAATTACTTCTTCTCTGTATTTTGAGATATAACATAGTGCTCGCTTCTTCTACTAGTCTGCCAAATCCATGTTATTGATTTTGATCTCATCCTGAGAAATAGTACAGAAAAAAATTACTTCTTATAGTAAATTACTATAGAAGGTCAATACATCCCACTTATTAGTGCTCTAGTTTCTTTGAGGGAGGCTGAAGTCAGTCACAATTTATGCAGCTGGGGCTCTTGTTACATCACCTGGAAACAGCCCAGTTTAATAGAATTTGTAAGTCTAACCAGCCATGTCAGCTCCAAGGTCAATGAAAAGAGTCTTCATCATTTTACATCTTCATTTGTTCATTCATCCTCTCAGCAAATATTTATTAAAAACAGTTTTTGTTCTGGATGCTGGAGATAAAAGGGCAAAGAAGACACAGTCTCAACACTCAAAAGCTGCCAGTCTGGCACATAAGTATTCTAGATTCTGGCTTGGTTGGGCCCTGTCCACATTCTTTGGCCTGTGGCTGCTGAAGAAGCAGAAGGTCTTGGGTTCATGAGCTCGTTTTCTTTCTTAATTTGTATAGCAGTTATTGCTTATAAGATCTATGTATTGTGTTTGGCAGGAGGATCTCATAAAATGACCCGATATTGTCCTTTTAAGGAGAAAATTAATATTAGTAAAGTTTATTGAGAGCCAGACACCATGCTAAATATTTTCAGTGCTTTATCTCCTTCCTCATCAGACCTATGTAGGGGATCCTCTTAGTCCCATTTCACAGATGAGGAAACTGAGGCCTGGAGAAGATCAGTCACTTTCTTAAAGTCACATGACTAGTCACTGTGGCAAAATTTGGGATCTATCTAAGACTGTCTATTCCAAAGTGCCTGGTCTGGACCCTTATGTGATATTTAGAAATATTAAGTCATATTTTTATACTTTGAATATTTCCTCTTCTGTGGTTTGACCCTATGAATGGACTCTTTAGTTGACTATTTTTCTAGTAACGACTCCCAGTTTGTATTGCTATTTGTGTATTAATACAATTCTTCTACTTCTAATTACAGCACTGAAATGACCTCTCTCTCCTTCAAAAAGTTATATGGAATATGCATTTATTAAATACTCAAAATATAATTTTTAGGGTATTTATATAGAGTGAGTCATTTTGACATCATTCTACTCAGTTGTCTTTCTGTATTGGCATCAAATTTGCTAGATATGTTGAAACTGATGAAGGAGCTATCACAGCTGTGCTATATTGCAGTGCTAAGTTGCATAACTCAGAGGTGCCTTGGATTCTCTGTTGAGTAGCACAGGATTTAATTTAATGAAACTGTATGCATATTTTCAAGTCAAAAGGAGCAGTCTTTCAGCAATGAATCATCATTAGGAATTCATATTTTGTAACAATTCATCTGGTATTCTATCAATGAGAACTGGATTCTAAAAAGAAGTTACTTTATTTATTTTTATTTTATTTTTTTGAGATGGAGTCTAGCTCTGTCACCCAGCTGGAATGCAGTGGCATCATCTCTGCTCACTGCAACCTCTGCTTCCCAAGTTCAAGAGATTCTTCTGCTCGGCCTCCCGAGTAGCTTAGATTACAGGCCCCCGCCACTATGCCCAGCTAATTTTTTTTTTTTTTTTTTTGTATTTTTAGTAGAGATGGGGTTTCACCATGTTGGCCAAGCTGGTTTTCAACTCCTGAGCTCAAGTGATCCGCCTGCCTCAGCCTCCCAAAGTGCTAGGATTACAGGCATGAGCCACTGTGCCTGGCCAAAAAGAAGTTACTTTAGAATCAATCTAGATACCCATCCCTCCATACATATGAATCACAAAATACCTATAAATCATATTGAATATCTATTAAATGTCAAACATAAGAATCCTATTATTGTCTCTCTTTGAAAATTAAGGAAATATTAACTCTAAATCACACTTGAGACAAAGTGTATACATGAAAACTGTTTAGGGAAGATTTAGAAGATTCGGCAAAATCATGAGAAATGGTAAAATCAGACACTTCAGTGTATGTGATACAAGGAGAGAATGTACATAACCCAAAGTGCCCAGGGCACGGTGAGGTCAGTTCTTAAATTCCTGATTACATTCGGGTCTATTGTGGTTTTATTTGACCTTTGTCTTGACTTAATATCAGCATGGCCAATTTTTATGTATTTATGTAAATATTGAAAAAAATGTTGGTACAATTTTAGGACAAACACAAAGGGAGATTCTTATAAAGGCTTCTCAGGTGGTGGGCAAGAGTTGGGCAAAAAAATCAAGGTATTTGGTCCCGGAACAAAGCTCATCATTACAGGTAAGTTTTCTTTAAATTTTGCAATGTAAAGAAGGGATGGGAGGCTGGCAGGCAGGAGCTGGCTCAGAATTCTAGGATTCCCTCTTGGTTTGGTCACTAATCATGGTGAAATCTCCAGAGAGGTCAGGTGACTTGGTTCATGACTTAGGAGTCAGAACTTTTCCTGCCCTAGCATGGGAGATATTACTAAGGAGCTTAGACCAACCGCAAATCTCTAAAGGATGGAGGCCTTATGTTCCATTGGTATCTCTCTGTTGCAAGTTTTGTGAACAAGTTTAGTTTAGAGATTTTATTTCTTCAATTCTAAAAATAACCAATGGAAAAAAGTAAAAAAAAAAAAAAAAAATCAGCTACCCTCCTCATCTGGTCACCGAAAGATGAAATATTTGATAATTTGACCAAAGAATGATTAATATCAAATGTCAAAATATTTCATGGTGTGACCATACTTAGAAGTGACATAAGCTGTATTTATTGTTATTTAAATCGGTCCAATGAATTTGTTTATTATTTGTTAGCTTAAGCTTAAAGATGTAATTTTGCCTGGATGAGAGAAAACATCTCATAAAGATAGTCTTAGTCTGTTAGATCCACTGAAATGAAAGTTTTCGGAGAATTTTCACAAAGTTGATAAAGCATTGTAAAAAATGAAAGCAGTTTTATATTTTTATTTCCTTAGTGGTTGAGATCTTATGATAAAATGAACTTATAAGTTAAAAAGTGACCTTCCGATTCTCTTTTATCCAAATGACTTAATGAGAATTGTAGCAATCAAATTCATAATTTGTAATTTTCTGAGAAGTGATTTTTCAGGAAAGTGCGGTGCAGGAAAAGGTATGGACTTTGTTTCTCGACTCCTGGGGTTAGCACTTTCTATGTAACTCCCTTTTAGGAAGTGTATTTTGATTTACCAATTATTCAAATTGTAAAAATGCTGGCTCATTATAGAGAAATTGGAAAACACAAAAATAAACAAAAAATTATAATTTGATATTGACCCTCGTCACATTATCATTTTGTTATATTTCTATTTAAACATTTTTCTCTGCTTTTTGTTTGTTTGTTTTACAAAGTTGGAATCATACTAGATACACAGTAATAGATCTGGCTTTTTCACTTCACACTACTTCGTAAACATTCTTTTCAAATGTCCTTAATATTTTTCAATACCAGAACAAAGTTGAAACTTCTGTTTTCAAGTTGATCTGTACAATGAAGATAATGGAAATTATTTATCTAAAGTGGATGTTGTAAAGATTAAATGAAATTAAATATGGAAATTACATACCAGAATGCCTGGCACTTGGTAGGTGATAGAAATATTATTTCCTCTTCCAGAATTCAAGTTACTACCCATGAGAGGTCTTTACACACTCAGGAATACAGATAAACGTATCAACCCCCATCTATTCAACAGCTCACTTCAGAGCAAGTATCATTATTTGTAAAATGCTATTTCTAAAAGACTGATTGTACCTGCTTCTAAAAGTAATTAGAATGTTTTACGTATTATCTCAAATATGATCTACCAGAATACAAGGTGATTTTTCATTTTCCAGGGAAAATTTATACAAGTTTAAGAAAATATGTATTTTCCCCTCCCCAATCTTGAATATGTAAATTTATAGGGATATAGGTAAAACAGTCAAATGTCTACCTATAACATTTAATTTCTTAACTGGATCATACCTTCAAAGTTAAAAATTATATCAATATCAATATCAGTTGAGAAATATTGCCTTTGTTGCCCTTATATTTCATTAAAACTTTTGTTTTGATGCTTCACATGCATGTAAAGTATCTATCTCAGAGCAACTTTCTAAGGCATCTCAGGTCAAAGTGTCCACTTTGGAATCTCCTTATGATGGTGTCCCTGAATATTTTATTGTAAGAAACAATTATTCACTCACAAAATAAAAGGGTATTCTTTTTCCAATTTATTCTGTTATTCTACATTTGTATGAAGTAAAAACTGTAGGGGCCTTAACCCCAAGTAATAATGACCAAATCCATGATAAATTTCTTTGCCTTTTATTTTTCCTTTTACCAGTGCTATTCCCAAGACTAGCATTCATTGAGTTCATTTCATGTTGATATCTCGTCCAGTTAGTCCTTCTGGATCAAAGCAGAGTATTAGAAGAACTTTTTTTAAATATGAGAGGTTACACAAAGACTGTACCATACATAAGGCACCTCCCCATGTTGTGAGAGAAAATTTTGGAGAAAAAAGCCTCATTTTAAGTTCTGGCACTTTCTATCTAAATTTAGTATGTAGGTGTCCCTATCACAGAGCTAGGATTTGCAAACATATTCTCCATTCCTTGTGTCTTATTTGAGCTTGACCTTACAAAACCATCAACTCCTGGGGGCAAAAGAGAAACAAGCTAAATGCACAAACTATTTGTTATTTGTTTAAGACACCTGTTTCCAAAATCTGTTTGAGAAGACCTAAATTAAAATACACAAGCACAGTCAGACCATTAAATAAATACAGATGATCAAAAGCTCCAAGGAAAGGAGAAGGAAAAAGGCCTGTGATTACCTAGCAAGGAGCACAGATTACAATTTTATCCTCAAATGTAGGAGAAAAAGGTAGGGGAATACATAAAATTTTGATAAGTGTATTACTGGGTAAGATTAACGGGAGTATTTCTGAAAATAATCAATAAAAATGTTTAAAAGGAGTTTTGGAAATGTTGCCTTTTTGTTTCTAAATTTAAGACATGGTGAATAATCTGGAAGTACAGCTGTAAATACTGCTGCACCCCAAAACTTGGAGGGTGCAGATGTGAAATTGAGATGTTATATAAAGTTAGATATTAACTAGGAGGACGGCGCGTGGTATACACATTGAAGCTACATGGCCAACTTGATAGACAGTACGTACATGTGGAAGTAGATTCTCATTAAAACAAGTGACTGTGGCCGGGTGCCGTGGCTCACGCCTGTAATCCTAGCACTTTGGGAGGCCAAGGCGGGCGGATCACAAGGTCAGGAGATCGAGACCATCCTCGCTAACACGGTGAAACCCCGTCTCACCTAAAAACACAAAAAAATTAGCCGGGTGTGGTGGCGGGCGCCTATAGTCCCAGCACTTGGGAAGCTGAGGCCGGAGAATAGCGTGAACCCGGGAGGCGGAGCTTGCAGTGAGCCAAGATTGCGCCACTGCACTCCAGCCTGGGCGAAAGAGCAAAACTCCGTCTCAAACAAACAAATACACACACACACACACACACACACACACACAAAACAAGTGACTGTGTATTGTTAAAAATAAAAGTGAATAAAATGGCTAGGCATTGTTGTGGCTCACACCTCTAATCCCCGCACTTTGGGAGGCTGAGGCAGGCAGATCACTTGAGGGCAGGAGTTTGAGACCACCCTGGTCAACATGGTGAACTGTGTCTCTGCAAAAAACAAATATTAGCCAGGCATGGGAGCGCATGCCTGAAGTCCCAGCTACTTGGGAGGCTGAGGTGGGAGGACCACTTGAGCTTGGGAAGTGGAGACTGCAGTGACACGTGATTGTGCCACTGCATTCCAACCTGGACGACAGAGCAAGCCCCAGTCTCAAAAACAACAACAACAACAACAACAACAAAACCTGACATTTATTCATATGGGAAATAAGGCAAACAATAAAATTTAAAAATCTGACATTTATCCATATGAGAAATAAGATAAATATGGTGCATCGCAGAATCAGTTAAACGAAGAGTGGGAGTACACAAAATTGTGGAACATGAGAATGTGTGTTATTTGGCCAAAGAACATAAGTTACAAAGGATGGGAAATGGAAGTAGGAAAAGGACCAAAGAGTCTCATCTGTAGAGAGGTCATTGAAGTTATCTGATCTTCTTTCCCTTTCCCCTGCCATCCACCTTGAAAACATGCTTCACTATGATGAAACAAAAGAGATTAAAAAATAAAATAAATATGTTCGTGAACATTGGAAGCATTGGTAGGAGGTAGTTAAAAATCACACTCATCACAGCATGTGCAGAATAAACAAAGGCCAGGTTTTCATCCAGCATCTGACACTTGAGAGCTGTGACTTTTCCCAAGTTGTTTAATGTCTTGATCCTCTCTTCAACATCTGTAAAATAAGCACAATAATAAGTACTGTGCAGCCTATCCTGGATGAAAGGCCACAGTGGACACCAGCTCAATGGCACTTTCTCTTTTTATTGTTATGTACTAGGCCACTCCAAACCGTGCAATGTGTGTGTTTCTCTAATGATTCTTTTAAATTCATATTCCATTTCTCCCCATAGATAAACACCTTGATGCAGATGTTTCCCCCAAGCCCACTATTTTTCTTCCTTCAATTGCTGAAACAAAGCTCCATAAGGCTGGAACATACCTTTGTCTTCTTGAGAAATTTTTCCCGGATGTTATTGAGATACATTGGCAAGAAAAGAAGAGCAACACGATTCTGGGATCCCAGGAGGGGAACACCATGAAGACTAATGACACATACATGAAATTTAGCTGGTTAACGGTGCCAGAAAAGTCACTGGACAAAGAACACAGATGTATCGTCAGACATGAGAATAATAAAAACGGAGTTGATCAAGAAATTATCTTTCCTCCAATAAAGACAGGTATGTGTTTACACATATCATCCCTCAGAACACTTCTTTGAAAGGGAATGCTGCATTTTTTCCTTGCAGTATTAATGAAAAACAAACATCAATCTTTCTTAAATGTTGTTACATTTAACGGTAGCATAAATGCCTTGCTACTTTTCTATAGAATTAAAATGGTATAGGTTTTGGAGAAAACAAAATTGAAAAGTTACTGAAGGTTTCTCAGCCTCAGCTCCATTATCCAAAATGAGAAAGTCACATGCTGATTTTTAGGGTTGTTAGATGAATTAAACAAACAACATACACATAAGCATCTAGCAATGTAACACGTGGTAAACGCTCAAAAAGAGTTCTCCCTTCTTTTGATGACTTGATCAGGAAATAAGAACAAATATACGTCTTTCAGGAATGTTCTACTGAAGCAGGAGAGTCACTCACCTCAATCTTGCTACCCACAAAGTTTAACCTAAAAACGACGGGTTCATTGTTGACAAAATGATGTTTATCTGTTGTTGACAGAATGATGTTTATCTAAAACAGTTCCAATTTTCTATTTCCTTTGCTGAGACACAAAGGGGAGGCAAATGTGCAAAGCTTGAGGGTGATCTTACCACTATGCTTAAGTGTTCTGATTTTTCTAGTGATCAGGACAAAATAAAAAGTATAGTAAGTTCCAGGTCAGTGAATATTATGCAGGAGAGAAGTTACAGTTTTATAATGTGTTTTCCTTTACACTAAATTCTGAAAGTAAAATGCCTCCTTTTTTTTTTTTTTTTTTTTTTGACAGAGTTTCACTCTTGTTGCCCAGGCAGGAGTGCTGTGGCACGATCTCAGCTCACTGCAACCTCCACCTCCCGGGTTCAAGTGATTCTCTTACCTCAGCTTCCCGACTGGCTGGGATTGCAGGCGCCTGCCACCATACCTGGCTAATTTTTGTATTTTTAGTAGAGATGGGGTTTCACCATGTTGCCCAGGCTGGTCTCAAAGTGATCAATCCACCTCGGTCTCCAAGTGCTGGGATTATAGGCATCAGCCACTGTGCCTGGCCTAAAAGTAAAATGCCTTTCATGCGCTTCTCAAGGCAACTACGTTAAGGAGGACACTTCTCTTAATGTCATTCTATAGTAGATTTCTAATGCTCTTTCTTGGAAGTTTGTTTTTCTGAGAAGAGCTAAAAATATAACATGGAAGTGATCATATTATATAATCAATGAAGTGCTTTTGAAGGAGATAAAACTAATCTGGTCCACGTTTGCAACCAACCTTGATTAAGAGAGAGAGAGAACTCAGGATACACTTGGAGATTTTATTATGCAGAATAGTTACTTTATTCTTTTTACCTCAATCAATGCATGGAAATAAGTGATAGTCATTTTCATTTATCTTTTAATAAATGAAGTCACCCTAAGGAAAATAAAAAGACATTGAAAACCCATTAAAGTCAGCCCTTAAAGATATTTGGCCGTGCAGACTTGATAACTAACATTTGCATTCGTGAGACTTACCCAAAACCCATACCTCAAGTCCATTTTTTAGAATATATAAAATAAAGATCTCAGTGAGTGTATAAAACCACACACCAGAATCATATCTGTACAGACAAGAACGCATCTACTAGAAAAATAGTAAAC